>NC_089258.1:40481749-40835916 GCF_963930625.1 Muntiacus reevesi | reverse complement strand
CAACATCTGAACCCATGTATCTTAATTAAGTCAAGAAGGGACCCAAAATTTTCCTTCTCAATTAGGGGGAGGGATTTAAGGCTCTTGCAGAGGTCCAGCTGCATCTGATCCACATATCTGAGGAAATCAGTGAGTGCGGGAAAGAAAGAAGGATCGGGCACTTGTTGAATGCTTAGAATATTCCAGATACTGTGACTAATTCTTTCTGTTACCTTTCCCTAGTTGATTTAAACCACAATTATATGGGGGAAGATCTATTATCCCATTATGCCATTGAGGTTCAGAGAAGTGAAGTGCTTTGCCTAAGGTCATTTAGCTTATACAGAGCTATGCTAGGACTTCCCTTGTGGTCCGCTGGTTAAGGATCCACCTGCCAACTCAGGGGACACAGGTTCAGTCCCTAGTCCGGGAGGATTCCGTATGACAAGGGGCAACTCAGGCCACGCACCCCAATACTGCGCCCACATGCCCTGGAGACCGTGCTCCGCAGCAAGAGAAGCCACCGTGATGAGGAGCCCGCACACCGCGATTGAGAGGGTACTTCCCGCTTGCTGCAACTCCAGAAGGCCTGTGCCTAGCAACAGACTCAGTGCAGGCCAAAATAAATAAGTACATAAATTATTTTAAGTTATGCTAGAAATGGAGCTAGGGTCAGTGTGACTCCCCAGACCATTTTCTTTCCTCCACAGCAAACCATTTACTCACTGTCCCCTCCCACCAAATACAGTACTATGAACATAGTAAAATCTTATCCTGCCATGGGTCTCTTCTGTTTCTGCACATCTTGTGAGCAGAGGCACTGACTCTCGTTGGTCCCAGACTATCTTTGCATGGATGGCCGGAGAGCGAATGGTCTTCGAAGCTAGAGGACTTCCCTCCAGAGCAAAGGACAGAAAGGCTTGCTCCCCACTACAGAAGATTTGAGTTCCCTAAGCTCAGGGTTCCTGACATTCAGGAACTGATGCTCATGCTGCATATGGTGCTGTGAATAATAAAGTCCTTTGAATCTGACCCGGAAGTCTCATACCCTCTGCCCACATCTATGAAACTGTATGACGCTAAGTTATTGACTTGCAATGAGGATAAGATCTCAGCTCCTGACAGCACCTGCCATATTTGTGCCACGGAAAGATTGGCCTTTTTCAGTCCAGTTATGCCACCTCACTAATGTTCTCCACTTACATTATCTCCAACGAAATGCGCAAGGTCAACAAAGCAATAAAGAAAATTCAAGTACCCCTCTGCCTCCCCTTTTTCGGAATAAGTGAATGCTTTGGAGAAAGCATGTGATCAAAGAGCTGAATCTGCCATTTTCTTACCAGATCTAAGTTTTCATGTGGATTTCATGATGTGGTCATTTTGCCATACTGAGTGTGATTGTAACATTCAAAGATGCATATTATTTCATGGAACATGGCCTCTAAATCCAAACCACCCACTTCTGGTGGTCAACCAAAGAGAAGGCTATCAGATCAAATACCAGAGGAAAATCTAGAGGCAATAAACCTGTTTTCTGTAGACAGCTCTCCTAAGCTATTTTCAAGTACATCTTTCATCTCACATGATTTTTGTAGTTACACCCTCATAAGGGGCTACCCAGGTAGCTCAGTGGTAAGGAACTTGCCTGCCAATGCAGGAGCCACAGGAGACTTGGGTTCAGTCCCTAAGCTGGGAAGATCCCCTGGAGGAGGAAATGACAACCCATTCCAGTATTCTTGCCAGGGACAGAGCAGCCTGGCAGGCTATAGTCGTTGGGGTTGCAAAAAGTTGAACACGTCTAAGCATGCATGCAAACACACCCTCATATACTACAACTCCAGAGGATTATATTGTAGGGGTACAACCCTATGGACTGCAGCCCGCCAGGCTCCTCCGTCCATGGGATTCTCCAGGCAAGAATACTGGAGTGGGTTGCCATGCCCTCCTCCAGGGGATCTTCCCAACCCAGGGATCAAACCTGAATCTCATGTCTACCTGCATTGGCAGGAAAGTTCTTTACCACTCACGCCACCTGGGAAGCCCCCCTAAGGTGTGGGGTGGATATTTTAATAGTCACCAAATTTCTTTTACAATTCAATATAGCATATACTTATCTTTACATTTGTACATCACTTTTCTTCTTTTGAACCAGAAATTTGAATCTAATAATTTTCCATATCCAGAAACTAAAGAATCCCATGGGCTTAATTTTCATTTCTTGGTCAGTCTGCCAAATTTTGGAGTGCAGTACATAAATTGCCACTTCTTTTTTGATTAAACTAGCATTTTTAAATTATTCGTCTTTATTCAATTGAATTATGTATCACTAGAAATTAATCAAATACATTTGAATGTATATTTGCTTTTTTAAAATTAGGTAACACACGGTAATAGACATTAGAGCACAAATTGTATTGTTTCTCCTGTATCTTCAATATTACCTCAGGGACTGGGACATCAGTATTTTAATATTTGGTTCTGGATTGATGGCAACTCCAAAACCACTACATAAAAATGGGGTGAGCAAAGAGAGAGAGAGAGGGGAAAAAGAATGTACAATCCAGGATAAGTCTATGCATCAAAATTCTAAAACATATGAAGAAAATTAACAAATAAAATTAAGCCTATAAAACCAACAAGGAGATGAATCAATTTGGTTTAACTAAATAACAAATAGATCTGAAAATGAACTTAAATGTTTAGGCTCTGGAAAAAGATAAAGACTAGAATAACATCTATTTTTACAAAAGAAGTTATACAGGTATAAATGAAACAAGAACATGTAGATATGATAAAGAATCAGTCCCTGGAGTGCTCCTAGGCATCTCCTCTAGGACTGAGTGAGCCTCACACATTGGCTATATCCTCCAGCTGACTGCCAGCTTGTGTTATTCAGTCTAAGATGGGGAAGTTCAGGGGTGTGTGAGCACGGTGATCCCAGGTTCAGCTTCTTCCACTCGGAGCCCTCCACCATGTCATCCAGAGTCCCCTTCCACGTGGCCTCTCTCCATTTGCATTTTCCTTTGCTTAGGAAGCCATGGGCAGAGCAGATTAGTAAGTAACGGACATCTGGGGGCTGCAAGCCTGCTCCTCCTCCTGAAGGCAGGCCCACTCTTCACTAGTGATTCTCTTGAGCCCTTCTCTCTTGCATCTAAGAAACTACAACTCCCCCTGTCCACCCCTTCCCATGGAGGGAGAGGGAAGAGATGGGTTTCTTTTCAGAAAACTGTATTTGTCTTTAAGCCTGGCTTTCCTCGCATCTCTCCATCCCTTCTTCCCACTGACCAGTGGTAATATTTTGTCTGTGGGGAGATGGGTGGGAATGGGGAATAGGCGGGGAGAAGTAGAATCGGGATTGATGAAGGGCTGGTAGAGTAATGGCTCTTCAAAGCCCTGCTGGAAGACAGCTGGTTCCAGCCACTGGCAGCTCTTTAAATGTAGAATGTGGGCTCCTTGGGGCCTTCTCAGTTCAGCTTTGGGTTTCAGCAGCAGTTTCAGGACAACAGGAAAAAGCTCTCTCCATGTCCAGTTACACAAGAATATATGTCTGTTTTCCTCTCCTTTTATAATTTAATACACTCTGGCATGCTATTTACTTTTCCATATCTTGTTTTTTTCACTTGAAGTATTTCCTAGAGATTGTTCCATGTCAGCACGTGTATGAATGCCTCTTTCTTTTCTATTGCTTCATATATTCCACAACATGGATGCACTAAAATTTATAACAGTTCCCTAGTGATGGTCTCTAGTCTTTTACAAACAGTGCTGATATTTTGTGCATACGCTTTTCATACAAACAGTTTTGTTTTGTTTTTTAAAGAAAAAGTTAACAGAAACAGTGACCAATATTTGTCATCCAAGGGACACTGCACCTTAATTATGCTGCAATTAGTGAAACACAGCCTTTTCCTACTTTGGAAACTGTGAATTATTACAAGAATTGACAATTTCTACTGTGTTCAGTTGCATCGCTTAGCACATGATAGGCATTCTGGATTCACAACAATGTTTCTCTTCAATGCAGCATCAAAGTCTAACGGGTCTTGACACAAATGTAACCTTAGGGTCTACATTTAAGCTGCTACAGGTGCAAATAAACAATGAGGTACAAAGGAGTGCTTAGGATGGGAGATCTGAAGTCATGCATGCTGGAGTTCAAATCCCAGCACCGATTTTTACTTATATGACTTTAGACCTGTATGATACTCAATTTTCTCATTTGTAAAACGGGGTGAATAGAACACTGACTTCATGAGGATGTTGTAAGTAACAAATAAGAAAATATGTGTGATTCATAGGACAGTTTCTGGAACACAGTAAGTATTCAACAAGTATGGTGGTTGTTGTTTATTTGCCAAGTTGTGTCAGACTCTTTTGTGGCCCCCATGCCTGCCAGGCTCCTCTGTCCATGGAATTACCCAGGCAGGAATACTGAAGTGGGTTGCCATTTCTTTCTCCAGCGGATCTTCCTGATCCAGGGATCAAACCCCAGTCTCCTTCATTGGCAGGTGGCTTTTCTAGCACTGAGTCACCAGGGAAGCCCTCAATAAGCATTAGCAGTTTCAGATCAGATGACAACTGAGTATATAGAAACTTACCAGCCAGACACCAGTTAGTAGCTGGACAGGAAGTGTCAGTTGGTTCACAGCTTTCTCCTTTATTTGGTACAGGCAAATTTGATTTCAGAGATGTTAAGCTGTGACCACAAACAAACTATATTTATTGGAATTAAAGAATACAGGAATAGAAGCATAGACCTACAGGGCTGGAATGGATGTCAATATCGCTTTATATTAGATTATTAAGTATAGTGAAATAGAAAGTGGCTCTGCTGCTGCTAAGTCGCTTCAGTCGTGTCCAACTCTGTGTGACCCCAGAGACGGCAGCCCACCAGGCTCCCCTGTCCCTGGGATTCTCCAGGCAAGAACACTGGAGTGGGCTGCCATTTCCTTCTCCAATGCATGAAAGGGAAAAGGGAAAGTGAAGTCGCTCAGTCGTGTCCGACTCTTAGCGACCCCATGGACTGCAGCCTACCAGGCTCCTCCGTCCATGGGAGTTTCCAGGCAAGAGCACTGGAGTGGGGTGTCATTGCCTTCTCTGAGAAAGTGGCTCAGTCATGTCCAATTCTTTGTGACGCCGTGGACAGTAGCCTGCCAAGCTCTTCTGCCCATATAGTGCAGTTATAAACTATGAACTATATATTAAACAAATATCACATATTACATAAATACATAAATCCACAGTTTAGTTCAGTTCAGTTGCTCAGGCATGTATGACTCATTGTGACCCCATGGACTGCAGCACGCCAGGCCTCCCTGTCCATCACTAACTCCTGGAGTTTACTCAAACTCCTCTCCATTGAGCTGGTGATGCTGTCCAACTATCTCATCCTCTGTCGTCTCCTTCTCCTCCCACCTTCAACCTTTCCCAGTATCGGGGTCTTTTCAAATGAATTCTTTTCAACTGATTCAAATGAATCAGTTCTTCACATCAGATGGCCAAAGCATTGCAGTTTCACCTTCAGCACCAGTCCTTCCAATGAATATTCAGGACTGATTTCCTTTAGGATGGACTGGTTGGATCTCATTGCTGTCCAAAGGGACTCTCAAAAGTCTTCTCCAATACCACAGTTCAAAAGCATCAATTCTTTGGCACTGAGCTTTATAGTCCAACTCTCCCATCCATACATGACTACTGGAAAAACCACAGCTTTGACTAGACAGACTTTTGTTGGCAAAGTAACGTCTCTGCTTTTTAATATGCTATCTAGGTTGGTCATAACTTTTCTTCCAAGGAGCAAGAGCCTTTTAATCTCATGGCTGCAGTCACCATCTGCAGTGATTTGGGAGCCCCCCAAAATAAAGTCTGTCACTTTTTCCATTGTTTCCCCATCTATTTGCCATGAAGTGATGGGACCAGATGCCATGATCTTAGTTTTCCGAATGTTGAGTTTTAAGCAACATATATCCACAAGCACAAAGCAAAAGTGCCCAGGGCCCATGAAAGTCAGACTCTGGTCTTGCACGTTCAGTTCAGTTGAGTCGCTCAGTCATGTCCGGCTCTTTGCGATCCCAAGAACTGCAGCATGCCAGGCCTCCCTGTCCCTCACCAACTCCCGGAGTCCACCCAAACCCATCCATGTTCATTGAGTCAGTGATGCCATCCAACCATCTCATCCTCTGTCATCCCCTTCTCCTCCTGCCCTCAATCTTCCCCAGCGTCAGGGTCTTTTCAAATGAGTCAGCTCTTTGCATCAGGTGGCCAAAGTATTGGAGTTTCAGTATCAGTCCTTCCAATGAATATTCAGGACCAATTTCCTTTAGCATGGTCTGGTTGGATCTCATTGCAGTCCAAGGGACTCTCAAGAGTCTTCTCCAACACCACAGTTCAAAAGCATCAATTCTTCGGTGCTCAACTTTCTTTATAGTTCAACTCTCACATCCATTCATGACCACTGGAAAAACCACAGCCTTGACTAGACGGACATTTTCAATATGCTGTCTAGGTTGGTCATAACTTTCCTTGCAAAGAGTAAGTGTCTTTTAATTTCATGGCTGCAATCACCATCTGCAGTGATTTTGGAACCCAGAAAAATAAAGTCAGCCACTGTTTCCACTGTTTCCCCATTTATTTGCAATGAAGTGATGGGACCAGATGCCATGATCTTAGTTTTCTGAATGGTAAGCTTTAAGCCAACTTTTTCATTCTCCTCTTTCACTTTCATCAAGAGGCTCTTTAGTTCTTTTTCACTTTCTGCCGTAAGGGTGGAGTTATCTGCATATCTCAGGTTATTGGTATTTCTCCCCGCAGTGTTGATTCCAGCTTGTGCTTCCTCCAGCCCAGCGTTTCTCACTAAACTTTCGAGGAAAGTGATACAGAAGACTAAGTTGGAAGAGGGTAGGTGGTGGCCAAATTCTGAAAAATATCACAAGTTCTCTTTCATTAAAGGTACCCCTCAAGGGGAGCCTGTTAGCGACAGAGGTGAAACTGAGCAGGAAGTGTAATTTCCTAGCTGCATGATCTCGGACAAGTCACTTGCTCAGTCTGAGCCTCTGTTTTACCATCAGTAAAAATGGGGATGTGCACCTCCTGGGGCAGTTGGACAGGGCCCTAGGGTGCTCACCGTTAGGTACGAAACGCTCAATACATACATGTTGAATGAGTGCAGTAAATGTGTGCTTAGCATAGTGGCCGGTGTACGGCACGCGGGCATTAAGTGACAGTTGCTGACAGTAAAAATGGTAAAAAGTAAAAAGTCCCCGGCGCAACCATCCTAGACCTGCACGACCCAGACGTTCTTCAGCAGGTCCCACGTGAACCTGCGCAGCAGCGTCCCCAGGAGGGCGGGCCAGAGACTGCGCGTGCGCGTGCGTGCCGGCCTCCGCCCCCTCTGGCGCGAGGGCCAGTGGGGCGGGCGCGGCGGCGTCGCGGCGAGCGCAGAGGCAGGCCTGAGGAAGGGGCGTGGCCAGCAGGCCGGCGCCGGCCGCCCTCTTCCGGGCTCCTCCGGCTGCGCGCGCACCCTCCTCCCCCCTTCCTTTGTGGTCCGACCCACTGCGAGGGTGACAGGAAACCCTGTGCAGGGAGCGCCGCCATCTTGGACCAGCCCGAGGAAGATCCTGAGGGAGCCGCGGGAGCAGTCGCCGCTGCCACCGCCTCTGCCGCCGGCGCGTCTGCAGCTCCTCGGCCTGCCCGCTGCCTGCCCGGGCCTCGGCCGCCGCCGCCGCCCCGCTCCCGCTGCGCCCGCCCTCCTCTTCCTCGTCCTGACGCCCCCCTCCCGCCCGGAAAGCTGCCCAGCCACCAGCAACCCCCCAGGTAACCCAGGCCTTCCGCAGTGTCCGGCCGGCCGGGGTCTCCTCGCGGGGCTCTCCCGGGGTCAGCGGTGGGGGCGACGGCGGGCTGGGAGCGTGGGCGCGAGTCGCCGCGGGGCGGGCGGTGTCAGGCCGCAGCGAGCCCGGGGTCGGCTGTGGGTTCCGCGGCGCAGGGCCTGACAGGAGTCCGTGCGGGGGCGAGGGTGTCCCCGCGAGGCGCCCGCGGGAGCCGCGGTCCTCCCCGCCCAGCGGCGGGCTCCGGGCGCGGCGTGTGGAAGGGTGTGTGCGGCGTCGCCTTCCCCGCCTCTCCGGCCGGCCTGGGCCGACTCGCACCTCCCGCGGGCCCCCGTCTCCTTGCCGCCGCCGCCGACCTCCCCCCGCCGGGTCTGTCCGCTCGAGCCGCGCCGCCCTGCAGCCCGCAAGCCCCGGACGTGGCGTCCCCTGGCCCATCGGCCACGTCGGGCCCCGAGCACAAAAGGTGGCCGCCCGGAGCCCCGCCGGCGTCTTGGACCGACTCCGGCGTCCTTGCCGGTGGGGGTAGACTGTCATGGACTCGGGCTGGGCGGGGGTCTGGGGGTCGGTGCGGCGAGGTTCTGGTTTGGGGGAAGCTCTAATGTCTGGGGCATTCTGTAAGGTCTCGATCGTGGGTAGCGTGTGGAAATAACGAGGACAAAAAGTTTTTGGCCTTTCTAGAATTTAAGCAAAGAAGGCGGAGCCAAGTGTGTTTCGGTGGTTTGCTCTTTACTGTTTGCTAGACGCGGATTTTACGTATCGAGCCCCGCAGGTTTAGCTCGCTTGACATTGCTCTGAGTGGTAAGTAGAGTATCTTCATCCCCCAGGTGAGGAAACTGAGGTGTGGAAGTGCGATGTGGCTGCTTAACGGTGGTACATGCGAACTCAGGTTAGGCCAGGGCTACAGACATGACCACTGAGAACGTAGCTATAGTCTCATTCCCTTTTTCCTACGTTTGCGTTTGGATAACAGCTGATTTCTCCTTTGTAACCCAAAGTCTGTTGCCACTACACTGCTAGTTCTCTCACAACTCCAGAGGAAAGATGACAAGATTTCCGTTTTATGTTTGAAGAAGAAACTGGAGTTCCCAGAGGGCAAATGCCTTCCTGGCGGTCCCACAGCGAGTGTCAAGAGTCCAGATTTGAAGTCCTGCGAAGTTTACTGCTCCCTTCATTACCGTCAGAACTGCCTAGTATTTCGGTGTGGTTGTCGAGGACAAATTTGACCTTGCAGTAACCCAGCTCCCACTCCCCCATCAAGACTTTGCAGAATTTTTCTGCAGTTTTCTGCTTACCCATTTACTTGGTCATGCCTTTGAGACTTGTTGTGATCAGGAGTTTTGGAAGGTTCCTGCTCCAGTACTGCCACTTCCTAGTGACCTCAAGCAAGTTACTTCACCTCTTCAGACTAAGCGTCCTTATCCATACAAGGGATAACTGTACCTACATTTTAGAGTTGTTGTGAAGATTTAAGTGGGGTTTAAAACCCTTAGCACATTGCTTAAAGTTTGGTCAGCTCCATTGTCTCTGACAGTGCCAGCCTAGTAGTGAGTGTTTAATATTTGTTGAGTGAGGGAGAGGAACATGGAGAGCTGTAGAGTTAGATCTGAGCCTTAATCTTAGCTTTCCCTTTAGTAGTATATGACCATGGATGTATCTCCTCTCTGAGCTGGTTTCCTTATTTGTAAAGTGAGTTTTTAGAATTAGAGATTGTTTATAAAGTAGCTGACATATATTAGGCACTCAGTAAATGGCAGTTACTGTAAAGATGTAAAACTTTTAGAAATTTAATAACCTAAAAAATTCCCTTGGAATTAAAGCTACACTTAAAAACTTTTTTTTTTTTTTACATGTTAAACTTCATTGTTGTGCATACTGCAACCTTGCAACAGAATATGGAGTGTTTTTACAACTGATTTTTATCAGTATTAAATATCTTTGCATAATTTTAGTAAGATATTATACAATTAGAGGAAACTGTAAGGCAAATAAGTTACTTTAAAACTAGGGCTACTGAGATAGGTTTCATTTTTTTAAACTTGAAACATTTTTTTATGATTAAGAATGCTGTGCATTACTGGAGACAGCAGTGTACCAGTAGAGAGATCAAAGATACTATACTTTTAAGAAACTTTTCTAGATAGTTTTTAACATATGCAGAATAGAGTAGTATATTGAGCTTTCACATACCCATTATCCAGTGTCAACAGTGCTCAGTCTTATATCATCTATATATACTTGTACCCTCTCCACCAAATTATTATTTTTGAAAAACTTTTTATTAGACTATAGTTGATTTACAATGTTGTATTTGTTTCTGCTGTACAGAAAAGTGAATCTGTTTTACATATACATATATCCACTCTCTGTTACAATTATTTTTATTTTTTATTTACTTTTTAAAATTCTGTTGATTTTTATTTTTGACTGAGCTGGGTGTTCGTTGCAGTGCAGACTTCGTGGCGCAGTGGCTCCTCTTGTTGAGGAGCACAGGCTGCAGGGCGCTCTGGCTTCAGTAGTTGTGGTGTATGGGCTTAGTTGCTCCCGGGTAAGTGGGATCATCCTGGACCAGGGATCGAACCAATGTCCCTGACATTGACAGGTGGATTCTTATCCACTGCGCCACCAGGAAAGTCCTTCCCACTCTACTTTAGATTCTTTTCCATCTACCAAATTATTTTGAAGCAAATCTCAGACATCCTTTCCTCAGTAAATTTTTCACTATTTCTGATCCTTTTAATTCTAAGTGCAGGGTTTTACTTTTGTTTTTTCTCGTGAATACTTTCCTTCTGTGGACAGAGGTACAGTGTTACTTTATTTCCTGTTCACAGTGTGCCATCATAATTAGCTGAAAAATTTTGTCTTTCTCTTGACACATGGAGAAAAACTTTTTTCTTACCACATTAATTTATAAAAAAGTGTGACATTAAATATTTTGTCAAAACTGAGGTGATTTTTAGGTGAGTCTTGGAAATGAGTGGGTTATTTTCAGAGGTTGCTTTAAGGTTGAGGACAGGAAATTGACCACATACTTTGATTAGTTTAATAGATTAACTCCCAAAGTTTTGTGTCCACTTGACTGACAAATCAAGTAGCAGTCCACTTTAGTGGTCTTGTAAACACACCAAAGTGCTTCTCTTCTTGAGTTCCATGAAGGGAGGGCCCATATATAAATATAAATATATATATATATATATGTATTTTTTGATCATTACTGTATTGTCAAAACCTAACATAATTTAAAAAATATTTTTATATTGGAATCACAAAAGCAGTTTATCTTGGTTCAGGTGTTTTTAACAGCATTTTTCATGTATAAAAAAGCCTCACTTAAACAATAAGGGTCAGAATTTAAGTCATCCAGAATATTTTTATTTAGGGGTTGCTTTTTTCCTTTGTTGTCTTGAATCGGTTACATAGAAACTACACAGTAACACCTTAGGTCCTAAGAGTGGAATAGAATAGCTGTGTAACAGCTGTGAAAGGATTAGACAAGTGTGTAAGTTAATATAGCAAGGAGTCAAACCATAAGAAAATGAAAAAATACACTCCATTATTGGGAGTTAGAGCTGTTTCTAGTCTTTTTGTCTTATTTGTTTTGTTTTTATTTTTGGCAGCACCAGGGGCCTTCTAGGATCTTAGTTCCCCCGACCAGGGATTGAACCTGGGCCCTCAGCAGTGAAAGCAGAGTCATAGTCCCTGGACAGCCAGGGAATTCCCCTTTTGTTTGTTTTTTGAATCTGATCACGAGTCACTTCATATGATGTTCCCCATGTTATTGGTAAATGTGGAAGTAATGTTGGAAATATTATGACGGGTTTTTTGTTCTTGTTTCGCATTAGAATTATATGTAGAGATGCTTAAAATATTTTAACAGTCCCTTTTTTTTTTTTTACTTTTAATATTTTAGAGTATTACTAATGAATATAGCAGATGCTTATAGTGTCCTCTCAGTGATAGATAAGGGCTTCCCTGGTGGCTCAGGGGGTCTGCCTGCAATGTGGGAGACCCGGATTCGATCCCTGTGTTGGGAAGATCCTCTGGAGAAGAAAATGGCAACCCACTCCGGTATTCTTGCCTGGGAGAGTCCCATGGACAGAGGAGCCTGGAAGGCTGCAGTCCATAGGGTTGCAAAGAGTTGGACACGACTGAGCGACTTCACTTTCTTTCTTAGTGATATGTAAAAAAAGTTAATAGTTTTCCCCTTCCTTTTTTCTCTTTCATTCCATGTGTTAATTTTTTACAGTTTGGTGTGTATCCTTCTATATTGTATGCATATAGGATAGAGTGTGTGTATGTCTTTAAAAATGGGTATATGTTATCTCATGGAACTCTGCAGCATGCTTTTTTTTTTTCACTTAAAATTGTGAATATGCTTCCAGGTTAATGCATATATCTAAATGGGTTTTCAATTAGATGTGTATCATTTCATAGTACCGATGTACTTTATTTAGTCAAAATATTTTGGCACTTCCGATTCCCACAAGCGCAGTATTTGAAAGTGCCTACCTTCCTCTGTATCTGTACATTTCAAAACTAGTCATTTATACGTATAGTTCTATTTGGAACACTGTCTGATTCAGTAGATGGAGACAATGTGATTCTATTTTGGCACAACAGTGATTAGTATTTAACATGCATTTAGTAACCATTAGGTCTATATGTATTGACCTGGAAATAGATCCATGCTGTTGTGAAGTGAAAAAAAAAAAAAACACCTGTTGTAGAGTTTCATTCAGTAGCATACTCCATTTAAATATATTTCTTACCTTCATAGTGGTATATGTTTTATGTTCACAAGATGAGGTTGAGAAATCCTTTGCTAAAGCAGTATTAATAAGGGAAAGTGTTCAGTCCTCTCCAACTCTTTGCGACCCCATGGACTGTAGCTCACCAGGCTCCTCTGTCCATGGAATTCTCCAGGCAGAAATACTAGAGTGGGGTAGCCATGCCTTTCTCCAGGGGATCTTCCCAACCCAGGAGTGGAACCCAGGTGTCCTGCATTGCAGGCAGATTGTTCACCACCTTAGCCACCAGGGAAGCCCCAAGCATAGTTAAAAGGGGCCACTTGAACATGGTTCTGTTGCAAATACATAATTTTGAGTGAACTATGTCAGAACTATGGGAGTCTTTTTAAACCTTGTGTTAGTGGCTGCAGTGCTTGATAGTTTTTGCCTGCCTGTCTACTGCAGTTAGTTAGTTTGAGCAGTTCTCCTTTAACTCTGCTTTTTAGGATCTTTATTGTAATTTTTAAGAAACTTAACCAGAAAATTGGGTGGTGAGGTGGAGAACAGGGTGCTGGCTTTCAGTCTGAAGTCATGATAATTCTCTTTTATTTGTAGATAGCTTACTAATTAATGGTTGGAAATAAAATTTCAAAACCAGGCATCTCAGATATTAACAAATACTTGTATGATTAATTAGCAAGTACACAAATTAGTACAACTAGAATTGGTTTATAATTTCATGATTAGCCTTTAGAGCATTTCAGGTAGAAACTGGGATTGTTAAGAGTCCACAGTTTTAACACAATAAAATGAAAGGAAGCATAGTATGTACTGCTATAACTAAGTTAGAAGAAAGAAAAGATATAGCAACTTCAGAGGAGACCCATGAGAGTAGCAGTCATTTAAAGATGACTAATTACTTTTCTCCAAGTTTGAATGGGGAAAAAGTTTAAAAGAGAAGTTAAAAATGAATTAGAAGAGAGGAACCTGAAGGGAATGCAGCCCAGAGAAGAAATTAATAACCTTTATATACCATTCTTATTGTGAGAGATGATTCTTTTCCTTGTCTTCAAAATTTGGTGAATAGTACAGACCAGTTTGAACCTCAGGACCAAGGTCATTCTTGTTTCTGGAAAAAGGAAATCAATCATAGTAATGTATGATGTTCAGAATCACAGTTACTTTAACTAGAAATACTTTCTTTTCTGAAAGAACTGGTCAAGGGAGTTTTCTGTGATGTGACTGATGATAAATGTGTTACAGCATGTCCCAGTTCTGTTGAATGTAATTCATACAGCTAAGTAGGAAGCCTATATTGTGTGAAATGATTATCTGGTAATTTACTGTAATTAACAGCTTTCTCTTCCCTAATAACAATAATTCACTTATTTTAAATATGTACTTTTCCTGCAAGTTAAATTTTATTACTTAGAAATTTTATTTGAAATATAACATACATAGTAAGCTGTTAATTTCAGTAAATGAGTTTCCCCAATCCTGTTAATATCTGGCTTGTGTATGTGACAGTTGGCTAGAACAGTAAAAACCAGATTAAAAAAATATTGGAAAATCAGTTTTTTTAAAAATGAGGTTAAACCTTCATATTTATAAAGAATTTTTTATCTTCAGCTGAAAACTGCTTTGAGAATAAATTTTTTTTTCAGTTTTATTGGGGAATAAAGTTTATTGTAAGTTATTACCAGTATTAGAATTCACCTCATATTTCTCTAGGAGCTAGCACGGTGTCAGACACAGTCAAGATTTGAATAAATTGGAGAGGTTTTTTTTAAGTTATTAAAAGTAGGAGAGAAATTAGATTTCTTTAGGTTAAAGTCTTCTCTGGGGGTGAGAAATGAGCTGTGATCTTCAAACATATGTTGTAATACATAAACTTTCAAATTTTACAAGCACACTATTTCATTATTTCTCTTAACTCCTGGAAAAATATATAACAGGCATTTGGTATATTGTTAACCTTCAAATGCTATATTAGGAACTGTATGAAATTATCAATGATTGGCTTTTAAAAAAATCTACAGCAAAAGCAGTTTCATGTTCTATTTCTGATATTTCGCTTAGAAATTATATGATTACTTTTTCTTCAGGTGCTGTGATTATATCAAGTAGAGTGAAAAGGTTATTTTGTATTTATAAGTTGGTGGTTACTTTTTACAACATTCTATTGTAAAATCAAAGTGTTCCAAATAGATCATTAGACTTGATGAGTTAACAGCAATGGAGACCTTAACAGGGGAGGACTATTCATGATGATACTATTTAAACTTAAGTTTATAAAGATTTCCTTGATGGAAATTTTCCAGAGTAGCATTTCTTATCTGGTATTTCCTAAAGTGAAATACTGGAATTGTTTTGATATATGTTCTATTTCTGTGGATAATACGTGAGAGTGTTGAAGCAGTGTTCATCCAAGAGAATCTGTGTGTTTGATTAGTTTGGGGAATGCAGCTCTTCTGACAGGTAACCTCCGTTTTGTTGGTGGGCACTGTGGCGTATCTGTGTGTCTGCAGGATCACAGCGTGGGTAACGCGCGCACACTTTTCCTTGAAGTAACTCAATTTTGTTTGTTTCTAGTGCCGCCATGGCAACTGCACCGTACAACTACTCTTACATCTTTAAATATATTATTATTGGTAAGTTTACTTATACTCTTGTTCTCCAAAGGTTAAAATGCAAAATGTTTATATGCTAATACTTAACATAATACCCCAGGGGAAGTGAATACTTGTCTTTTTCACTGCAAAATTAAAACTCCTTTGGTAGGATTTATTTTTCATCAATGATGTACCTGTTGCTTTGTGACCCTAGGTACAATGCTGGCTACCTTTGAAGTGGTGTTGTTTTTTCTTGAGGGCTACCTGAAGGTTAATACTGGTAATGAGATTAATTTCCTAGGAGCATTGATACATTCCAAAAATATCATGAAATTTCTCAGTGCCCCCTGGATTCCAAAAATTGATAAAAATTCAGAATAATTGTGTAAGATATATGAGATATAATGGTAGTTTTTCTCTTAATCAACTTTCAAGAAGATTTAGTTTAAATTAAAACAGTGCTGTTTATCCATATGTAAGAGTAAGTTGAAATATATGTATTTTCCTGTTAATTCTTCATATTAGTTTATTTTAATATTGAGCTAATGTGACTGTATTGTAATACTTCCTTTAACCTTTAAAGGTTACATTGCTGTTAGTACAGTCAGAGATGATACCTGTTCTGTTACAGTTTTCATGTGATGCACATTGTTTTGTGAAATTCTACAAGAAATATGAGATAAAATGGGATCTAGTGAATCAAATTTCCAAAGCTTATTATTTCTGCTTGCTATATGCTGCCCTGTTGGTCACTCCTAGGAGTTTTTGGCTTTTATGCATATGGGTTAAGGGAAAAAACAAACAAAAAGTTGCAATAATTTAAAGTAAAAAACACTGTTACAGCAGTTTCTCTGTTAAAAAGCTTTTCCCAGCTGGTGTCTATTTATTGACATAATTCATAACCAAATTCTACCACCAGTGAAGGTTGGGAATAGTCAATTTATATATCACAGTGAAAACCTACGTTTAGGATCTTTTGAACTCACTATAAATTATGAAAATGAAAATCTTTTAAGTGCCCAGAGGTTTGTCATGTAATATGGTAAAAGAGGTATAGCAGTCATTGCATATAATTATGAGGATAAAATTGAGAAATGTAATTACCACTTGAAACTTTTTTTTTAAACAGGGGACATGGGAGTAGGAAAATCTTGCTTGCTTCACCAATTTACAGAAAAAAAGTGTAAGTTCAATGTGTAAGACAAAACATTGGTAAATTCTTATTGTCACTTTCCTACCTTTTAAAATGTGTTATTTTCAGTATACTCTATGCTATAAAATATAACTTCTCAATGTGTATGTACTTTTGTCTTTAGGAAGTGAATTTTTTTTTTTAATAGGTACAGACAAAATGAAGTATACTTATATGTATGGTGTTGTTTTTTTTATGCCATATATAGTTTGATTGACTAGAGTTTTGATGATATAAACTTAAGTTTTAAAAATATATACTATTAAAAAATAAAAATATATACTATAATTTCAAATTTAAATTATCTTTTTCTTGTTCTCTGACTTTCCATTGTAGAAATTATCTTATTAGGGGAAATGTGCTCATATATCATTTGCTAATAAGTAAATAATAGTAGATTGGAAATACTTAAAATTGAATTCTTTCTGCATTCATGACTGGTCATTTTAGATTCAAAGTGCTACTCTGTCTTGTGTGGTAGGAGAAGGGGCCATTTTATTTTATGTAACTGATAGGCTAAATATAGTTGAAATTGTTTCCAATAGTTAAAATTATTTCTGTGGCATTTTTTAGCTTAATGTAACATTTTATGAAGTGTTTAGCAGTCTGTGTACTGTAGAGGAGTAATAGTAGATACAGGTTTTCAGTGGCCTAATTATAAAGGAAGGATTAATAGACTTGTCCTATTGGATTAGACTTGCAAATATATAGTTATAAATACATACTAAATTTCATGACCATCTTTGAAGTATTGATAACATTTTACAGAATAAATACTTGTTTGAAAACAACTAGAGTCCTAAAACCATTAATTTGTTATTAAGGTTAGAATTGTCAGAAGGCTAAATAGTATAATGTTGTTACAAAGAGTTTATTAAAATCCTTATTTTTAATTAGCAGCTTCTTTTAGTCCAGAGGTCAGCAAATAGTAACGTGTGGGCCAAGTCCAGGCACTGTTGTTTTTGGA
The DNA here is from genome assembly GCF_963930625.1 of Muntiacus reevesi. Classification (NCBI taxonomy): domain Eukaryota; kingdom Metazoa; phylum Chordata; class Mammalia; order Artiodactyla; family Cervidae; genus Muntiacus; species Muntiacus reevesi. The sequence goes on along the minus strand of NC_089258.1, from coordinate 40,818,619 downwards.
AATAAAGTTTTACTGGAATGCTGTCATGCCTATTTTATGTGTCGTCTGTGACTGCTCTTGTGCTTTAGCCGAGTGGAGTCCTTGTAGCAGAGGTCTTTTGGCCTGTAGAACGTGAAATGTTTATTATTTGGTTCCTTGCAGAAATTTCTAAGCCTTGTTCCAGTCACATCCCTGTGACTCCTTACTTAAGGGTTTTTGCTGATTTTTTTCTTTTCATGCAAGCTTTAATCTGTATATAGCCTACAAGCATTAATGAGTCTTTTGGTTTTCTAATGGATCATTTTCCCATTGATCTCAATTTGAAGCTTTCTCCAAATTGGAATATTGTATTTCTTTTCTTCCCAAACAGTTATGGCTGACTGTCCTCACACAATTGGTGTGGAATTTGGTACAAGAATAATTGAAGTTAGTGGCCAAAAAATCAAACTGCAGATCTGGGATACAGCTGGACAGGAGAGGTTTAGAGCTGTCACACGAAGCTACTACCGAGGAGCCGCGGGAGCACTTATGGTGTATGACATCACTAGGTAAGAGATTCATGATTTTCAGCCTTCATTCTTGAAAAAGGAAATCTACTTTAGGCACTGTGATTTTTTTTTTTTTTAATTGTTAGGCATTCTATAGTTTGTAATTGTGTATCTGTTAAATGAGCTTTTTATTATTTAGACTTTATGGTTTTTTTCCCTCTAAATTGCTGTGTATGAGATTTGATATATTGATAACATGTTGATTTCCTTATCTAAAAGTGGGTAAGACTAAAGAAAACTTTAGGAGGTGCTGGTGGAGCTAGTGAAAGAATACTCTTCTGAAAAGCAGTATCAGTTGAATTATTTGAAGTGAAATATTTCACACCAAATATTTTCACTTCAGTAGAAAGCAAGCAAATCTTTAAGAGTTACTCTATTCAGCCTCTTGCCTAGAGAATCCTGTGGATGGAGGAGCCTGGTGGGCTGCTGTCCATAGGGTCCGGTCGCACAGAGTCAGACACGACTGAAGTGACTTTGCTTGCATGCATGCATTGGAGAAGGCAATGGCAACCCACTCCAGTGTTCTTGCCTGGAGAATCCCAGGGACAGAGGAGCCTGGTGGGCTGCAGTCCATGGGGGTCACACAGTCAGACACGACTGAAGCGACTTAGCAGCGGCAGCAGCAGTGTTAAAGTTCATGCCTTTTCAAAATAAGGCCAAGCAAAGGAATTAAGTAGTTTTGCTAATCCAACGTGGTAGATTATAAAAAATTCTCATACTTGAATCTGAAATATTTGCTTATTAAATTTTTTTGTGTCCTAAAATGGATTGAAGTAGCTCATGATACTTCATGCTGCAAGATTAAATTTATTTCAACTCTGCTATTTATGGAAACTCAAAAGTAATATATACAGGATAACAAAACCCGACCTTAAATGTTTAACTTGGGGAAATTGTGCCCCTTCATTAAACACTGTGCTGTTTGTCTGCTGTAAGCTAGAAAATGAACTAGACCACCTTTCATATTAATGCAATGTCTGAAGCAGAGTGCCTCTTGTCTCACCTTGCAGCGGATAGCAATCAGTGAGTGGGACCAAGTGATAGACTTTTCAAGTGTATTTCCTTTTGGGAAATGCTTTACATTGCTCTTGAAGAGTCACAATGAGAAGTTCTGTAGTAAAGGGACTCTTTAAGTTTCTTTAATTTAGTGTTTCCTAAGGTGGTTTTATTTATTTAGAATAAAGATGGTGGGTGATTATGATTATAGTGCTTGAAGTTTTACTAAATTTTGGAATTGGGTGGTCTCAGGGCAAAACAGAGGGGACAGCCTTAAGGCTCTTCACTGGAGCCAGGCAGCTGGTAAATAGTTTTGTGGGAAGACAGCTAAAGAACCTGGCCATTTGTACGGACATCTTTTTATGAGGGATGCATTCCTGAAGGCTCTGCATAGTTGAAAACTGCATTATTAATAAAATTTAACTATGGTGATGTGTACCTAAATGTATGTATAATATTGTAGCTTGTTTTGCTTTTTCTATGTGTGTTCTTTTTTTAATTCCAGCCTACTGAGACATGAGTGATAAGGCTTGTGCTTTTTAAAAATTATATTTGATCGTTTACTTAGAAAAGTTGAAAACACTGGGGAAAAAATTTTTATGTGACTTCTTTTGACATGTGGGTGGTGGTTTGTGTATAATGTGATATAGCACAGTAAAAAGAAATTCTGAGTAAGGAATTCTTTTCAATTCTCTTTGGGAAAGGAGTAAATGTTTGGTATATCAGATTTTATATGAACACTGGCAGCTGGAGATGATGGAATATGTTCACTAGACTGGACTCGAAACACTTCAAGGACACAGTGTCTGTAAAAGGTCCTGCACCTGGCTCTGAAATCATTTCTGCCTGTTTATGGGCCTCTGTTGCCTCACCCGATAGATTCATGTTCTGTGAGTCTGTATAAATTAAAAATATTTTTAACCATCAAAATTAAAAAAAAAAATTTTTTTTTAATGTTTTGACCTTTTTGGTAAAGTCTAATTAATAGTAGTAGTATATTCTGTATTATTTTAAATTATTTGGATTTGTTTGCTGTCTTAGGTCCTACTTGGCTAATGCAAAAAGAATTTTTAAACTCTTAAAAAAACTCTTTAAAAAAAGGAGTTTTTAAACTCTCAGATTGGAGAAAATGGAGAAATAAGGCATTCTGAATCCCCAAATGATTTAGCTGCTGGTACAATTAGGATAAACTCACTCTCTGATATACCTGGGGACTTCAGTTTCCAGTCAAATGTATTAATCTTCTTAAAGCCGATTTTTAAAATTTAGAATTCAGAATTATTTCCCATCAATTTTTTATCTTGTTCCTTGCTTGCTTATTGGTCCGTTTATGTTTTTAAATGTAAATAATTTACTCCTGACATGTAAGTCATTAGCAAAGTTGTTGACTATTGAGTTGTTTGTTTAAAACAAAAAGTTTGGCTAGATATTTGAAAAGTGTATGTTTACATTCCACAATTCTCTAGGGTAACAGTCTAGTCAAATCAAAAATACTTTTTAAGTGTATATTTAAAATATATTTGATGAAGTTTCTTTTTTTTCCCTATTGAAATGGCAACTGAATGTGGCAGTCACAAAAATAAACTTTAATTTTTGCAGAAGAAGTACATATAATCACTTAAGCAGCTGGTTGACAGATGCAAGGAATCTCACCAATCCAAATACTGTAAGTTAAATGATGTCTGTTGTACAAAAAGCTTAAGATCTAAGTTGACCCAGAAAGGAAAGCCATTTGCTAAGTGGACTTGTTTTGTATTTGGGTACTAAGAATGAGAGAATGTTTATTCTTAAATTAACTGAACTTAAAACCTTTTTTCGAATATGGATTATGCCAGGTTTCGCACTTGGTTTTTGTTCATGTTTGTGGTTTAAGAAAAATGAAAGTAAAAAAAAAAAAGAAAAAAAAAAGAAAAATGAAAGTTACGAGTGGGGTGGTGATTTTATGTCAGATGGAGGCTATGAAATCTGAAACTTTCACTTTAATCTGCATTGTTTCATAAAATGTTTACCATTAGAGGAAACTGGGCAAAGTATACTCAGGAGCTCTATGATTTCTTAACAACTACATGAGTCTTAATACAATTTCAATTAAAAATAAAAACAGTTCTGCATATTATAAAGAAATAGCCAGTCTGAAAGAGAGTTATTTATTTGAGATTTTAAAGACTAGCTGCCATGCTAGGCTCTGCAGTATACGAAACGGAATGTGGGTCTTTGGCCAATAAAAGTATAGTCCAGCAGGGAGATTTCCTGCGGGGACACAGCCAGCCTCTGAAAAGCGGAGCGCCTGGTGTGGCGCTGGGCGGCACCGTGTAGGGTGCTCAGCGTGAGCAGCGCCGTTTGCGGAACCCAGGTTTACAGAGGAGGTGGTGTGTGAGCTGGGACTGGAGGAGTAGAAAGGTTTTGGTAGATTCTGTGGAGGGTATTCCAGGAACAGGTGAGGAAAGGCTCTGCGCTGTGACTGCCTGAGCTTTGTGAGAGGAAGGCCTGGGTCTCACTTGGCTTTGTACCCCAGAACCTGGCAGTGGTCTGGTTTAGTAAATATGTAATCAGTGGTAAGACTGGCTTTCATCAGGGAACAGCAACTTAATTATTTTAAGAGTCAGTTAACATGATATGCCTTTTATGCCAGGAACTGTGTCTGGAACTTTCCTATCCATTATCACATTAAACCCACTGTAGGAATACATACAAATCTATAGGTGAATGTTCATACAGCTATGTTTGCAACAGTCAAAAACTGGAAACAACCTAGATGGCTATCAGAAGGTAAATGGTGAGACAATTTGGTGCATCTGTTCTGGGGAATACTCTCCAGCCATATAAGGGAATCACTTGTAGATAAATAGATCTCATGGGTGTTGTGCTGAGTGAAAAAGTCAGTCTCGAAAGATTACATACTGTATGATTCCATTTATATAAAACATTCCCAAAAAGAAAAGTTACTAAGTTGGAGAGGAGATTTGTGGTTGCCAGGGGTTAGTGATGGGGGTGAAAGGTGTGAGCTGACTGTAAAGCGGGCAGCACAGAGCACGTCCTTTGTAGCGATGAAGCTGATCGTGGTGACACAGATCTATACCTGCAGTAAGACTGCATAGAACTATACACAGTGAAACTGAGGCCTCAGTGAGGGCTGTAGACTGTGCCAGTGTCAGTTTCCTGGTGTTGAGAGTGTGCAGTAAGTGTGTGAGATCCTAGCCTAGTATTGGGGAAGCTTGGTGAAAGGTATATAAGAGCTCTACTCTTCTGTAAACTTCTGTGATTCTTTTGTTATGTACTAGTAAAGTATTAAAAACAGCAAGAAAACAACTTATTGTAGAGAGTCACTCGAGGAGTGTAATAAAAAAAATTAGCCATGTCCTTCTTGGTTTCATTTATGCCTCTTAAAATCTTACCAGAATCTTATAGAAGAAAGAAAAAAAATCTCTTAAGGTCCAGTGGAAACCTTACATTTTCTGTTAACTTTGCCTTTGATTTCTATGTTAAAGTTACATACTTTGTAATTTTGTTGATGGTGTATGTTGTACCTCTGTCTTGTTACCATGCCAGGTTACGCCTCCCCTTTCATGAAGATGGGAAGCATGGTTTGGAAATGCTTAAGGAATGGAGAGCAGGCAGTGTTGTTTCCACTAAACAAACATTTCTTAAGCTGAGTGCCTGTGTTATAATGACCCTGTACTACTTAGCCATCGTGACGTTACCAACTTTGATTTTTTTAAAAACTTGATTTCATTTTTTAAGTGTTATTGCCTTATTCTTTAGTGGACTAGTGGACTGTATTTGAAAACGTTTTCCCATCCTCAGTGGGCACTCGTCCACACTGACTGAAGAATGCTAAAGGTGGACATTTGGGTCAAAATAGTTATAGTTCATGGACACCATTTTTTGAAAGGATGGCCAGGGGCTGAAATTTCACATGAAAAAAAGTTAATGATGGACAGCCCTTTTAGTTGAAACCATCCGTTTCTAAAGTATCTGGATTTACCACATCAGTTTTGAAGGGGAACATGTTTGCCTTGAATTTGAACTCACTGTACTTGTGTTCTCCCACCCCTCGTCCCCTGCCATGGACGCAGCCATTTGTTACCAGTTGCTACAGACAGTCTAGCTTAGGGATAGTGTAGGGGAGGACAGGATTTGAAGGTCACAGTTTGGGTTTTCTGCCTGAATTCTAATGTCTGCCTACCACGGACTCTTGAGTGATCTTTTAACAAGTCCTCATTTGCTTTATTTGAGTATTAATTTCCTTACTTTTAGCCTCAGAAGTTGAACTAGTAGTTTTAAAGCTTTCTGTGGGTCCCAGGAACTTTGGAAACTCTAATGAAAGGCAGAAACCTTCTCTTCCAGGCGGTGTCCTGGAAGACATCCCCCTGTCCCTCTTCATAGAAATACCTTGATTCTGTAGTCATTGTCTGATGGATAATTGCTAGTATTTAGTTTCCTTTTTAGACCTGAATTTTAGAGTGTTCATGTCTGATTTAAAGGTTGCTTTTGTGTAAGATGTCTCTCTCTCGGTTACGATCCAGGTGATAATCCTCATAGGGAATAAAGCAGATCTGGAGGCTCAGCGGGATGTGACGTATGAGGAAGCCAAACAGTTTGCTGAAGAAAATGGTGGGTTTCTTTTGAGACTTACTGGCTTTTTTGGGTCACACATGGGAGAATTTCTAAGAAGTGGGGTTTTGACAATGCAGATTATTTGACAGTTTTTTCTTTTGTTAAGTGCAAATTGCTCAAATCAAAGAATGAGGAAATAACAAAATGCGTTTGTATTTGAGTTTCATTTTGAGGGCAGTAGAATTATTTAATGACATAAAGATTCCCTCCATCTCAAACTCATAGTCTTTCATAAGACTCCTATGTGGTAGGAGTACTGAAAGCTGATGGGAAACTTTTACTCCAAAGTCACTAAAGAGAATGTCCTTGTGAGTTAATTTGAAATGTCCTTCATAGTCTGAATTTTATTTTTAGGTTTATTGTTCCTTGAAGCAAGTGCAAAAACGTAAGTATGACTAAAATTAGTAGATCATTTTTATTACACTCAAATTTCTCAAAGTAGAACCATATATAGATATAAATGATTAATGTATATATACATATAATGTATAATATGTAAACGTGTAATGCTTATGGCAGCAAAAACAGCAAAAATCCCTTTGCTTGTTTCACATTTCAAAATAATGTTTTTTGTTACTTTCCCTAAAATATTATACCTTGATTATACCCATTGGTAATACAGGTTAGTAAATTAAATTGTGTTGACACAAATTGTGTAAAGGCTAAAAGTGACCTTTACAACCAAGGCTGAATTTGGCATCTTGGACTCAAGGTTGGTCAACCTGTTGATTTAATACTTCTCGTTGCAGTAAAAGCATGACTTTAGGAAATATTCAGTGTCTTCTTAATTAGAAGCATAATTAACATTTCTAATTGTTATTCCACGTGCATTATTGAACCCCAGCACTCCTATCATAGTTCTTCATTTATTAAGTCAAATACTCCTTGCAGTGGTGAGAAGCTAGCCCTTTTGATTAGCCTCATCTGTGCTGTTGGTCCTAAAAGGGCCGATGTCAAACGTGAACGTGGCCAAGCATGATAAGAGCAGTACAGTTTATGCTTGGCTAATCAGACCATACAAATCCTGGAATACTGTTTGGAGATAATGTTATTTCTTTTTAGGATACCCTGTATTATGGCCTGCTTAATTATTGTTATATGTTAGTATATAGCATTTTAATGGTTAGAGCACATACAGTTTCAAATTGGGTTTGTAGAAAGAGCTCTTAGTATTGTTTATATGCTTTCCACAGAAAATATTTTCCCATGTTGTTCTCTTAGCTCAGTCTTCTGGTAATCCCTTATTAGATGACAGTGGCTAAGTTGAAGACATCATGGCAGTTGACTAAAGGTTAGCAAAAGGTCATTGTATAATGTCTTATGTTTTGTAGAAAGCTATGGTTTGCCAGTAAAGTTGTTGATTGCCTCTTAGGGGAGAGAACGTAGAAGATGCTTTCCTTGAGGCAGCCAAGAAGATCTATCAGAACATTCAGGATGGAAGCTTGGATCTGAACGCCGCCGAGTCTGGTGTACAACACAAACCTTCAGCCCCGCAGGGGGGCCGGCTAACCAGCGAGCCCCAGCCCCAGAGAGAAGGCTGTGGCTGCTAGTGACCTCGCAGGGCTCTCACTCGACCTTTCACCTCTGTCTGTTGGAAGCAGTACTTTTTACTGCCTCACTGTCTTCTGTACATCTTACTGGGTTTAATTAAAAAGAAAAAAACAACTCTGTTGTAAAAACAGTTTAACACAATACTAAACTGCTAAACAACTAGATGTAATCAGGTTATCAAAGGCAAGTAGAGTAATAAATCTCTCCTGCATGGTAAATCTAGACTTTTTTTTCCCCTTGATTGTCCTCGTGATAGGTATGTCACCAATCCATGATTTAAACTGAGCACTGATGCTGGACTTGATTTTTTTTACCCCTCCTTTTGGCAAGGCTTTGTCTCATTGTACGGTTTAATTTGATGATATCTTAAGCTTTCTTCCCATCTTTAACTGTTCGTTCAGGTGTGTCTGTTGTAACCCATAAATTTATTGCTGTGAAATGACTTCTGATGATAGAGAAAGGGTTCTTCAAAGCCTTTTGTTTTTGTCGGATAAATTCCCTGTTGTGTGGGTGGCGTTTTTCTTAAGGCGGTTTGCTTTTGTCTTAGCCTTGCGCAGGGAAAATATCCATTTATCTTTTTTCTTATGCTTAATTAATAGCTTTATCCTTTTTTTTACACCATTTTATCTTTTTCTCTTTAGCAGAAAGTAAATATGTATAAAATTTGAAGGAACCGAACTAACAATACATTCTGTGTATATTATTTTAATGAAGAAAATAAATTGATTACTGGCCTTGGAACAGTATAAAATACCAGTTTGTACAGTAGGACCTATATGTGACCATGTTACTCCCTTCCATTTCACACGAGGAAATAGACAACTTCTGTTCACACGATCTACTGGCCCCACCCTTGGTGCTGGCAGTGCTTGGGGACGGTCATGCTGGAAGGAGCCCCTGGCGTGAGAGGATTGACACTAGCAGACTCTGCTCCATCTTTGCACCGTGGCTTACCTGCTGATTTTCCTAACTGTTCTTGTGCAATCAACATGTGCTAACCTGCTTTTCTCTTTTTGTAAACATTTGCATTACAGGCTGCATTTCTTGCCTTACTGTATAGAAGAAGAAAAAAGGCTGGGTTTCTTATTGCACATTTTAAGCTTTTATATGTATCTTGGAATGGTAAGATTCTGAACCAGACAGCCAGAACCGCAGGTCTGCTGTTGAGGGATTTTAAATAGTGCATTTTTAACACTACAGTGAAATAATTTAAGATACCCCTTGTGTTCTAGTATATTTATGTCGCGTCGGCATACATTGTTTCTTAAGGGGGAGGTGTTTCTAAAGGTGTTCAGTGTTTGTGCTGATACAAAGTAAGTTACTGGTTTGCACCTGGTGGTGTGGCCACTGACAGAATCCTGTGTTGCAAGGGAAACAATCTTATTTCTATAGACAACAAACAGCTTTTACCAAGTTCTTTACTTCTGTTGATTGATTCCTAATTGAGTTTGTGGTTCAGGCTGGGAATTGAGAAGTTATTTTGAAGCAGGATAGGTAAAACCTCATTATATAAAATGCACCCTCAGCTCAACTGCTGTGTTTAAAATACACATTTTAAATCCCTATTTACAGACACTAAAGTAAAAAATACTGCTTTCTGGGTTGTAAACATGTGGTAGTACCAGAGTATTGTATAGTCAATGTTAAATAAAAGCCAAAACTGGAATGTGCAGAAAATAGGATTTGGTTAATTTGTGGACTCATCTTTATTTTTGTCTTTGTTTAACTTTTTTAAAAAACAAGATACCTGGAGTGTATCGGGTATGTTCTGTTAAGGACGTACAGTGATCCGTTCTGCTGACACTGTTGCATCACGAGGGGCTCGCCCAGGGACCACGACCTGCTGGTGTGTGTGTGTATATATTTACAAAACAAGCAAGCAGACCGCCCACCGGGTATGAGGTAGCCGTCACAGACGAGGCCTGCGGCCTGCTCGGGTGCGACGCCCTGGTCCCCAGAGGCGGTGACCGTGGGTCTTAACTGTGCTGTGGCGGGGTTTACTCAGACTGCTGTACGCTTCACTCGATGTAACAAAATGCTATTAATCTAAATATTTGTAAATAAAGTACCTGTATCTAGATTAAATTAGAATTGTTTGCCTTATTTTCTAAATTATAACAGGATTTCATATTTTCTTCAGGCAAATAGTTATCCTGGCATTTAAGTTGCCAGTTTTTACTGCAAAACTGCCCTTAATTGTTTAAAAAGACATCTACATAAGGAGCATGTGAATCCACGCCACTCAGTACTGGAGCTCCAGTCTGACCGTGCGTCCAGGTCACACCTGCGGTGTTTTTTAGCCTTTCCCAGTGTGGGATTGCACGTCTGCTGGCTGGCAGCGTTCTCCCTTGACTCTGCTTAGGACCAGGGCCTGTTATTTGCATGTGAAGTCCCCTGTAACAAACTTGGGTGCTCAGAGAGAGAGGCAGACTGTTGTAACATCCGTGTGCCAGACATTGGGCAAGTCCACCTTGGAGAGAATGTGAAATTCTTTTAATTTTTAATCCATGGAGAGCTTATTACTTGTGTGGTCACCTGCTTTTCTGGGTTCCTCGTCGCCCGTGCACCTGTGAGGCCCTCCTGATAGTAATTGGTGCTCAGTACTCTATGCGTTAGACATTCCAGTATGATGTTCAAGAATTTTTCATGGACAATAAAGTGTTTGATGCAGTGATTTTGTTTTTTCTTCGGCGGGGGGGGGGGGGGGGGGTTGGTGATGTTTATATAATACTAGTTAGAGGGAATGGAGTTTCTTTGGAAGATGTCTTTTGAAACCAGGTGTTTGGCTTCATACATGAATTTCCTTCTAATTCAGCAAGACTGTAGTTTTGGGAACCTCTCCACACATCTGTTGCTTTAAGTGCTCATATAAACATGTGGCTCGGTTCACACCCTTCACGAAGACCAAATGATTCCTCTTCATGTGGCAGTTTAGGAAGGAACTATTTCACCCTCATTCAGCACACGGAGAGACCAGGAAACTGAAGGATTTCAGTAACTGTTGAATAGGCCAGGACTTGTGAAAATGAAGCAAAGAATGTACAAAAGACACTATCAAATCAATTTTACATTGGAAACAGATACTTTCTACAACTTACTGGATGTTAATCTCATGCCATTTCCACTGTCTTTAATCATATTTATTCCATGCCAGTCCCTATCCCAGATCTTAATGGTCCAGCTCTAGGCAAACAACTTCTTAGGAATATAAGCCTCAGTAGGTGGTCAGAGAATAGTGCTACACTGTAATATAGTAACATGGTACATAATACCTGTTCTGGTTCCAAAGCTGTCCAGGAACCTAGAAAATAGTTCTTGGGAATATTTTAAAACCTCAAGTCTGAACACAATTTGAATTTACCACTGGGTCAGATTCCCCAAGGGCTTCCCAGGCGGCTCAGTGAGGAATCGAGCTGCCAGTGCAAGAGACGTGGGTTCGATCCCTGGGACCCTGGGACGGGAAGATCCCCTGGAGGAGGAAATGGCAGCCCACTCCAGTGTCCTTGTCTGAACAATCCCATGGACAAGAGCCTGCGGGCTTGCAGTCCATGGGGGCTGCAAAGAGTCGGACGTGACTGAACGACTTAAAATGCATGCAGGTTTTCCAAAGTTCTAATTTTCCACCGAAGAATATTTTTCGTTGAGGAAAGGCATCGGAAGTATGTATATCTGAAGTATATATTACAGCTTTATAACAGGTATTTTCAAATGGTAAAATACATTCATTGATGGATACAACATACTTCAACCTGCAGACAGAGATGGAAAACCATCTGAATGAAATGTAAAGTCAGATGTCAGATCCACATTTATTTTATCTTTTATTTTCATATGAAAATAGATTTTAAACAAGATCCAAAAATAACTCTTGGCACTATAAATAAGGATCCTAAGTATGTTGTTTTTTCTAACTATAGATATACCAGTTTATAGACGCAGATCAGCATGGGTTTTATAATAACGCATTTCAAAGGTTAAAAAAAACCCTCAGCCAGACAAGACCCTGGTTTATACAATATTCCCATATGTACAGGTGACTTACAAAAACGCTGACAGTAACTGTAGAAGTGGAATAAACTACAGTGGAGTTTTCAGCATCTGAATTGACTGGATCTTGATAAAAACCAAGTGGTGTTCTAACGGTGACGTTGGTGAGGTAGTGGAGAGGTGGTTCGCTCACATTTAGGCAAGATGCTCTTCCTCCATTGGGCTGAGCCGCGCGTCCTGCAGCAGGACGAGAAAGTCCTAAGGTGGATTCCTGCAACAGTGAAGACAGCTTTTAGCTCAGTTCACAGAACTAGGTGATGGCATCATGGCTCACAGGTAAAACACAAATCTGAGTACTTCTTTGGAAAGATGTTTTAAGATGAACCACCACAGAAAATTACCCAGGATAAAAGTTAGGTTACTTTTGTTAAGACTGTACGATAAGCTGGAATTCAACATCTGCCAATTGAAAGTGCTAGTTATGTATAAATAAGTGAGCTTTTTGTAACGAACCCTGCGAGCAGGAAGTTGAGGACAGCATCAGTGTCGGTAACTGTCTACTGACTGTGATGGACCTTGTAGAACTTGATGGAAGGAGCTCTGGAAAGAAGGAAGATACAACGTTAGGCTCAGAAGCCAGCCCCCAACTCCAACCTAGTTCAGATTTTCATCCCACGTACACCTAGATTAAGACTCCGGAACCCAACGTAATTGTAACAAGCCCCTGTCTACGCACTGTGCCTCTACCGCCGCCTCTGTTCCCCTCCTGGGCCTGGGGCGCCTCGGGGCTCCCGGCTGCCACGTGAGCTGAGGGCCTCGCCCGGCGCCCACACCCTTGCGCGCCGGTCTCCACTCGGGCTCTTGCCTCCAGAGTCGGCATCTCTCTGAAGCTCTGTGCCTCTGATGTTCTCCCTCACGGCCTGCCCTGAGGCCCATGGTGGTTTTGGCCTCTATCTGACATGGGTGCTACCGTGGAAAATTTAAGGTGATCATATTCAGATCTTGGCTCTGCTGCTAATGAGCGCGCTGTGTGTCTATTAAAGACCAAACTGGCCTTGAATGTCCTTGCGGCTCAGATACAAGACACTGCTCTGTGGTCAAGACAGATCAGCCTCTAAATCCTGCTTTTGTCCTTCGCTGTGACCTTGACATCATGTTTTGTGTTCTACAATTCCTTTATAGAAGGATAAATCCTAGTTCCCAGGACGTAAATGAGGCAATACATGGAAAGTGTTTAGTACACACACAGCGCGTGTTAAGTCACTTCAGTCGTGTCTGACCGCGACCGCGCGGACCAGCCCGCCGGCTCCTCCGTCCGCGGGACCCCCCGGGCCGGAACACGCAGTGGCTGGCCACGCTCTCCTCCAGGGTCTTCCTGACCCAGGACGGAGCCCGGGTCTCCCACATCGCACGCAGGCTCCTCACCGCTGCGCCAGCACACAGACCGGGCACACAGAATGGCAGCTGTCATCTGTCTGACAGGAATACTGTCTCACTGTTTACGGATTCCATGAATATATTTTATGTTCCTCCTAAATAATTACTGACCTCATCTAGGTCTCACACAGAAAACATGAAATTCAGTGTTGTGTTTTTTTTAATAGACTCTGAATTAAGAGTCCAAACTCTGTTCAAACTTCGCTTAGGACTAACAATTGGCACAATCACCTTTCCCAAGTGGACAGACTGGGATACAAGTTGGCTTCAGAGGTCTAAACTCCTCTAGTTTTGACCGGGCCACACGGCTTACGGGATGTTAGCTCCCAGACAAGAGGCTGAACCCGGGCCCTCGGCGGTGAGAACACAGAATCCTTAACCACGGGACCACCAGGGAATTCCCTAAGCTCGTTGTATTTCCCAAACAGACAATAAGGAAATCCAAAAGTGGAAAGCCTTCATAGGAGAATTAACTATGTCCCTGTTTCCTAGTTGATTTCCTAAATCATCAGCTTATCTTCTTTATACATCTACTACCAACCAATTGATTCCAGTTTCCCCAGGGACCATGAAAAATTTTGTGTCTTCGCTCAAGCAGGTTTCCCTGAGACTTGAAGGTGACATTCGTGTCCTTCCACCTTCAAACCTTGGGAAACTCATGCCCTTCGGGCTTCCCTGGTGGCGCAGCCGGCAAAGAATCCGCCTGCAGTGCGGGAGACCCGGGTGCGATCCCTGGGCTGGGAAGATGCCCTGGAGAAGGGAACGGCTCCCCACTCCAGTGTTCGGGCCTGGAGAACTCCGTGGGCTGTATGGTCAACAGGGCCGCAGGGCTGGGCAGGACTGAGCGACCTCCACTTTCACTTTTTCGTGTCCTTCTGAGTCTGCTGGAGGCTGTGGGCCTCAAAGCCTTCAGGGACTTTCTGGGTACAAGTCAGACCACGTGTGAAGAGCCTCCGCCTACCTGACTTGGTCCAAGACGGGAGTCCTCTGCCAGGGAAGACTCGAGCTGAGACGGAGCGGCTGACGACGTGGAGTCCGCAGACGTGCTGCTGACCAGCTCCCCCAGGGCGTCGACCTGCCTCCTCAGGCTGTGGAGCGTGCCCTCCGTCTGCCGCTTCCCTTCGCTCAGCACTTCCGCCTGCTTGGACATGCAGCGCCGGAGCTGGGCCTGGAGGCGTCAGGGGAGGAGTTAGGGCTTTATTCAGAGGGACTGTCAGAACTAGTACTGAGCAGCTTCCTCGCGCTTAACATCTGAGAGGCAAATCTGACCGTCAGAACATAGAAGTGCCTGCTGAAAATCCTCGTCTTCAAAAGTTAAAAAAAAAGCGGTGGGGGTGCGGCAGGTGCCCGAAGGCGCTTCCGTGTGTCGTCATGACCTGGACCTGGACCTCAGCCTGTCCGCGCCACGGTCACAACACAGGATTTCAGCTTCCTGCTCGCCAGATGCCTGCCCCAGCTCCCCACTGCTCAGACTTAGACGGCTGGCTTACACTTGGTATCTTCAGAGCGTCTCACAATGCGTGGGATCCTCAACCCCACACTGCTTTCCGGCTTCCCCGCTGTGCCTCTGAAATGATCCTCCAGCTAAAGCGGACAGCAAGCCCTGTCTGTCCCACAGAGCCTTCTGTGACAACAGGAAAGCTCCACGTTCTGTGTCTGCTGCCCACCACAGCACCCACTGGTCACGGGTGGCTGTCGAGCACGTGCAATGTGGGAACCGAACTGAATTTTTAACCTGGTTTAATGACAGTGGATTTCCATTTAAACAGCCATGTGCGGCAGGAGCCTACCTGATGTGAAGGCCCTCACTCACTTGGAACTGCACGTGACTCCCTCTCAGCCCTCGATGCAAGTGGCCAATATCCAAAGACGCATTCTGTCCTCTCTTGCTCTATCCCCCTCACTCTCATTTTTCAGCGCCCCACTATACTCTTCACCCCCACATTTTTAGGTAAGCCCTTACAACTAAATTTTAGACACCGATTTTCAGCTGCCTACACAGACATCCTTCCCTGTGCGTCTCATGAAGCCTCCAAGTTCAGCATATCCTGAGCCAAACAGCTTCTTATTTGACACCCAAGCCTACTTCTCTGGTTTCCCCAGTCCCTCCCCAACCACTGGCCTGCGAGCCTTGTTTCTATGAGTGCATCTCTATGTTCTGTCTGCAGGTCCAGTCAGTTTCAGCTGAGGCAGAGCAGCATCCCCGAGGGTAAGGAACCCAGGCTGAGCACCAGAACTCGTGCTTCTGAACGCTGACCCTGCTGCTAACTGTGATGCCAGCCTCTCTGCGCCTCGGACGCGTGACCTACAGGACTGCTGGGACAGCTGCGACAGAGCAGCGCCCCCATCTCCTCACCACGCCACGCATCGTATAGTTTTTTTTCTTTTAAAAGGGCAACCTTGAGTCGATCTTCACGGTGACGCAGTTTCTCCCGGAGAGCTTCTCCACGCCAGTGTTCATCCTTTTTCAGAGGAAAAGGGAACCATCAGAGAGTCTCTGAGCACCACCGTCAGTAACCAACCTGCCTTTCCCTCCCACCCTCCGTTCTGTGTCTGGACTTCTCTGGGGGTGGTGGGAACCAAAGCGCCCTTTTACGAAGCCCAGAGAACAGCAGGATAAAGAAGCCCTTACCATTATGTGAACGCGAGAAAAATTCAGTTTCTCTTCAAAAGGTGATGGTTTCTCACTGAGGGCGAATGGAAAGTTCTCTTTCAAGCTCTCCAAGCCTCCTTCCAGGTGTTCATTCCGTTCCAGAATGGCTTCCAGGTCTGCTGGCAGTTCTGGGAGAAACTGGTTGAGGTTCTTTAGGCTGGCTCTGATTTCGTCTTTCACTTCAGACTTAAGTGTCCTCATTGCTTCACTGATTTCTACTTGTCTTCTTTCCAGATCTTTCTGGTTTACCATCTAAAGAGCAAGTGAGAGTCAAATACCACCAAGTACTGGAACTGAACTGTTATTGTTATTTAATGATTTAATATTTTAAATACATGTTATCATATACTGAAAGACCTACAGATGTTATTTATTGTGATTAGAACCATAAAAATTTGCAATTTTTCCAGCTACTCAAGTATCCTAAGCTACCAAGTAAACGGTTTTACTGGCGTTCCCACTGGAGCAACTCCCATCTGGAAAAGCAGAGGATGGCGCTGCTTGAAGGTGGCCTACACTGCAGAAGTCAGCCTCTCTGCAGCGGGACAGAGCTGGGTTCCAATCTCATTTCCAATGAACATTACCAGGACGACTTAGGGCCAGCTAGCCGACTTCTGAACCCTCTGTATCCTGAAATGTGAGAGCCAAGTGAGAATTTATATGAGGCACCTTAGTGGTCCTCAGATGAGAAAGGGCCATTTACTGAAACAAGCTGTAAGTGGTCTAGGCTATAAATGTTAACACTGAAAAGGACTTAGAGAAGGTCTGGTTAAATGTTTTTATTTTACACGTGACGGATCTGGTGGCGTGGGGAGTCTGGAGGTTTCCTCAGGTGCTACAGAGTGTTAAATACCCGAGACCACTCCACGTGGCTCTCTCCATAAAGAGCACGGTGAAGATACTACAGTCACACCCACTGCTAACTGCCCTCAAGCTTACAGAGGCCAACGGGCCTTTAAAAGTAATTTTTTCTTGAGCCAAAGGGGTGTGTGTGTGTGTGTGTGTCTGTGTGTTGGGGGATGGTTATAGGAAAAGACGAAACTAAATGGCCACATGAGGTCATCCAAAGACAAAGTGTAGCAGGTCACTCGAGTGGCCTGAGCAGCCTGACTGGAGAGCTCTGGGCTGGCCCAGCCTGACACGGGTGGAGGGACACGAGGGGGTCTAGGACGAGACCCTCCATCGAGGACGAACTGTTCTCCTCTCCTCGGCCCGGCTGCATGACAGGCGATCAGAGGTTTCCTTGGGAGTCTGTCTCTTACCTGCTTCTTGAGCTCCGCGTACTCCTGCTGCATCTGGCTGAGCTCCCGCATCAGGCGCCGGGCCCGCTCGTGGTTGTCCCGCGCCACCTGCTCGATGGTCGCCATCTCCTTCTGCATGGAGCTGTTCTCCTGCTTCTGCTCCTAGCACGGGAGAGGAGAACGACTCTGGGGGTGCGTGCTGCTGCCTGGCACACTCACCAGCTCGGAGACTCCGTTTCCTGTCTGGGCTCCGGCTATAAAGGGGATGATCGACCCGCCTTCTGCAGCGGTGGTGGTAGAGCTGGGAGCAGAAAGCCTGAATCCTAGATGTGCCGTGTTGCCACTGAGAGGAGGTGATCCTCCCTTGTCTGGGAGATGTGAACAACAGCCACCGTTGCAGGGCTCCTGGGAGGATTAAATCCAGACATCTGCCTCCTCTCTCCACAGCCCTGCTGCACGTCAGCGGCTGTGAGCGTCACCGCCCTCTGGGAAATACATCCGGGTGGAAAGCGACATTCACACTGCAGGGCGACATGGACTCCTCCAAAGGGTGTTAAAAAATCCTTTTCTGGGACAGCCTCTATCACTGCCCGTCGGTCTCGAGGCATCCCAAACCGTTTTCAACTCATCTGAGTACCACCGCCCACAATTTATCTCAGGGATAAGAGCGTGACAGATTGAGCCTCTTAGTTTTAGGATAATGATTAATTAGAGCTGATGCTGACCAAAAAGGGCACAATGAGAAAACGTGTGAGTAGAGACTGCAGCTGGGGAAGAGGCTTTTCAGAGGCTTTCCCACCCCCAAACCCCTGCACCCCTGCTGGAGCGGTGCACAGAGGCTGGCTCCCCGAGGGAGCTCTCTGAGCCTGTGACCAGCGTTCCAGCCAGCCAGCCAACTCCTCCAGGGCTGAGCCCAGACACAGGCAAAATCTACCGTTAGCTTCAGGCACAAACTATGCCCAGACGTACCCCAAGCAACCCCAACCCGCTGGGTTAGGGACTGGGTTGCCCGGTCATTTGTTTTCTCTACATGGAAGCCGTGTTTCGTTAGAGAATGAAAGGCTCCTCTCCTCACAAGCTGCCGGGCAGGGCGGTGGGTACTCACGAGAAGGTTCTTCTCCAGCTCGCTGCGCTGGGTCTTGAGCGCTTCCTTGAGGCTGGCCACCTGCTTCTCAGCTTTCTTTCTCTCTGTCAAGAACTGGTTTCGCAAGAGGCTGAAGTCTGCCCTCATAGAGTCCGCCTCCTTCTGAAGAGCCAGCAGCTCAGCTGACTTTTGCAACAACTGCTGCTCGCGTTCTGAGAGCTGCCGTTCTGAAACAGTATTTCAGGTAGTTTAGCCTGAGGCCCTGGGCTGGCTAAGGGCAGATTGCACAAGGACAGGACGCTCACTGGGGCACTGTTTTCCACCAGCCAGTTGTCTAAGTCTCCCCTGACTCACACCGGCGACCCAGGAAAAGGTTCAGAGAAAGCTGCCTCTTGATGTAATTTGTTCCTGAAGGACCTGCTTCCAAAGTGACAGACGGTTACCATTTTCTCTTTTGAGTCTTTGAGACCAGAGAGCACCAATTCTGTGAGGTGCAAGGAACATGGAACAGGCTACTGAAAAGCTATTTATTTATTTACTTATTTATGTAAACATCTATTCAAGTCCTTTCTCCACTTTTTAATTTTTTGGCTGCCCCATGAGGTATGTGGGATCTTACTTCCCCGACCAGGGATTGAACCCGTGCCCCCTGCATTGGAAGTGCAGTCTTAATCACTGGATGGCCAAGGAAGTCCCTGAAATGCTTTTTTATAAACCTAATTTTAAATAAAGGGAAATACACAGTATTTTTTCCTTCATAGGAGGCAGTGCAGGAAAAGAACAGAGGATTTGGAATGGCATGAGTCTTATTTTCTATAGAAGGAACCTACTTCCCGGTATTTAACAGGAATCATGCATGCAAACACCTAGTGCATGGTGAGTATACTCAATAAATGATGCTTATACACAACAGTGACATTTAACACAGATTTTTGTAATGAACCTTTGTAAAACAACACCCTGCCCAGATATCACTTCTCACACCTCTGGGATGGTCAGACTCGGCATATTTAGGTTTGTTTCAAAATGAAATGGTTGGGTCTGAATCAAGAGTTCCCAGGGAAAAAGGAGTAATAACCCTTTCAAAACCCAAGTCCTTAAAGTTCCCGCAGGGGAGAACATTTTCTGAGCATTATTAAAACCTGAAGTCTAAGAAAAAAAAATTCATTTACTGACGTTAAGAACCATCTTTTGTCCTGGTCAACTTCATTTATGTATGGCTCAAAAGAATAAACAGACCCAATGGCCAACAACTGTATCATAGAACTGTTAATACTGTTTTTTGTAATAGGTTGAGATGAAATGGATCATTGTTCCAAAGGTCAGAATTAATGTACTTTTATAGAAAGCCTTTAGGGCACCTTTTGGCACTTCTTTGCCTTAATATTCCACTTCCTTGAAAGAGCATTTTCAAAGAAAGCGATACAGTCAAGGAAAAACACCTGACCATGTCGGGATCAAATTCCATCTCCATAAAGACAGATTCTCTGTTCCCTCTGGGCGCGTTTCCTCATCTTTCGCAGGACCAGGAGGACCAAGTGTGGGGCTGTATTTCCCCCACGCTGGTCCTGCCTCCTGTCTGGGCTACGGCCAAGGCCTGGGCCTCCTTTACACGCTTCATCAGACAGCCAGTGGACGCCCCCCTCGCGCAGCGCTCCAGGATACGTACGGGTTTGGGAGAGCGTCTTCTCCAGGGTCTCACCCCACCTCTCCTCCTCCTGCAGAGTCCTGACGCGCGCCTCAGCCCCCAGCACCTGGCTGAGCACCTGGTCCAGCGTGCTCCTCCGGTCTGCTATTTCCTTCTCCAGCTGCTGCTGCTGCTCCTGCAGGCTCGCTCGACTGGCTTCTAACCTTTTCTCTTCATTTTCTCTCTCTTTCTGGAGTCTCTGAAACGTCTTATTAGAGAACAACCTTAGTCAGTCATGAACTCACAAATGGGGTCCCGAGGGAATCTCCGTGGACACTAGTCAGACTCCAGTTCAAACAGAAAGCAGCAAACAGCCCACAGTGATCGAGAGTGAGTTCTCTTTACAAAGGGGATCAAGGAGGGACTGGAAAATGATCTGGCTAGCATGTGAAGAGGGAACACGCAGGAACTGACAGGTGGCCACCGAGATTCTTTACGGGGCCTGTTCTACAGTCTTAATGGTCCATAACATCAATACCAAGGGAGTCAAAGAGCTGGTGTAAAATCCCCCTCAGGTCACACAGGGCAGGTAAGCGGAGCGAGAGCCGGGGGGATGCTTGTCAGGGAAGTGTCCCGCTCCTGGACCGCCCGTGGGGTGCAGTACCATCTCCTGTTGGGCCAGCGCGCTCTCCTTCTCCTCCACCTCGCTCTGAAGGGCTTGCAGGTGCTGCTGTTTTCTCTCCTCTTCTTTTTGGCAGACTTCCAGCTTCTTCACGCGTTCCTGGAGGTCCTCCTGCAGCCTGGTCTGCTCGCCAAGCAGGACATCCTGGCGGTTGGTGGTGTGGAGCAGGTCCTTCAGGTCAAAGAACAAACTCAAACTACGGACAAGGCCACCTCCTCTACAGGCCCGAGTGCCACGCCTGCATCCATCTACTAAGTCCGACAAATGACAGCCCAAAAGTTCCATATCCTTTGTTATTTCAACAAACATACGAAGGTACCCAGAGCTCAACTTAATCACCGACTTCCCTCTTTTTAGTACCTAAGATGACATAGATGTCAGAACCTTAGCAAGAGACTCAGTTCCTCTGAAATTTAGCCATCTTGTCACTGAGGTGGGAATAAACACCACTCACCTCACAGGATTGCTAAGAGTAAGAAAAGCTGTGAACAAGCTTTAACTCTGACTGAAACTGAACC
Organism: Muntiacus reevesi; assembly: GCF_963930625.1. Taxonomy (NCBI): domain Eukaryota; kingdom Metazoa; phylum Chordata; class Mammalia; order Artiodactyla; family Cervidae; genus Muntiacus; species Muntiacus reevesi. Next base: position 40,797,699 of record NC_089258.1, on the reverse strand, counting down.
TAAAATCATGGTTTTGTTACCATCTGAAATATTTATACAGGTTAAAAAAAATTTACAAAACAATAAATACTTCTTTCTTCAAAGAACCCTAATTAAACACTTTTGGAAAAGTTACCATATTTCTAATAACATAAAAAATGTTCATAAGAACTCGTATAAGACTTTTTAAAGGACAGAATAAGTTTTAAACATCTTAGAAACACAGAATCTTAAAGGTAGAAGGAAGGGAATTTAGATGTCTAATCTAACCCATAACTTACAGCATAGAAACTAAGGTCTAAAACTTGCTTGAGGTTCTCTGGAACTCAGACCATGGCAATAATCTCACAGGACAACACTGAAGTACTGCAGGAAGATGCTGAGACGCATAAAGACCTCATTTGTGCCATGGGGAAGAGACGGTCCATCTGCCCCTGAAGCCCTCAGAAAGCGGCTGACCAACTGTGGGGCTCTTCTGGCCACCACCCCTTACTCACTAGCTTTGAGTAAAACATTGTTTGAATGGAGAATTCTAGGACAAAAATAAACTAGAAAATTACTGCTCTGCATCAAAGGTTTGGTATATATTATTACATTTGTGTTAAGAGAAATGGCTCTACGGGACCTGCTCATGTGAGAAGGAACCAGCGTCTTTGATTTGTTATTTCAAGCAGCTATCCGCATACCTGCAGGACGCCACGAGAAGATTTCATTTGTCAGGCTTACCTGTTTTGCTAGGTTCAAGTGGTCTTGGACGTCAGCTAGTTCGTCCTGTAATGAGTTTACTGCTTCTCGTTTTTCTACAGAAATAACATTTACATAGAATAAGAAATACATATGTATACATTTTTCAGTTTCCCATCAGTCCCCTTAAAAATGTAGACTGAAAGTGAATTTATACTTCCTTCTGTTAGGGTGTAACAGGTGATTACGCCACCCTATCTTATTCATGGCCAAGAGAGAGGTAAATGCACAAGCCAGATCTGGGCTTGGAGCCTTATACTTTTTAAAGACTTACATATTAAAAAAAAAAAAGATTTACACGTTCCAAACCTCATGATAAAAAAACCTCACACACATTACCTAGTGTTGATGAGGTGCGTGGTTTAAAAACAGGTACCTTCCACACTGCTGATAAAAATGTAAATTTGGTACAACCTTTCAGGAAGACAATTTGAAAATAAATTTTATTATCTGTACTGGTTTTGTCACTTACTAACTGGGTGAGCTTGAGCAAGTCACTTCTCGCTTAAGCAAGTCCCAAGGAAACTAGGCGTAAGTTGGCTTATCTTTAAATGGGTGAAATAATAGTTTCTACCTCAAAAAAATGTTATAAGAATTAAATGATAAAATGCATATGAAACATCTACAATCATGCTCAGGACACAGGAAGTGTTCAACAAGTATACTGTTGGCTGGAATTACTTAGTAACTTTTTTCTTTTCCCATTTATTTTTATTAGTTGGAGGCTAATTACTTTCCAATATTGTAGTGGTTTTTGCCATACATTGTCATGAATCAGCCATGGATTTATATGTGTTCCCCATCCCGATCCCCCCTCCCGCCTCCCTCCCCATCCCATCCCTCTGGGTCATCCCAGTGCACCAGTCCCGAACACTTGTCTCATGCATCCAACCTGGACTGGAGATCTGTTTCACACTTGATAATATACATGTTTCAATGCTGTTCTCTCAAAACATCCCACCCTCGCCTTCTCCTGTAAAGTCCAAAAGTCTGTTCTATACATCTGTGTCTCTTTTTCTACCTTGCATATAGGGTTATCGTTACCATCTTTCTAAATTCCATATATATGTGTTAGTATACTGTATTGGTGTTTATCTTTTTGGCTTACTTCACTCTGTATAATGGGCTCCACTTTTATCCGTCTCATTAGAATTGATTCAAATGTATTCTTTTTAACGGCTGAGTAATATTCCATATTACTTCCAATATTATTCCATAATATTCCATATTACTTCCAAGAAAGCTATGTACCACAGCTTCCTTATCCATCCGTCTGCTGATGGGCATCTAGGTTGCTTCCATGTCCTGGCTATTATAAACAGTGCTGCGATGAACATTGGGGTGCACGTGTCTCTTTCAGATCTGGTTTCCTCGGTGTGCATGCCCAGGAGTGGGATTGCTGGGTCATATGGCAGTTCTTTCTCCAGTTTTTTAAGGAATCTCCACACTGTTCTCCATAGTGGCTGTACTAGTTTGCATTCCCACCAACAGTGTAAGAGGGTTCCCTTCTCTCCACACCCTCTCCTACTGATTAGTAACTTATAAATAAACAATCATGAGGATTTATAAAGATTTGGTCATAAATATGTTATGTCCATTTTTGCTTTTAAATCTATACACACACACCACCCCTCAAGGAAAATTCTAGAAGGATATTTACTACATTGCTAGTAGAAATTATCTCTGAAGAGTGTGGTCAATAGTAATTTTTATTTTGTTACTTTGCTATGTTTTAAAATTGTTCTCTAAGGAATATGAATTCATTAAAAAAAACCAAACAGCTTTACTGAGATATAATTCACATATCATGTATTTCACCCATTTAAAGTGTACAATTTCATGGCTTTTGGTAAATTCAGAGTTGTTCAACCATCACCATACCTAATATTAAAACATTTTTCTCACTTCTAAAAGAAACCCCATGCCCTGTAGCATGATCTATTTCTATAACAAGAAAGCAAACAATTAAAAAAAGCACCGAGCAGAAGGAAGACAGCCACACCCCCTGTGCCGCTCACCCTGGAGCTGCTGCTGCAGGGCCGCGATGTCTTTGTGCAGTGAGAGCTTGTTTCTGTTCAGTTGGTCTAGTTCCTGTTGCAGTTTTCTGATATCCAATTCCAACTTTTCTAAGTCTGATTGCTTTGCTTTGCTATTCTCTTCTGTGGCTGCTAAAACCCTACAATACAAGCAAGAATATGTCAGACTGTCAAACACAAAATGTCCAAGCACACACACCAGACAACCAAGGGACAGTGTTATGTCTCACAATGCAGCTGTGGAGTCTGGATGATATTAATAAATTAATAATATTAATAATTTACTATACAACAAACATTAACAAGAATTAACAAACTGTGAGGGTCTTCAACTCATTCTCAAAAAACTCTCTTATTTTCAGCTTTCCAAATAGAACATTTGGAAATGTTTGTCATTTCAAAAAGTGACTTGCTAAAATTGAAGTTTTATAAAAATCAGGGACAACATGGATAGCACTTATAAATCCAAACGTGATTAAAATGGACTTAACTTATAAGTGAAAAAGCAAGAAACACAATTTTATGTATAATAAGATTTGTCAAAAAAAAAAAGTATGTATGAGCACGTGTTCCTTTGCATGGACAGGAACCACACACTGCGGACCGGCTCGTCTGGCTCCTCTCAGTGCGCATGACGACTCTGAGACGCACCCAAGTAGCTGCGTGCTACTGATGCTCCGGCGCTCCTCATGCCCAGTAGTATCCTATGGGATGCTGCCACTGTTCCGCCCCCAAGTCGTATCTGACTCTTGTGACACCACGGACTGTAGCCCGCCAGGCTCCCCTGTCCATGGGTTTCCTAAGCAAGAACACTGGAGTGGGCTGTCATTTCCTTCTCCAGGGGATCTTCCCCACCTGGGGATCAAATTCACGTCTCCTGCCTGGCAGGCAGACCCTTTACCACTGAGCCACCAGGGAAGCCCATCTGTGGCATGCCTGCTCGTGTGCTCTGTCGTGTCCAGACTCTGTGACCTCACGGACTCTAGCCCGCCAGGCTCCTCTGTCCATGGAATTTTCCAGGCAATAATACTGGAGGGGGTTGCCATTTCCTACTCCAGAAAATCTTTCCAACTCAGAGATTGAACCTGTGTCTCCTGCATTGGTAGGTGGGTTGGGTTAATACTGGGCCTTCCTACCCACAACAAGGTATATTTCTCTACTGACTCACATATTCCAAGCATACATTATTTTACTTAAATAACAAGTTATTTTAAAAAATGCTTTAAGGGAGAAATAAAAGCCTAAAAGGAAAATTCACCCCAAAATGCTACTGGTGAATTGTACTGTGATATTGAGTTTGTGGTGTATTTTGTATTTTTTTCTTTTTTTGCCTTTTCCAATTTTTTAAATAGTGTGTTTATAACGCTTTAGCCTTCCAGAAGGGACCTTGCAAGTTTATTTGTTCCTGCTCTCACCGTTTGGCCTGTGCCAGCTTCTTCTCCCAGCTGTCACATTTCTCCTCAAGATCTTCCTTTTGTTTGCACAAAGACTCAACACACAGCTGCATCGCTCGGGCCTCAGCAGCTATCCGCTCAGCCTCTCGCTTGTCCCTCTCTAAGAGCTGCTTCTGCCACTCCATCTCCCCTTTCTGTCGCAGGGCTGTCTGCTGCAAATTCTCCAACTCCAGTTTCTCCTAAAGAAGATAAAAGAGGACTCAACTGTACAAATGGAGACTGTGTGGTTTGCTACCAGTAAAATGCCTTTGTTTATTACCTCCAGCACTTCAACATGAATCTTCTCTAACTCAGACATCTTTTGGTCATGTTGTAGCTTCAACGCTTGCAGCTCATTGTTTTCAAGTTGCAACATGTCCAGAATATTCTTAAGTTCTATGAGAAACAAAGCATGGTCCAGGCTATTAAATGAACATGGAAACAATTACAAAATGAAACAGAAAATAATGCTACTGACTGATATAACAATAGGTAATAAAATAAATATATGTTGTGCTGAATTAACGGAGCTAATTACATTTTGAATGAAAAAATCCTTTGAAAGTATTGCTAAGCATTAATTTGCTGAAAAAATTTAAACAAATATTCAACAAAGATCTAGTTCTAAAAGAACTTACCCTACCTAAAAGAATTTACATCAAAATAAACAGAAAAACTTCAAAATCAGTTCAGTTCAGTCGCTCAGTCGCGTCCGATCTTTGCAACCCCATCAACCGCAGCACGCCAGGCCTCCCTGTCCGTCACCAACTCCCGGAGTCCACCCAAACCCATGTCCACTGAACTGGTGATGCCATCCAACCATCTCATCCTCTGTCGTCCTCTTCTCCTCCTGCCCTCAATCTTTCCCAGCATCAGGGACTTTTCAAATGAGTCAGTTCTTCACATCAGGTGGCCAAAGTATCGGAGCTTCAGCCTCAACATCAGTCCTTCCAATGAACACCCAGGACTGACCTCCTTTAGGATGGACTGGTTGGATCTCCTTGCAGTCCCAGGGACTCTCAAGAGTCTTCTTCAACACCACAGTTCAAAAGCATCAATTCTTTAGCGCTCAGCCTTCTTTATAGTCCAACTCTCACATCCATACATGACCACTGGAAAAACCATAGCCTTGACCAGACGGACCTTTGTTAAAGTAATGTCTCTGCTTTTCAATATGCTGTCTAGGTTGGTCATAACTTTCCAAGGAGTAAGCGTCTTTTAATTTCATGGCTACAATCACCATCTGCAGTGATTTTGGAGTCCAGAAAAATAAAGTCAGCCACTGTTTCCCCATCTATTTGCCATGAAGTGATGGGATTGGATGCCATGATCTTAGTTTTCTGAATGTTGAGCTTTAAGCCAACTTTTTCACTCTCCTCTTTCACTTTCATCAAGAGGCTCTTTAGTTCTTCTTCACTTTCGGCCATAAGGGTGGTGTCACCTGCATATATGAGGTTATTGATATTTCTCCCAGAAATCTTGATTCTAGCCTGTGCTTCATCTAACCCAACAGTCTGCATGATGTACTCTGCATAGAAGTTAAATACGTAGGGTGACAATATACAGCCTTGACTCACTCCTTTTCCTATTTGGAACCAGTCTGTTGTTCCATGTCCAGTTCTAACTGTTGCTTCCTGACCTGCATACAGGTTTCTCAAGAGGCAGGTCAGGTGGTCTGGTATTCCCATCTCTTTCAGAATTTTCCACAGTTTATTGTGATCCACACAGTCAAAGGCTTTGGTATAGTCAATAAAGCAGAAATAAATGTTTTTCTGGAACTCTCTTGCTTTTTCGATGATCCAGAGGATGTTGGCAATTTGATCTCTGGTTCCTCTGCCTTTTCTAAATCCAGCTTGAACATCTGGACGCTCTCGGTTCACGTATTGCTGAAGCCTGGCTTGGAGAATTTTGAGCATTACTTTGCTAGCGTGTGAGATGAGTGCAATTGTGCGGTAGTCTGAGCATTCTTTGGCACTGCCTTTCTTTGGGACTGAAATGAAAACTGACCTTTTCCAGTCCTATGGCCACTGCTGAGTTTTCCAAATTTGTTGGCATATTGAATGCAGCATTTTCACAGCATCATCTTTCAGGATTTGAAATAGCTCAACTGGAATTCCATCACCTCCACTAGCTTTGTTTGTAGTGATGCTTCCTAAGGCCCATTTGACTTCACATTCCAGGATGTCTGGCTCTAGGTGAGTGAGCACACCATTGTGATTATCTGGGTCGTGAAGATCTTTTTTTGTACAGTTCTTCTCTGTGTATTCTTGCCACCTCTTCTTAGTATCTTTTGCTTCTGTTAGGTCCATACCATTTCTGTCCTTTATTGAGCCTATCTTTGCATGAAATGTTCAAAATACATCAAAACTTCAAAATATATCAGCTGAAATTTATATATCAATTCTTTTGTCCTTTGAAATAAAGATTTCTAAATATTAACTACTTTTTCTGATTATAAGAATATTTGTTCATTACAAAAAAATTGAAAAAAGTATAAAAGAAAAAAATAAAAACACATCATTATCCTACCATCCAAAAATGATCACTACTGCTATAGCACTTTGATAATTTCCTTCCAGAAGTTTATGTGCGGGTATGTACACATAAGCACACACATATTTTATTTTTTTAATATTTTGGTGGCCTCAGACAGTAAAAAATCTGCCTGCACTGTGGGAGACCCAGGTTTGATCCCTGGGTCAGGAAGATCCCTTGGAGAAGCAAATGGCAACCCACTCTAGTATTGTTTGGAGAATTCCATCCACAGAGGAGCCTGGCGGGCTACAGTCTATGGGGTCGCAAAAAGTCTGACACAACTGAGTGACTTTCACCTCACTTAACACTTTAGCCGACTTTTTGTTTTTTAAGTTTTTTGGATGTGGACCATCCAAAAATGTGGACCATTTTTAAAGTCTTTATTGAACTTGCTGCAACATTACTTCTAGTTTATGTTTTGGTTTTTTAGCTGTGAAGCATGTAGGATCTTAGCTCCCTGACAAGGATTAAACCTGCACCCTCTGCATTGGAAGGTGAGGTCTTAATCACTGGACTGCCAGGGAAGTCCCCACACACATATATTTTAAAACAAATCAGGACTACTTTCATTGTTTAGTTTTTATCTATTTTTTCACTTTTCTTTCATCAGCATTTTTGCATGTTATTAAATATTAAAATATGGTTTTAAAATGGTCATTTGTTTCCAAATTTTGTCATTATAAATTCTACTGTAAGTACTCAGCTTAATTTGTAAAACAAGGAAATTAAGGCTTATTTCTTAATAAAATTGAAAAAGAGAAATAAATATTGCCGTGTTGTGCATAAATGCTTGCCCTCTCTAGATAACTAGAAATGGCTGCCTAGTAAGTTCAACAGGTGTGTATTTTTAAGAGTTTAAGACACTGGGAAGTTGTTTCATTTTATAATTCAATCAACAGCCTGTAAGTGGTCTTCTTTCATCACACCCTGTTAGCAATGAAAATGACTATTTTGCTTTCAGTCAATTTAAATATTCCATTTATAATCTGCTTTTCTTTGATTAGAAATAAGGTTTAACTTTAAACTTACCAGTTTTATGTTTAGACATCTGCCCTAAAACTACCTGAAGATTTTCTTCCTCTTTTTCAATTTCTTGCTTTATAAGTGAAAGCTGATTTTTTTTCTCACTAATCTGGACATTCAGTTCTCCTTTCTGAAAACTCAGTTCTTCCAAAAGACCTTTTAGTTCCTACGCAAAGAAAAAAAAGAAAAAAGTCAACCTACCTCTACCAAGTTATGAATAGAAAATACTTGAAAATCAGTTCTGTTATTAACTGTCTCACATATAAATTCTCACTTGAAAACAAGTGCATCCTTTGTGTTTTACATTAAGAATAGCACTGCATTAACACTAACATATTTTAGGATAATAGAAGTAAAAAAGTAACATAATATCTACATTTAAAATGTATATACAATTATTTACTCTGGGCAAAGCTGTGTGTCACAAAAAAGAAAGGCTGATTCATTCAGATCCATCTCCTGCCCTCAAGGGGCTGTTAGCACCTTTTGGGGAAGTAAAGCCGGGAACAGAAACATCACCAAGAAAGGCTACGGTTCTGCAGAACCGGAGAGTGTACAGAGTGTTACCAGACTCAGAAGCGAGATAAACTGCTTCCAGGAAAAGTTGGGGAAGTCCCTTAGTGGCGTGAAGCTGAGCTATGAAAACCAGGTCAGATCTGGGCACTCCCAGAAAGGAAATTCCTGAAGAAATGGCATGAGAAACAGAAAGGCAGAAAGCCTTGACACATCCAGAAAACGGCATGGAGGGCCCGCTGCACCCAACAGTCCCGGGGTGGCTAGAGACCACCAAGCTGGCGGGACAGGGGCGGCGAGACTCAGGAGTCCATATCTGCATTTTGGGGGGAACCAATGAAAATATCTTGAAATAAATCTACAGAACTACAGGACTCCTGAAAACTACTGAGAAACACACCCTGATGTGACTGCACTTCTCAGTCACTTCACTTTCTCCCAATCTCAGCGCTTCCTGGAGGTCAGCTCTTGCCTGGACCATGCTTCCCTGGAGTAGATGCAGCTCCTCCTTCTTATGCCCCAACTGTCTGTCCAAGACAGCCATCTCCTGCTGCTGACCTGTTACCTGCATTGAAGAAAAGGAAAGGATGCACAGCTTGACAGAAGTGCTGAGATGGAGAATATTTAGTCCAGCCAAATGCTGTGTGGAGGTGGTAGTCTAATTTTAGTTATCTTAGCTGCAAGTCAGGAAGGCCAGGCTGGGGAGTGCAGGCATAAAATGCCTAATAAAGGCCCTGAGCTCACTCAAATCACAGCAAAAACAAGAATATGAGAACAATGATCATCCCTCAGGTTATGGGGGATAACCTATGTGTACTTCATTCCAATTGACACCACTCTGGCAATGAAAATTAGGCAGGGATTTAAGAAATTTAGTCGTTTTATAAATTTAAAACTTACAATTTTAAGGGCAATACATATTCAGTTACAGAAAAGCAGAAAATGCAGATATGTGAAAGGAAGAAAGCAGAAAACATTCACTACCCTCATCAGATGACCATGTTTGTACTTTGGCAGAGACTAAAAATTCAAACACAAATATTTGTACACACATTTAACATAAATGATCTCAGAAAAGATCATGTTTTGAGACTCACTCATTCAATAAGATATCATATTGAACTGAGATTCAAATCTGGGTTGGGCTCTAATCTTATCCGCCAGGATGTATAGCCTCATTCGCACTTTACTACGCATTTTCCAGTCTTTTCCACAATCAAACACGTAGCATTTTTATAAGCGTTAACACGAATGGAGGCTCCCCAGCAGCACAAGCTGGTTTCCAAGGTGGCCACGGCCATACCTGGCTCCTCAGCCTGTCCAGCTCCGCTCTCTGGGCCTGCAGGAGGGCCTCCGACTCTTCCAGGACCTGCAGGTGATGGTCCTCAGTGCGCTCTGCCGTCTCGATGTCTTTCTGCAGCTTCTGCAGCCTACGAACGCCAGCAGGACTAGAGCAAACCGGCAGGGAGACCGAGCCCCAGGAGCCTCATCCAGCGCAAGCCCTACAAGGCCGGGCAGAGGCCGTACTTACTCTTCCGTTAGTTTTTCCTTCCTCTCGTTTAAACACTGGAAGTCTGAGTCTTTTGCTGCAACAACTTTGCTTATCTCTTTCAAGATTTCTTCTTGCTTGATTTTGTGCTGCTCCAAACCCTTGGTGTCAGCCTGCAACAATCTGAAACACATCGCTTTATTTCCCCCAGACTCCTTAGACGTGACGTGCTATTTATCCTAAAGCAATTACCATCCTCTAGAATCAAACTTCCCATTCATCTCACCGGGTATATCAGCGGCCGAGGGAGACTGCCTACCTGAGCTGCTGGCCAGCTTTGACAAGGTTAACAGCTGTCTCCTGAGCTCTCCTTTCTAACTCCTCAGCATCTTTCTCAGTTTGCAGCAAATTCCTCTTGGCATCAGTGAACTTTTCAACAGCATTCTTTGTCTAGAAAAGAAACTGTCATTAAAAGCAATTCAGCTGCAATATTCTCTCACAACTATTGGTATTGTAAATTGGCACAACTCTTGGAAAACAATAATACAGAAAGACTGATAAAAATGTTCATTCACTTTGACCTGCCAATTCTCAAAAAAGAATTCAGAAGAACTGCTATATAAAACTGCTCATTGTATACTGAGATAATGTGAGACTTGATAAATAATCGATTTGGTAAGTGATAATGCATCAACACAATGGAATATTCTATAGTCTTTAAAATAAGATCACAAGGGAGTAACATGGAAGAATGCTACTGATAAAATGTTGACTGAAAAAATAAATTTAAAGTGGTAGAAGCACTGTAAGAGCAACTATATAAAACTGTATCTTGTCAACAAAGAGAAAGGCTTTGCAAAATTAAAAGTAGTAATTTGAGGGTGGTGAGATGGTAGATGATCTTCTATTTAAAAATAATCTGTAGTATTGTTATTTTTTTCACTTAAAAATTATCTAAACCAAAACAACCACCACTTCCCCCCCAAAAATTTAAAAAGACAAGGAAAAAGTGAACAAATAGCTACCCAATTAAGTGGCAAAGAAGTTATTTTACCAAAATCCCCTCCACATTTTGCTTTTGTAAACGTATTCATTTCTGGCCGAGCGGCCCGTCACTGCTGCAGGTGAGCGTTCGCTAGCCCTGCTGAGCGGGGGCCCCTCTCCAGTCGCAGCTGCGGGCGCCTCATCTCAGGGGCTTCTCTCGTTGCGGAGCGCAGGCGCCAGGGCTCGGGCCCAGCAGCGTGGCGCGCGGGCTTCGTCGCTCTGCGCCACGTGGAGGCCTCCTGGACCAGGGGCTGTGCCTGCGTCTCACACACTGGCAGGCGGACTCTTAACCACCCGACCACCACGGGAGTCCCTAGAGACTCTGCCTTTACTCTCGATATCATCTTAAGTAAAGTTCCATTGCTCAAAGGATACTTTAATTATGAGTGAGTGAGTGAGTGAGTGAAGTCGCTCAGTCATGTCCGACTCTTTGTGACCCCATGGACTGTAGCCTACCAGGCTCCTCCCTCCATGGGATTCTCCAGGCAAGAGTACTGGAGTGGGTTGCCATTTCCTTCTCCAAATTTAATTATGACTGGGAATCAAATATTTAATACTTCTGAAGTATTTCAAAACCTTCCTATACAAGATTTGGCAAAAACAGCATTTTTATTTTTTTCTATCAGCTTGGTTTCTTTTTCTGTCTAAAATAATAGGCTTAAAAAAAACCATGTCATGAGAGATCCAAAAGCAGTGTATTGTTGGAACCTGGTTGAGCAGCGACCCGCCGTTCAGCGAAAGCGCTGTACTGCAGTCGCACTCGGGTCAGAGGGTCTGTACGTGAGGCTCGTCTAGTAAATACTCTGTGTGGAGGCAAGAGGGTCTGGCTGGTCCTGAAGTGCTAAACATTTCACCACACTTCTTTCCACCTTGGACAGCCAGTTTCGACCAGATTCATCAGCAAACCACTGGACACAACTCATTACCCACTATGGAAAGCCAGCACGTCTCTAAGCAGTGCTTTATCTCCGTGTATGTCAGGTTTAACAAGTCTGGCACATTCCTTACAAAATGCAGCACTTTCTCCTCTCCTCTTGCTCCTAAGCAAGCTGCCTCCCTGAGTCATTTTGGGAGGATGAAGGAGAAGCTTATTAGCCTGAACCTCGTTCACTTCCTCTCTCTCCCAACGACTGATCTCAGTAATCTTTTTATACACCACCAATAGATTTTTCTCTGGTCCTGCTCACACCTGTTAGCTCTCACAGTGATCTACCATATGACAGAAGAGGCAACTGATCATCCGAAAAGAAGATCAGGATGTTTTTCCATTCCTATAAAGCCACCACTCAGAATTTCTTTCGTAAATCCTTCATTTCAGCTCCTGGGTAACAGATTTCTATTCATTCAAATTGGTCCATGTTGAAACAACAATATAAAAATGATAGTTCCTGAGGTGCCCCATATGGATAAGGGACTTTTTTTTAAACCCTGGAATTCCCATCTAGCTAGAAAGCTCTTTTGGTGAGGCAGGACTTCAGCTGTGTGACCACAGGCTACCCCAGCCTGTGTGAGTTACATCTGTGAACTGGGCTAACGACCATCTAACAGGGTTGCCAGGAAAGTTAAACGAAGAGGTATTTATAAAAGCAGCCAACGTGTGGTATACAGGGCCTCAATAAAAGGCAGTCCCTTTTCCTCTCCAAATTACTCTGTGTTTAAGTCTCAATATTACCTCAGGCCAAGAAATACTTGATTTTATATCAACTATCAACTTGGAGCATAAGCTAACAGTCTGACTGTGAGGTCCAATGTTATTTTATAAGAATATAAGATTAACCCATTTAATAAACATTACAGCCCAAGTCATTTTTAAAACACACACAGGATAAGGAGGTGGGGTGTGCTAGGAACTAAATTACTTTTAGGAGCTTTAAGTATACTACTTCATTTCTTTCACACTGAACAGCCTAGGCCGTTTGCTTTTTGCTGTGCTGGGTCTTCACTGAGGTTCAGCAGGCGCAGCGTGCGGGCCTGGCTGCCACGCAGCAGGTTGGATCTTAGCTCCCTGATCAGGAATCAAACCTGTGTCCCCTGCCCTGGAAGGACCACCAGGGAAGCTCCCCAGCTTAGGTTTTCTTAGCCTGAATTTACAGTTGAGGAAAGAGAAGCTCGGAGACTTAAGTGACCTGCCCAAATCCGTGCAGCCTGACTCTGACCACTGCGCTCTTACGCGTTCCCTCTCTAACCCGTCCTGCTGATGACAGCGAGCCAGCTCCGTCCAAGCATAGCAGCACACACCTTCTCCGCTGTGCGTGAGAGTTCACTCTCGGCCTCCGCCAGCAGCCGGTCGGCCTCCCTGAGCTCTGCTCGACGTCTCAGGAGCGTCTTCTCCACGCACTCAATTTCATCTACAATATCTTCATGGTGCTTGAGTGACTTTTCTATTTCTAGCTCATTCATAAGACTCTCAACATTTCCATCAATGAAGTCTCTAAAAAAATTCACATACACACACACAGAGATTTTAAATGTGACCATATCAATACTTATAGCCTAGTGATAAAAAGATGCATGGTGATTTTCTAATTTTATACAAGAAGGGATGGGACAGACAGCTACATCTGATTAAGCTCAAGGTTGGTGTTTACCTTGGTTCAAGGTTATGATTACTGTATTTTTACTCAATGTGGCATATTGTTGACAATAAGTGAATAGTATGTATAATGTATGATGCTGCTGTTTTGTCCTTTTAAATATAAAGACTTTTTTTTTAAATCAGCACTTAGTCAAGACAATACTGATACTTCAATTTTTCTGTGGTATAAAAATAAAGCAAGCCACTCCCAAGGCAACCATCCACTTCCCTCAAAATTATTCTACATTTCTGCTAGAGTAAAATTATGGTGATGATATCTGAAAAATCAAAAAGCATAACACAGGATTTAGTAACGCAGGGCTAAAGTCAAGATTACTTGAAAACGGGACTATCTATACAGAAAAACATGAAAATAAACAACATATTAACAGTTTGTCTTTAAATGAATACAGACAATTTTCACTTTCTTCTTTGACCATTTTTGTGTTATCCAAATTCCCCTAAACGATCATTTATTTTTATAACTAGGAAAAGAAGTGGCTGTCCCACTGGCCTATATCCCCCTCAAACCTTCAGCCTCTCACACACCCACAGAAGTGAAATAACCGTCCTGTGAGCCTTCAAACGTCGAGTCCCAGCCTTCTCGCAGCGGCCCTTGCTTTTTCCTGCCAGGTCTGTTAGTCACTCTTGCATTTGCTCCTAGAAGGCAGGGACCGCATCTTACCCACCTCAACGTCCTCCGCAGGTCTTCCCCCAACCCCGGCACGAGGGCCAGTCTGGCTAAACGGACAAGCACCGAGGACCTGCCGTAACCCGTGGTCTAGTGCAGAAGATGGGCTTCTGCGCAACTGACCCAGGCCGCAGACACGCCACTAGCTGACGAGCCCTGTGCCGGACGCTGGGGCACAGAGAGGAGGCCCTGAGGTTGCCCGCCTGCCCGCCTGCCCGCCGGGGTATCTACAACACAGTGTGAACAGCACTAGGCCCAATCTCACCAACTCTTAATTGTGGGCCTGAGATGAGAAGCCTCTTGTATCAGAGAGGATCCCTGACCTTCACCTGGAAAGACACACTGGAGTTGTGGGGGGCAGGTTGGGAAGCCATTGCAGGCAAAGGACAGTGCATGCAAAGGTGGGGAGGCAGGAGAAAAGGTGGTGTTCAGGGAAACTGCAGCAAAGTACGCAGGGCCAGAACAAACACTGCGTGGGAAGGGAAAGATGAGAAGGAGAGGCAGGGCTCAGAACCTGGAGAGCAGTATGTCCGCTGGTGGGAATGAGAGCCACAGGGGAGCATGCGCGGTCAGGTCTGCAGCCAGGTCAAGGGCAGGACAGAGCGAGAGAGACTGGGCCTGGGAAGCCTGAGGGCCAGGGCGGCAAAGACGGAAGAAGGGGGCCAGTCTGAGAGCTCTCTGTGTATAGTGTCAGTGGGGCTTGGAGAGCAGCTGGGCGCCTAGGGGAGTGGAGGGAAAGGGGAGTGTTGCGGACACCTGGCGTGCTTTCAGCTAGGATAATGTGGACCGATGGCCGTTCTCTAAGAGGGACCGTAAGAGAAGCTGATTTGGATTATCGGCCACGAGAACTTAGAAATCACCATGTGGCTATTAAATTAAATTCAATTCTATTCCCCAGTTTCATTAGCCACATTTCAAGTGCTCAATAACCACACGTAGCTAAGGCTACTGTCCTGGACGGGACAGATGTAGAACACTCCCAAGATCACAGAAAGTGCTATTGGACAACACTGATTTCGGTTACGTTAATGAACTAACTCATCTGAATTATAAAAATGAAATGGCTAACAATTACTTTCGCTGTTGATGTTTCTGGATGGTTCTATGTAATTCTTCTACTTCGTGCTCTAAGTCTTTCTTCTCTTGCAAAAGGCCATCAATATTATGATGCAGTTCTTCTATTTCTTTCTCAGACTGCCGCTTGGATATTCTCATCCTCTGTTCCTGCTTCTTTGATTTTAAATGCTGTATTATGTCTTCCAATCTAGAAACCTCATTCTCCTGAATAAAGAGAAGAATGCAGTACTGAAATATCACATGAACTTTCCCCTTTTTCCTGCCCCAAACTGAGATGAACTGTGGTTAAAGTGGTATCTATGCCCTGAAAATACTGGTAGCTTCCTAAGACTTCAGTATGAAAAGAAAGATTAACTCAAGGCAATTTCTTCACACGTCATAGAGGGAACGGATGGACTAATAGATCCTGCGCCTCTTCCGTCAGCCCAGCTACGGCTGCGTGATAGGCAGTCGCCCGGCACCTCCTGTGCGCACTGTCTGGTCCCAGCGCTCCGCATCTGGCAGAGTCGCAGACACACACCTCTCTCCCTCCTCCGGGCACATGGGAGGGCAGTGGGCTGAGAGGGCTACTTAGAGGACGCGGTGCTCTGCTGGGTTTTGAAGAATAAATGAAACAGGAAATATCCAAGCTGAAGAAGCAATGTATAAACATAGGAGATATAAAGGCACGCCTGGGGAACCATATAAACAGCTGGGTACTAGTGTAGGGTAAAAGATCGAGTTTAAGAGATTAACAAACGCTGAGCCGACAGAACTGTTACAAGACAGTGTGCACTGAAGCACTGCCGGTTAACAAGAGCAACGGCCATTTTTCACCATGTAAATACCCGCAGTCCCTCTGACGCTAGGTTGACCGATTAAAATTGGGCTGCTGGCTTCACACCCATGGGCTAGAATCCTTTATCTTCCTCTCAGTTTGTTGAGAGGAAAAGGAAAAAATGAAGAGCTCAGGAAAGCATCAGGACCCAGGCGTCCTGAGTGTGAAGGCGGTACTTGTAATGCATTTTATTTCTTTAGTGCCAAAGCTTGAAGAGTAAGCTAGAGACTAGGAAGCAATCATTTCTTGAATTTAGTCTAGAGGAAAAATAAGAAATACAGTAAAATTTATACAAAGTTAAATGAACTACACTGCCACAAATGCAGTCATTAAAATACTGGTTAAAAATGTCCATGAAAACCATGGGAAAAATGCTTGTAACATTAAGTAGGAAAAACAGAACACAAAATTATGGGCACAGTAAAAGAGAACTATGAAAAGAAAGAAGGAATAATCATTTACCTCACCACCAAGGGACGATCCCCAGCAAAGCCTTACTGTGTGCTGCTCTTACACGTGTTTACATGTAAACACATGTCTACACGTGTGTGCACAAGTACAGGCAGGCACACGCATGTGCCTGGTCGCAGAGTCAGACTCAACTGAAGCGGCTGAGCAGGCACATGCCTATACATACAGTCATACAGCGCTTACCAATAAAAATACACATACCAGCTTTCTTTAAAAATGGCTGATCTCCGGGCTGAAAGCATTTTTGTTATAAAATGGTTAAACTAGGTTCAGAGAGTGACCTGGTACCCTAATTTCTGACCAGAAGAGTATTTTAATAAGAGAATGTTTGCTCAGCTCTAAACACCAGCCTTAAAAGCACACTTCTGGGGTATAAGCCCCGCACAGGAGGGCCGACTCTGAGGCAGCCTCCCAGGGAAGCAGCTGGACAGGGCTCCTGTGTCTTCCCACTTACTAGGCTGTGGTGCTCCGGGACGTTGCAGTGCAGCACGCCCACTGGGATGAGGGGGACGGAGAAGCTGGGGGGTGGAGGCCCATATACAATGGGGGCACCAGCAGGAGGCGGGCCATACACAACAGTGCCAGGGGTGAGAGGTTGGCTGTTGTTGGGTAAGGGAGGCGGCGGTGCGTAGAGGGCCATGCCCTGCGGTACAGGAGAGCCGTCGGGGAACACGGTGTACATCATGTATCCAGGAGGAGGCACGAATGGGTGGCCGTTGTGGTCATCTGGCTCGCTCTCCTCGTGGCTCTCTCCTCCACTGTCTGCATCTTCAAACGGAAACACAGGAGCGTGTCTTATTCCCATGGCTTACTAGGTAAGCACGCTTAGCAGAGAACAGCAGCATTCAGGCCAAGATATCAGATATGCAAAAATAAAATTTTGTAAAAAAGGTCAAAAGCAGTTTTGAAAAGTGGATCAAAACAGGGATTCCAGTTCTTTTCACCAGGGGAACCCGAGTTTCTCCAACACCTATCCGTTGATTTGCTTTTCCCCGTCTTCACTCATTCACCACTCAGCAGCATTTGGGCGCCTGCCTCGTGTCACATGAAGGCCAGCAGAGAAGCGCGGTGGGACCCTCAGCTCCGAGCTCCACCACTCTCAGGGCACACAGCCGCCCCAGGCGGCGGTCGGCTTACTCCTCTCTCCGGTAAGCAGGACTAGGTATGTTCATCGCTGATGACGGAGGACTGAGCGCACAGCGGGCACTAGGCTTCCTGAATGAACCAGTTCTCAGGGTGCAGTATCCCCATTGTACAGATTAACACTCTGAGAGCCGCTAAGCAATCTGCCTAGTATGACACAGCTGCTTAGTGAGAGAGCCGGGAGCTACCCCAGGTCCGGCTCTTCCCTGGGCCTCTGGCAGACAGACCTGTGACACCTCACGTCAGCTGCCGTAACTACGGCCACGGCACACGGACGCAAACTGCCGCATGCCGGGAGCACAGGCGAGCTGCGCAGCGTGCCCGGGCGAGGCGGCGAGGAGCGAGGCTCCAGAAAAAGAGTGCCATCTGAGGACCTGGGTCCTGCTGAAGTCACGACGAGCAGGAACGGTTTGGGAGAGAAGAGAAGGAGTAGAACGTTCCGAACAGAGGGGCTCAAACATGGAGCTGTGAGAGCACACCGTGCAGCCGGGCACGGCCGACAGGTGGGAGAGCGGCGGGAAGCGGGCAGGGGGCACGGGCCAAGCCCAGGGCACAGGGGCCTACCGAGCAAGCTGAGGGAGCGGGCTGCGCTTTACGGAATTCAGGGGACCAGACGCCATTCATCAGGCAAGAGAAGCGCAACTTCCCGGGTGTGATCTGACTTACCTCTATTTGCAAACGATCTATGTAACCCGCTCCTGATGGGAGAATAAACCCAGTATCCCGAGGCAGCTGGAGGGGCACCGTCTTCCTTCCCATCCTGCGGAGGTTTTCTAACGGGAGTCGAGGCTGCATACTTCAGCCCAACACCAGAGTCCTTGGTGGCCTGGGAACTGTGGCTGGAAACCTAAACGTGTGACAGAAAAGCACAGCATCTCTTAAAAATAAGAAGACTGATATGGAGGAAGGTCAGAGTCTACCACAACGCCGGCACAGAGCTGGTTTCCCTTCCCACATCACGATTCTCATTCTCATAGGGAGAGCTGAGGCGTGGTCACAGGGCCATACACCCTGCACGGGCGTCAGCCTCCTGGCTCCCGTCCTCATCTTGCCTAGCGGTCTCTCTTCTTTCGCTCGTTCCCAATGGCTCAGCAGTAAGATCAAGGAAACCAGGTGCTTTCCAGGCCACCTGGAATCTTCGTCTCCTGCGGTGCTGGGAGACGGGCCTGGCCTTAGAGCTCTACGCTTATGCTCCTTCTCCTTCCCAGTTGCAGGTTGACCCTCCAAACCCTCATCCAGCTCGGGCTCTGCTCTAATCTATACTGCTTCCCCCTGTGGCCCTGGCTGTGCCAAGATGTCTGGCTTCCTTTAGAGATCTGGGAGGAGGGTCTTAGATTCTGCTCTTGGGGTTTTGATGAACTCCCCAGGGCCCCGGGAGCCCAGCGGTTAGGGCTGCTTCTCCTGACCGTGGCCACCAGCGGATTCCAGCAGGATGTTGCTCTTGGCTCTGGAGGAGAGCCTCTGCTTCCTTCCCACGTTCAGGCTGCAAAGCTTCACACTGTGTCACTGAGCACCCCTCAGTCCTCCCCTCCTCCAGCTCCACTGCCCTTGCCTCTTCCATCCTTCACCCCAGGGAGTTCAGACAGCCCCACACAGAGCAAGTTACGCACCGCACATCTAGCCTTCACGCTCTGCCGGACTATTCCTCCGAATCCAGAGCCCTGTGTGTCTAGACTTCGCGCTCTGCTGGACTATTCCTCCGAAACCAGGGCTCCGCGCGTCTACCTTCACGCCCTGCCGGGCTATTCCTCCGAAACCAGAGCTCCGCGTGTCTAGACTTCGCTCTGCTGGACTATTCCTCCGAAACCAGGGCTCCGCGCATCTACCTTCACGCTCTGCCAGACTATTCCTCCGAAACCAGAGCCCTGCGTGTCTAGACTTCGCGCTCTGCTGGACTATTCCTCCGAAACCAGGGCTCCGCGCGTCTACCTTCACGCCCTGCCGGGCTATTCCTCCGAAACCAGAGCTCCGCGTGTCTAGACTTCGCTCTGCTGGACTATTCCTCCGAAACCAGGGCTCCGCGCATCTACCTTCACGCTCTGCCAGACTATTCCTCCGAAACCAGAGCCCTGCGTGTCTAGACTTCGCGCTCTGCTGGACTATTCCTCCGAAACCAGGGCTCCGCGCGTCTACCTTCACGCTCTGCCGGACTATTCCTCCGAAACCAGAGCTCCGCGTGTCTAGACTTCACGCTCTGCCGGACTATTCCTCCGAAACCAGGGCTCCGCGCGTCTACCTTCACGCTCTGCTGGACTATTCCTCCGAAACCAGAGCTCCGCGTGTCTAGCCTTCACGCTCTGCCGGACTAATCCTCTAAAACTAGAGCTCTGATCATAGCACACACAACCGCAGTTTCCCAAGGCCTACATAATTTAACTGTAAGGGATTTTGAAGTCCCTTTAAAAAAAAGAGATGGCCCCAACCTGCTTTGCCTTTCACTGTTCCCACCCCGCCCTCAAGCCCCGCTAGGCTACCTGCCACGGCTAACCCAACGCTCCTCGTCCTCGCGGGCTGTCCCCTCGCCCCTGAGAGCACAGCCTGTGAGGGTTGCTTACTGCTCACTTCACGCCCCTGCTTGTGAAGGCTTCTTTCCTAAACATTCCCATGAGATAAATCTGTGATTCTCTGCCACGGGGGCAGAGGAGTCTAGTCCATTGTCGAGTGTGTGTCACTGTTTCCTAATTACACTGGTGTGACCGTGCTCGTGGACTCTGAGGGCAGGGGCTGCATCGTTCATCAAGGCCTCCCGCCCGAGTCTCGCACTTGACCTCAGGAAGCACTGAATGAATGTCTGTTAAAAGGAAATGAAACCCAGGTGCCTATTTTTCTGTCTCAGCCTCTGTATAATTCTACTGCCACTTTCAAC
The DNA here is from genome assembly GCF_963930625.1 of Muntiacus reevesi. Taxonomy (NCBI): domain Eukaryota; kingdom Metazoa; phylum Chordata; class Mammalia; order Artiodactyla; family Cervidae; genus Muntiacus; species Muntiacus reevesi. The sequence continues at coordinate 40,777,263 of NC_089258.1, read as the reverse complement.
AGTTTCAATAGGGTCTCGGGGCTCAAGTCAAGGGTCTCGGGGCTCAAGTCACTCTATCGCCCTTACAGGATCCTTATTCTAGGACCCCACCACACGCCACCTGAGCATGAGTGGGCGGCTGCCACACTCCCTGGGCACGCCGTATTTCCATCTCAGCATAAACACTTAAGAATCTCAATGCACGGCTTGGCCTAAAATACGTCGCTCTTGACGCCCGACCACAGATTTAGGGAAGGCACCTTTGTCACACTTTCCGAAAGAAAATTTAGTGTGTATTCCCAACACAGACTTCCTACTTTTGATGACGGTGGTGGCATAAAGCACCAATAGCCTCGTCTTCTGAAAGGATCTGCCAAGCTGCTGATGTAATCATTGTGGTAAGAAACTTCACACCGGAGTTCAGCAACTTCTTCCAAAATATTTTCAATGCCTCCTCTGTTATCTGTAAAGGAAAGTCATTCCATGAGTTGGTGTGAAATCATCTACTTCCTTTCTCTCTCAAAATACAAAAGTGATTCCATGAGAGCCAATGACTCTTAGCTCCTCACAGCTGTCCTTGGGTAATAAGGGTTTGCTGATACTTAAAGAACTGCTGTTCACTTAGAAAGCGAGCCAGAGAAGGAAACGATTTGTAAACATTCTTTCTTTTGAAAATACAAAAATGAGTCTCTTGTCTCTTTGCAATCCAGTCCCTTGATACTACACTTACATACATTGGAAAAAGTTCTTTATTTATTAAGCTAATTATCATAGCTCTATAAATCAAGCATGGGTTTGATCAGTAACAAATTAATCTGCTAAAGGGAAAAACCCAACAGAATGATCTGATTTTAAAACCAGAGCCCAGTACTTTACCAGCCCCGGTGAGGTCTAGTAAGTTCCGCAGTCTCGCGATGTCTCTCCTCTGTTTTTCCATGGTCTCGTTCAACTTCTCGATTTCCAGCACCTGTGAGCTTGCTCCTCGCGTGCCTACCTCTACTTTCTCCATCTCAATTCGAAGCTATTAAAAAAATCACATATACCAAGTTGCCGATAAATATTCTTTTCCGGATGCACTTCTCCATGTAGTATGATTACAATCCTCTGATTTTTTACTTCTACTTTACTAATGAGGAACCCTATTACTCTGGACATTTAAACCATGCAATGCCTGGCACACAGCAGAGGATCAAGTACTGACTGACTACTGACGGTACCTCAAAATGCTTTGACAGGCCCCTACAGTAATTCAGTCGCTCAGGAACTGACAAGGACCCAAGAAGGAGGTGGTCTCACGGGGTCCCAGCACTGACCTGCTCCTCTTTCTCCCTGAGGAGAGTCTGCAGGAGTTCGATCTCTGCTTCTGCTCGGGTTAGATCCCTCGCGGCCCGCGCTGCCTTTCTGCTGAACCGCTCTGTCTCCTGCAGGTCCTGCTGGGACGGAGGCGTGGGGAAGGCCCCACTGTACTGCGGGCTGCGCCCTTTTCTCTCTCCCTCCCAGACTCAGTCTGCACTCATCAGCTCGCAGGCCGGGCTACCCCCTACACAGGAGGTGCCAGGCCCCACCTGGCCTACCCATCACTTGGCAGCCCCCCAACCCTCTGTGGGGTCCAAGTGGGCAGGGAGCCACGTCAGAAAAGCAATGATTAGCTTCCCTCCCCTGACCTACAGTCTCCCATGACGGGTGGACTGTGTGGACTGCCTTGGTTAGGCTTGTCCCTCCTGTGACCTGCGGTCTTAATCGAATCAGCATTTGCATCCTACAAAGGCTGTGACAGACATATCTTAGTCAGGACTCATAATAACCCTGTGAAGAGACATTTGATCCTCTCTACATGATGGAAGGGCTGAGGTTCAGAAGGATGATACCTTCTGCTGAAGGCCTGAAGACCTCTGCTTAGGTGTGTGTTGATAGCTACCTCCCTCAGCAGACCCCTACACTCTGAGGTAAGGATGGTATGCTTCATTTGATGGTTCTTGGGGGACTCCCTGGAGCACCACACCCATGGCAGGGCTGTGAGGGGGGAAGTGCAATCATCAGGTCTGAAGAGAAACAGACAACTTTACGAAAGAGCCAAAGTCTATAATGAGAGATCAAAAACACAAGTGGCGAGGTGCTCTGGCAGGGGCAGCCTTGGTGGACACTTGCTCTGTGCGTGGGGACTCACCTCTGCACGCTCCTGGTTAATCTTCATAACGGTTCCATGAAGGGACTTGAGCTGGTCTTTGGCCATGGTGAGCTCAGCCGTGGCTATCTTATCAGAGGCAGCCACAGCCTTCTTTAGTTTCTTCAGTTCTTTATCTAAACCCAGAACCTGCGCCTGAGATTTGGCATCTTCAAGTTTCTTCTGAGATTAAAAAAAAATAAAAAGTTAAAGAGATGACTCGTTTGGTAGGAATGAATGAAGACGAAAGCCCCATGAGGGCAGGGACTCTGTTCACACACCCCATGCCTAGGACCATACCTGGCACACAACAGGTGCTCCAGAGTGAAAAAACAAAAACGTCTCCAAACTGTACAGTAACTTAGAATGAAATCGGTCTACTCAGTCTAGAAGCTTTGTGCTCGTAAATCCATTCAGCTGTTGGAAAAACATTTCTTGGCACCACTGCCAAGCGATGGACCAGCCCCTTGTGAACACTGGGGCATATGGTGGTAAACCAAACAGACCTGCCTGCTGCCCTCAAGGGGCTTATGAGACACACGTATTACTGAGTACTGAGTACACACATATCACAAGTACTGAGGCAAATGTGTAACTACACCTGTGATCGCTGCTCTCAAGGGACAGTACAAGGTACCCATCTCTGGGAGAGGCTGGCAGGAGAGGGAGTCAGGGAGAAGAGAGGGGGAGAGACGCGGTGCAGGAGAAAGAATGGCTGGAGGGAGACAGAACGTGGGGGTCTCGGGAGCTGGAAGCAGCAGCACGGTGAGAAAAGGAGAGTGCTCAACAGAGGCCAAGCACGCGGTGCCTCAGAGGCCAAGCACTTTTGTCTTTATCTTAGAAACAACAGAGGCTGCTGGAGAGAAAGGAAGATGGCAGGGACTGACAAGAGTCTATTTATGTTTTGTGTTGGCTGCTCTGCGGAGCCGGTGCTAAATGGAAATGGGGGCCATCCGGTGGCCGCAGCCGTTGTCCAGAAGAGATGACTCGTCATGGTGGAAGAGGGTGGTGGCCCTGGAGAAGGGCAACGTGCAGATATTCCGGAGAGATTTTGGAGGCAGACTCAGTAAGACCAGGGAACTGATGGGTTCTCAGTGAAGCATGAAGCACACCACTCACTGGGCTGGAGAAGGTACGACACAGGGCAACCCGAGAGTGAGCTTTCCAGAGAGAAGCGAGGCGCTGCCATCGGAGGCTGGCAAACACTTGCGGTGTCACCACGACACCTGGACGGGTGGTTTTTAATTCAGGAATACTCAGCCATGAGTGCAGGGCTAAAGAAAGCAGACAGCTGCTGTTTTGTCACAGAAGATAGGAGAAAGGAGCAAGGAATTTGAGGATATTTGCAAACAATAGTGATAGTGGGAGACCATGGAATTTAAGTTGGACAAGGAAGAAAGTAAATACAGGAAAGCCCTACACCAGGAAAGGTGGGGCTAAGGCACTTGGATCATCCATAAGGTTGAAGCACTGTCAGCGTGAGGGTGCTGACAGCAAAAGAGGCCATGATCAGAGTGGGATGTTTCAGCTCGTGACTTCAGAGATGCTGGGTGCCACTTGAATTGGACAAGGTGTGACAAGGCGAGTAGGGGCTGAGGTAGCTTTGGAGAAGTTTAAAAAGAGGCCAGGGAATTAGAAAGAAAAGTGAGGAGCTGAAAAGTAATGTTCCACAGATGTGTCCAGTTTGGCAAGGGGTGTGGAAGCGGGCAAACCATCCCAGCAGCACTTCCGCACACCCAGCCGACTCTTCACCCGCGCCTCACGTCCCAGTTCCCTTGTTCCCACCCACCATGCCCCTCGTCTCAGGCTCCAGGTCCACCGATGTGCAGCCAGTGGTGGCTGTGGATCAGAGCCCTCTCAGCTGCCCCTCGCTGAGAGCAGGACCCTGGCAGCAGGGACTCCTGTGTCTTTCTCCTGGTCTTGCCCACCTTCTTCTCCAACTCCTGGAGCTGGGCTAGAATTCTCTCCTTCTCTTCATCAGCTTCCTGCAGTTGCAGATCTGTAAGGCCTTGGATTTCCTCCATACTTTTTAGATTTTCTTGTAAATAGTGAATCTCATTCTCTAACTGCTGAATTCTTGCTTCGTGTTGCCTCTTGTCAAAATTAATCTATGAGGAAATCAAGTTTCAAAAATGATGTTTAAGCAAAATATTTTTTGAGCAAAATAAACACCTTCTGGAGAATTGTATTTCATTTTACTAAAGAGTATTAATGGCTTACTGGGGATGGGTTAATCACAACTGTTCTCTAGGATCCATTTTAACATCTGCCTCATCATTAAAATAATTACATCAAAAACTCAGATTCTGGCACCATACTATGCTCTAGTGATGTGGTGTTACTGACCTGCACGTTAAGAAACACCTCACTTGCTTCCAAAATAAGGAAAACACAGTGTCACACAGAAGCCTGACTGTGGCATCCGTCACCACACTTAGGGCTACATTTCAGTCACACAGTCTGTCTTACTAGGAGTGAAACTTTACAGCAATTACACTGAATTTTTAAAAACTATATCTTTATTAATTATACCTTAAAGGCATGATTACCTTTATTAAGGTATAATTACTACAACAAACACTCTTTTTTTTTTCTTTTTGGTGGCCATGATATGCTGCTTGTGCAATCTGTTTCCCACCCAGGGATCGAACCCCAGCTCTTGGCAGTAAAAGTGAGAAGTCTTAACCACTGGACCACCCGGGAATTCCCTACACTGTATTTACACGAATCAGGAAGCGATGTGACTTGCTGGACAGCACGCGTGTGTTCTGAACGCTCCCCTCCGGCCGCCTCCTGCCCATCTCTCACCCTTGCACCAAGCGCTCTCTCGCAGGCCTGCCGGAACGCCTCCTGTCCATCGGCCAGTTTCTCCTGGTGCAGAGCCATTTCTTCTTGGAGTTTTCTTTCCCTCCCTTGGGCTTCCTCTTTCTCCCGCTGGGAACGTGTCAGCATTTCGCTGAATTGTATCTGCAAGTCTGCAAGACTTTTCCCTAAGACATCTGAAGGACTGTGGATTCTGGTAGAGGGGAGAGGAAAGATGTTATAAACGTGACATTTTATTTTTGACTCTGGACGCAAGCACACTGGTAACATTAGTACATGCGCAAGAAGAGCTGTGTGGGACGGCACCTGTTGTCAACCCATAGCAAATCACTGCGCACCTCTGGAGCACCAAGTATTGTTTTATCAGCTGACTGCCGCCACTCTGCCGGCACAGGCCACCTTCAGGCTGACAATGTGTGTTCAAACAGTAAACATCCATTTCACAGTTTCAAAGTAGCCTGTTTTTCTTTAGCTATTTGTTCTCTACTTAAAGTGTATAATGTGACTCAACCTCCTGACCATCTGCAGTAAGCTTTCAAGAATGAGTTACTTGTAAAACCTTTATGTTTTTTAAATTAGATAATAACAAAGCATATAAAAGATTAAAAAAAATCAGTGATGGACAACTTGAATTAAGTAGTCTGTGTCTCAGTCATGGTCACACGATAAGGAGAAAACCTTATCAAAGAAATCAGCCATGCACAATCGCAGAAAGGGGGTTTCATCACTGAGGCCCACATTCATGGCTCAGCCCACTCGATACCTGGAGGTCCTGACCTTCCATTACCTCATCTCTCCAGCTCCTGATTTCAGCTTTCTCCGTAGTTCATCTACACGAGCTGCCACTTCTTCTGGACGAATCAAACCATCAGCTATATGATAAAGGTGATTCTGGAAATCTTTAAGTTGCTGTTTTAATAGGTTATTGTCATCCTATGGAGGGAGGCAAAATGAAGAGGGGTAAAAGTTAACCAAAACTAAATTAAAAAATACACATACACACAGAGCCTATATTATTTACCAAATAATAGTTCTAGTCAACTCCTTTTACCAAATTTTTTAAAGCCTTTTCCACTATGGCTGACAATATCTGAATCTACTGATTAACCCAAAGTCACAAAAGACACAAACAGGCATTATGATGTGTGCCGTGGTGAAGCAAAAGGAAGAACCTATGAACACTCCCTCCTTCTTGCCAAAACTAAATAATGTAAATCTAAATAAACCTCTATATAAGAACATGTTAATCAACGCCCTGGGGAATGTAGCCAGCAAATTCAGACTACGGGAAACTCTACAGGACAAAGACCTGGTTTTCTTTAGTATGGAACAAAGGTAAAAAAAGAGCAAACCTATAGATTACAAGAGACTTAAGAATCAAGTCAACTAAATGCACTGTGTACACATTATTTGGATTCCAAAAAACACGTCTAAAAAACTTGTGAGACAATTTGAATATCCTCAAGGGATTTGATGATATTAGGGGGTGACTATAATTTTAAGGTATCACAGTGGCATCCATGTTTATGCTTTTTTTTTTTCTGTCCATGCTGTGCAGCTTGTGGGATCTCTGACCCCCAACCAGGAACTAAACCCTTGCCACGGCCGTGGAAGCCCAGAAGCCTAACCAAGAGGCCTTCAGGGAACTCCTTTCTGCTTCTTTTTAAAGCCCTTATTTTTCAGAGCTACATACAGTAGTATGTTATTTACAGATAAAATCAGATGTTTTGGATTTACTTCAAAATAATTCAGTTGAACAGATGTGGGGGTGGGGTGTGGGAGATGTTATAGATTAAATACTGGATACTGTGATTAAATACTGTGTTATAGATAAAGTAAGAAAGGCCATGTGTTGAAACTGTTGAAGATGAGTGATCTATACATTCGGATTTACTTTAGTATTCTATTTTGGTATATGCTGGAGAATGTACACAATTCAAAGTTAGAAAAAACAAAAACAAAAAACACCTTCCCGTAATACTGAAGGTTCTCTAATAGCTTACAGTACTCTGCGGGAGGATTTGTTATATGTGAGCATGCTTTCACTAACAAACCAGCAAATATATCTAGACCCCAGAATTAAATCCAGACACTGTCTCTTCCAAGTAAAAAACAAAACAAAACTGATAAAATTTCCCTAAGTTAGACAGAAAAATAAGTTCTACATCCTAAGTTCCCCCGAATACTTATATGCTACTTTAGTGATCAATTTTCTTCAAACCTGGTATAATACTGGCTTTTTGCTGTAACACTGTTAACGCAAACGGTGCATTCAGCGTTACAGTGAGCATGTCTGTCCACCCGGAGTCTCTTATCTGTAAACCCTCCCTGCCCTTGGCCCCGAGGCACCCATATTTGCATGGCTATCTAATCCTGGTCACAGGTGATCTGACCCAAGGAAAGCCAACCCACTGACTAGAGAGAAGGCGAGACTCACCCCCCCAGAATTAGAACCAAAGTCCAGCCCAACAAATCTGCAGGAGAGCCAGTCCCGTCAAGTGACACAGGCGCAGGGCTGGAGTCGATGCTGGGCCAGGGAGGCAGAGCGGGAGGAACGAGAACCGCCTGGGCGGGAGGTTGACAGAGCAGCTCTGGTCGCTAGCAAACTGCCTGTCTCCTTCCTTGAGCTAGCATTAGTAGGCTTTGGCTCACTGCAACTAAATGATTTCTGACAAAGATAAATGCAGAGTGAGTTTAGAAGGCCAAGCAACCAAACCACCCAGTTCCAACTAAGAGAATCTCAAGAATCTCATCGCGTGGACCAGCATTCTGGAAAACTGATCTCAGTTTCTCCTTTGGAGAGAAGGCTCGTGAAGTCCTTTTCTTTAAGAGATATATACTGAAGTACTTAGGGTTGAAATAAAGATGTATGATATTTTCTTTAAAGTATCCCAGCAAAAAAAAAAAAGTGGACTAACTGAAACAAGAATGGCTGAGTGTTGACGATTGTTTGAGCTGAGTAAACAAAAGAGCATAAGGCTATTTTCTCTCTGATTTGGTAATGATTTGCAAGTTTCCATAGTAAAAATAAAAAATAATCCAATGAATACCTAACAAACATAGAACTCACACAAGAATAGAAAGCAGGTATATCTTTTATGATAGCAGTAAAAATGAGATTCCATGTAACTAGATTAAACTTCAAGAAAAAAATATTCACTACATTGGGAGAAAAGAGAGAATTCAGCTGAGCTTATACAGTCTTACATGAATTTTCAGGGCGCCCCTCACAAATAAACACAACAACTCTGCCCCTCGGTTTTTGGCGAAGTGAACAGCTGACCCCTCAGTCAGCTTACTGGCCCCCGATCTGGGAAACCTGTGTGTTGATCCAGGTACTCATTTTTTCAGACAGCTGTCCTCTTTGAGAACGTTTAATTACCTGGAAAATCCTGTCCACCTGCTTCTCCTGCAGTTTATGGGGCAGGTTATTGTGAAAATAGCTGTAAAATTAATTTGCCAAGGAAAACTCTCATAAATGTAAAATGACTGCATTTTTAATGATATCACTTCTGAGAATGGGACTGTGAAAGCTTTACAATTAATAAGTTCTACTGCAACCCGTTCTAGTTATATTCCTGGATAATTACAAAACTATTTCAGTGGAGGAAGAATGCACTGACTGCTTACTTCACCCAGTCTGGTGATGATGGTGTCATCAGGGGAAATGCAAGGGGTGGGCCATCCATCAGGTTGCAGTGTTCACTGTTTATGATCAACACAGCCACCATCTCTTAGCACCATCGTGACAACCAAAGGACATACACAGTAACTTCTCAAAATGCTGGGCTCACAAGGGACAGACGCTCCGGTGCTATCCTATCTCAAACCATTTTTACAAATAGCTTACTGCATGTAAGAGCAGGTTGTGGAGTGTCTGACTAATAGATGGCAACATCTCTGGGTGTCCCATGTAAGAATGTATCTGGAGCCAGCAAGTTCCTACCTGCAGCTGTTTCAGCTGGGTGCGGAGCTCACTGTTTTCTTGTTCTTTTTCTTCCGAGAGCTGGGCTTTTCCCAGGGCGTTCTTGAGGGCTTGTTTTTCTTTCTCAAGTTCTGTTTGTAGAGTTGACTGTTCCAGCTATTGCCATAGGAAGCAATGATACAAAAAAGTAAAATAGCAATAATTTATGATCTAATAAGGCATAAATAAACTGAAAGGACTTAGCACACATGCATAAACTTACATACACATGCAATCTCGTGGGAGGTTTGGTTTTATAATGATTCAGTTTTATGTTTGTACCTCCAAATTAAAAGGCTCAAGTAGGTTTTTCACAGGCTTCCTTCAACTATTAATACATAAGGAAGGGTAAGCATCAGAATCTCCAGGAGGGAGCCCAGATACCGACCTTTAAAAGCTCTGTGAGGGAGTCAACAATTACTGCTCTCCCTTCCCTTAGACCAACATTTCTTACACTGTGGTCCTCAACCACCTGCATCAAAATCACTTGGCACGCTTGTTAAACATGTAGAGTCCTAGTCTCCACCTCAGACTTGATGGGCCAGAATTTCTAGGACAAGGCCCAGGAGTCTGCATTTAACAAGCATCACAAGTGACTTCAATAACTGAAAGGTACCAATCAAAGATCTGTAAAACCAAGAGGGAAGGTCTGTTGCGTCCACGCTCAGCGTGCGGCTGCAAGACCAGCGCTGGTGGTCCTGATGCCAAGGAAGGAAATGTCCTCAATGCCACGTGAATTTGTGAAAAGGCCACAAATAAGCCGCTATATTTTTGTCAAGACTTACAAGAATAATTAAAAAAGGACAAGGGAAGTACAAAAGATTTTTAAGCTAGTAAGAGCTGGCTTAAACACTTAAAATTTTATTTCAAAGGAGATACCATCCAGAAATTGTATTTACTATTAGTTACAAAATATATTAATATTTACTGTTGTTTTAATTGTTTTTCTTCCCAATCTCCTCTTTTCCACACTCTGATCAGGTCAACTATGGTTTTATAAAACTTGGTACTCTTAAGAAATATAACACTGTCAACTGGTAAATGGTCATTTAGTATCTAATAAGTAAACAAATGGAAAGTAACACAATTACTATATTAAGCCAACCTATTTTTATTTCCTTTTCTAATCATATGAAAGCGATTTTACATGAACTCCTGGGATTCAAACTACTTTTTTAATTAACTACCTTATTTTCAATTGACATATAATTGATTTATAATGTTTCAGTGTAGAAATATATACCTATTCTTTTTCATATTCTTTTCCATTATAGGTTATTATAAGATACTGCATACAGTTCCCTGTACTACAGGGTGGGTCCTTGTTTACCTATTTTAAATACAGTAGCATGTATGTGTTAATACCAAATTCCCAATTTATCCCTCCTCTTCTCTTTCCCCTTTGGTAACCATAAATTTGTTTTCTATGTCTATGAGTCTATTTCTATTTTGTAAATAAGTTCATTTGTATAATTTTTTTAGATTCAACATGTAAGTGATATATGTTAATTGCCTTTCCCTGATTTACTTCACTTAGTATGATAATCTCTCGGTCTCTCCATTTTACTGCAAATGGTATTATTTCATTCTCTTTTATGGCTAAGTAATATTACACACACACACACAGACACACACACACACACTGCATCTTCCATTCATCTATTGACAGACATTTCAGTTGCTCCCAAAGTCTTGGTTACTGTATCAAAAAACAGTGCTGCTATGAACACTGGCATGCATGTATCTTTTCAAATAGTTTTCCTCTTTTCCAGATATAGATCCAGGAGTGCCATTGCTGGATCATATTGTAACTGTTCTTAGTTTTTTAAGAAACCTCCACACTGTTCTCCATAGTGGCCGTACCAATTCACTCTTCCCCCAACAGTGCAGGAGGGTTCCCTTTACTCCACACCCTCTCCAGCATTTATTATTTGCAGACGATGGGCATTCTGGCCAGTGTGAGGTGGTAGCTCACTGTAGCTTTGATTTGTATTTCTCTAATAACTAACGATGCTGAGCATCTTTCCCTGTGCCTGTTTCAGACTATCTTACCTTACTTAACCTTCACCCAGTGAGAAGCTAGTAACCCTCCTCAGCCGCAGGTACTGGAACAGGCACCTACAATCTGGGCATTCACTGTGCTCTGAGTGTAGCAGGAGAGACAGACAATCTAAATAGATGATTGCACAGACAGGATAAAATGCTTTGAGCACAAGTTAAAGGAAAATCAGAGCTCTGAACTCAGATTTTCAGCAGATACAGTGGAAGGTCTCAGTGGGCTTCCTGGTGGAAAATGCAACCCATTTGTCTAACAGCTAAACAAAACTGTATTTTAATGTGATCAAGAAAATACTAAAACTGGTCACTGTCTGCCTCCCTGCCCTTATTTCTCACTCTCCCTACTCCTCTCCTCATTCCTGGCATACTGGAGGCACACTTTCAGCATTTCAAATGCACCATGCTCTCTCTCCTGTCTCTCTGCCTAGAACACATCCCTTACGTCTACTCATCTCACCCCTGCTCCCTCTGCATGGCTAAGTCCTCGCCGTCTTTCAAGTCTCGGCTGAAACATCATCACCACGGGCAGTTTTCCCTGACCACCGCTCCCCTGGCACAGGGCCCTCCCCCTTGCTCTCTCTAACACCTGTTCCACCTACGGGGCTGTCAGCTTCACACGGACAGTAACCATGCCTGTGCTTCTCTCTGCAGCATCCAGGGCATCTGGCCTTTAGTGGCCAATCAGTAAGTATTTATTGGATAAATAAATAACTATTTATCTAATTTTCAAGGCATAATTTAAACTAGTGGATGTTTCACCCAACCAAAACAGCAAGTAGCAAAGTAAAATTTAATATCAACTTGAAAGAGGCCTCTTGAAGCTGGTTTGAGAAAGAAAAACTAGAATTTAGTGATTACCAACTGTTGGTGCTTCCCGTCCACTGTCTCATTTATCCTCACCATAACTCACATGACAGAAGAGGTAGGCATTTGTCAGAGGCTCAGAGCCATGAGGTGACTTGTCCATGCTCACACAGGGGTCACACTCAAGCTCAGAACGTCTGCCTCCAAACATGTGCGCTTCTCATCACTTCACACTGCTGTTCTTTAGTGGCTAAGCTGTGTTTGACTCTTCTGCGACCCCACGGACTGTAGCCTGCCAGGCTCCTCTGTCTATAGGACTTCTCAGGCAAGAATGCTGGAGTGGGTTGCCACTTCCATCTCCAGGGGATCTTCTCAACCCAGGGATTGGTCGAACCTGCATTTCCTGCATTGTGGGTGGATACTTTACCACTGAGCCACCGGGGAAGCCCATCATTCCACATCAGCTTAAAAACTGTTTAATATTAGAGTGAAAGAAAGGAAAGTTGCTATGTTAAGGCCCAGGCTACTTGCTTTCTAGATGGCTTCATGCTCTCACTCACCTGGCTGAGCCTTGTTAGTTTTCCCAGTTCTTCTTTGAGCTGGCTGGCTTCGGCATCCCTCACTTTTAGCTGAGCCTCTAACTCAGCCTCGTAGGCACTGAGATCTCCTTGGGTCTGCTGCAGGGATGCATTCACCTCATGCTGCTCTTGCAGGGCACTCTCTAGCTCTGCAAGCTCCTGCAAGGATTCAGTGTACGGTTAAGTACAGAGCCCTCACTGTGCTGCTTAAGCATCTGCAAGTCATTATAAGTAACCGGAGCACTTAAACCAAATGTGGGCCAGTCACTGCTGGCCAGGCACAGAGAGCATTCACTGGCAATATGATGAGGCTGCAGGCTGTGTGAATCTAGGTTGGAAAACAAAACCCTGACTGTTATCAGAAAAATCAGCAAGCTACAACGTGTTTTTCAGAGTAACCAGATGTGTGATCCTTTAAACGAGTCCTATGTATTCATAAGAAGGAAAAAAAAAAAGAGGATAAAATTTAAGGCCTATTTTCCTTCAGACATTGGAATAAATGTTTCCATTCATTATTTCACTATACCCTCAGAGTAACTGTGTAAGGCAAGGTACCATCCCCGACTTATAGATGCGGAAATGGAGAATGAACATCGAAGTAAACAGCACCGGGGTGTGCAGCTAAAAAACGGTAAGAGTCAGAATATGAACTGAGATTTCTCACTTCAAAGCCCACACTTTCTATTAAACCATAGTATGTTCACATACCAGAAGAACATGGGACTAGCACTCTCTATATTAAGGATGACAGAGAAACTTAAATGAATGTTGATAAGAATGTAAATACATATTGATTAATATGCCACAGTTCTGATCCATTTTAGCCCATTTTTTTATGATTAAACATTATAATTTTCATCTATTTATTTGGGATCTTGAGAATTAGACCAAACTACTCTGGATTACAAAGGAGAATCTTGTGATGAGAACTTCTATAGAAGAGTCTCTCAGTGGGTGATACAAGACCACCTAGCGTGAGCATCATCTGGGTTGCTTGTCCAGGATGCAGATTCTACATATAACCAACAGAGAATTAATATCCAGAATATATAAAGAGTTTCTACAAATCATTAAGAAAAAGACAGACAATCCAACAGAAAAAATTGGGCAAAGAATATGAAGAGGGAATTCACTGAAGAGAAAAACTGAATGGCAGGTAAGCAGATGAAAAGTACTTAACTTCTCCAGTAATTAGGGGGAGATGTACTTAAAATGAGACATTATTTTGCACAAGCATAGAGGAACAAGTTAAACCAACCATGAGGAAACAATCAGACAAATCTAGAAGGTGGGACACCATACAGAACTACTAGCTGGATTCTACACAAACACACACAAGCTATAAAACACACCCTTGGCATAATTGGGAAAATGTGAATATGGCTCAGATATTAGACAATATTAAGGAACTGCTGTTGATTTTCTAGGTGTAATAATGGTATCAGAGTGATGGAGGAAAACAGCCTCATTTTAAAGAGATGTGGACTAAAGGGATGATGTAACACCTGCAACTTTCAAATGACCCAGCAACATATATATATATATGGTAAACTATTCAATTTAGGAGAGCACACAGAAGCTCAATGAACTATTCTTTCCACTTTCCTGTAAATGTAAAAAAAATACAAAGATCATTCCAAATCTGGCAGATTGGCAAACACTAAGTCTGGCAAAATATTATATTTCCTGAATTTGATCCTTATTCTGCGCTTACGTTAGAAAATGTCCTTGTTCTTAGGAAAGACATGCTGAAATATTTCAAAGCTAAAGAGCATGATTGTCTACAACTAATTCTAACATGATTAGGAAAAAAATAATATAAAGATATACATAAAATCATGTAAAATTAAATATGAGATAAAGCAAATGTGGCAAAGTATTAATCGGTGACTCTGAATGGAAGATACAGTGAGTTATTCTTCCAACTCTCCTGTATGCTTGAAATTACTTCAAAATTAAGGCTTACAAAATAAAAGTTAGATAACTGTAAGGTGATGGCAAGGAAGTGGTGTAATGGTAGCCTTCACACTGCTGGTGGGAACAGAAATTCATAGAATTACTGTGGACAGTAATTTGATAATATCTCGTGAACTTGAGGAGGCACATATACTTTGCGTCACAGTCCCCTATGAACACAGTCCCCGGATATATGTAAGAATGTCACTCTCAGTATCATAATAGCAAAAAAACTAGAAACCATCTCAATATCCCCCAAGAAAAGGATGAATAAGCAATAACTTAAATGGTATGCTATGTACATAAAAAAAAAAACAGAGCTAAATGTGTCAATGTGCACAATTCTCAAAAACATAAACATGAAGTGAGAAAGGAAGTGGCCAAAGAATACACTATGTGCTTTTTATATAAACCCTAAAATTATGCGAAACAATAACACATATTTTTATAGATGGATATACATAAAATAAAAGAAGAGATATAGAGGGAAATAATATATTTAGGGTTTTGCTACTTTTAGGAGGCAGTACACAGAGGGTTTTAAGTATATCTGTATGTTTTATCTGTATATTTATTTTATTTTTATATCTGTACCATGTTGTTGGTACATGGTGCTAAATATTTTTTATATTCTTATATGCCTGGTAAATTTCATAACATTAAAACACATTAATTCAAATTTCCAGAGACAGCCCTACTGGGGATGAGGTTTGGGAACCTGGATTCTCTTGCAATAGAAAGTTTGCCAAACAACTTAACAAAGCAAGTGAAATCTGTGAATGAGCGTCAACAAATCAAGCATGGAAGGGTTTAATTTACAACGATGTGCCCGTCTTGTTATCTGTAAGATAACACTAACATTTGAAGTAATAATAACAAGAGTAAGAAAAACTGTGTTATACTTAATTTTGCTACACAAATAATAAAATATGAACATCTAATATAGTAATTATAACAGCTACACTTTCTTATTCTTTCAAGTTATTTGAGCACAGTACTTTTTGGGGATAGAAATTTTGATAAAATAATCTTCCTTTTCTTAGTAAAGGAAAAAAACGTCATTCCAAGCATATCACAAAGGGGAAAAAAACCCCAAACACTGAACAGCCACCACCACTTCTGTCACTTACAACTGCACTGTCGCTAACTTCCTTAACTAACTTCATTTGGACACCATCTACTTCTGAGGCCAAGGAAAACAGACAAGGAGAAACACATCATACCTTCCTCATATTTTCTGCATCTAAGGCAACTATTTCCAGTTGGTCCCTTTCCTGCTCGACCTCGGTCAACCTTCGCAGCAACACCTCTTTCTCAGCCTGCAGCCGTCTGCACTCGTTCTGGGCCTGAGCGGCCTGGCCCTTAACAGTCCCCAGGTATTCCTGCAGCCCACTGATGATGCCTTCTAAGTCCTTCTTCAGGGCTTCATTTGCTGCTATCTGGCCTGAGCAAGACAGAGAAAGGGAAGGTGAGGATGGTTACAAGATAATGCTTTCAGGATATATTATTACTGCATTTAGACTCCTTAGCTATTTGTTACTAGCTAAGAATGAAATTCTAAGCTTCCAAGTATTTCCTACTGTCTTATTTTTCATATTTAAGACACAATAATAGTTTCCCCCCTATTATCCATGGTACAGGAGTATCAAGCATGTACACAATAAAAATAGTATAGTCATTGGCGTTGCTTATGAAATGCTTAATTCATGCTGTAAAAAGTTCAAAGTAGTAATCTCCAAATAAAATAATGAAGAATGTGTAAAAAAGCTGAGATCTTACTACTGGACACACGAAACAAAACCAAGTCAAATCCAAGATTGGCAGCATTAACCTATAACCAGAAGACTTAAAAAAAACAACCACCGATCACACACTGGGTACCTACTATGTCCAGGCACTTTATGAACACTCTCTCACTTAATCCTCTCCAAAACTAATGATCATGACAAAAATAACTTGTCCCAGGTCACACAGCTGATAATGGCAAAACAAGGACTGGGATCTTTTTACACCAAGCCAAGGTTCTTATCACTGCAGGCTAGTATCTTCCTCTTCCACTATTTTGACAATGTCACAAATTAATTTGCGTTGCAAAAATAGATTCTAAAATTCTTTCTGCACTCTCCTTATAACCAGACATGGACTGCCTGATAGCAGTTGTAAGTGACAAGGATTTTATGCCTTAGAAGACAACATTCACCTGCCAGTGTTTATCGTGATCACGTATGGACTTCTTGCCATAGTGACCTGACTCAGTGGGACATCACCCCAAGAAAACCGAAATAAAAATTTTTAACTTTATTAAACATTTTTGAGAACTCTGTAAATATTTCCCTATCAAATATTAGCACCAACAGCTGAAGCATGTTCAGCTAATATTTGGATTAATGCCTGTCATTTTGAAACTGAGGTACCTCAAAGCATACTTAGAATTTTCACCTTCAGTAAGCTGTTGTTCAAGGTCCTTAATCTCTTCGGTTTCTTTAGCAATTCTAGAAAGTATCTCATCCAAACGACTCTCAAGCTGTCTGTACTGCTGGTTCATAACGCCAAGTTGTTGTTCTTCACCCCTTTTCTGAGCCTTCATATGGCACTAAATTGGAAAAAAAAAATCCAAATTCTTTCAATGTTTATAAAAATAATAATCCTTAATAACATTTCTAAGGAAGAATGGAAAAGAAAATGTAACAATTTGCATCTGTTTTGTGTCAGACACTGTGTTGTATTCACATGAACAGTTTTCTTTGTGACCCCATGGACTACAGCATGCCAGGCTTCCCTGTCCATCACAAACTCCTGGAGCTTGCTCAAACTCATGTCCAAAAAAAAAAAAAACTCATGTCCACCGAGTTGGTGATGCCATCCAACCATCTTGTTCTCTGTTGGCTCCTTCTCCCCCATCTTCAATCTTCCCAGCATCAAGGTCTTTCCAATGAATCAGTTCTTCCCATCAGGTGGCCAAACTATTGGCCAAAGTATTCAGCTTCAGCATGAGTCCTTCCAGTGAATATTCAGGACTGATTTCCTTTAGGATGGACTGGTTGGATCTCCTTGCAGTCCAAGGGACTCTCAAGAGTCTTCTCCAACACCACAGTTCAAAAACATCAATTCTTTGGCGCTCAGCTTTCTTTATGGTCCAACTTTATAGTCACACCCATTCGTGACTACTGGAAAAACCATAGCTTTGACTAGACAGATCTTTGTCAGCAAAGTAATGTTTTTATAATATTTTTGGGGAAACAGAGACATGACATAAATACTTCCTTAGAATTCAATTTTATTTTCAATTCTTTATACAAAGAAACATTTAAGTTCTATAAACTGCGAGTTGAGAGAGACCTCAAAGGCCATTTAGGCCAGTGATCCTCAAGATGGAGGGCCCTATGGAGGCACTCCCTTCTCCTCCAACCACTACCTATATCCCTGGTAGAAAAAGAGCTTTCACACACCCACACATACCTTGGCGGTCATTGGTTTAGGAAGCTACTGTTAACTCAAAGGATTGGATTGTGTTTCTCAGGTGTGCTGGGATAAAAAATAGAACAGAACTCTTTCACGCATGAGAACTGAATCTCAGATCCACCAAATGACTTGCCCAGGTATCCTTAGGTAACTGTTCTTATGGAGACAAAATCATTCCCCAGAGAACCTGTGTCCTCCCACTCACACTCTCAAAGCTCTAGTTTGCCCCCAGAGGATCAGAGGAACAGAACAAAAAAAAAATCAAGAGAAAGTCACCAGGAGAAAGAACTATATCCATCTGAGTAACAAACTCCATGCTTCTCAAGTCTAAGACTATAATTTGATTATAAAAGAACACTCCTTGATTTTACATGCTGTTGCCTCCAAATTCAAGAAGGAAAGTCTCTCCATTTCTGAAGAACAGATGAGGGCCAGCTTGACTCAAAGGGATTTTCAAAACTCCTCCTACTCTCCCAAAATACCCATCTGAAATCTTTCTCAAAAGGTAACTAAAGATAAAAGTTTAAATTCTAAGTAAATTTAGGATTTTTGTGGCTCAGAGTAAATTTTTAAAATCTTCTGTCCTCTTATCTGTATCAATAAATCTTAAAAATTCACTATTAAAACTTCTACTGAAATCTCTACACGCAGGACAAAGAATTAGTTCAACACATCACTGATCTGCATTAAACACATGGGAGCAGAAGTACATTCAGCGATTTCACCACCGAGGAGCTCACAATAGAGGTATCGTAAAAACAGGAACTCACATCTCTGACTCCTCCTCCTTTCTAAGTCCTTCGTACAGAGAGAGAGAGAAGGATCATACCTTAACTTAGAATGTGTCCTGTTAAAACCGAGCCGTTGAGAACAGAGGAGCTGTGGGCGGTACGCTTTCTAATGTTGCCTTGAAATTCATGTGCACTTCCCTCTCTGACAGCCGCATTTTTGTAAGCGCCTCCGAGCCTCTAACCTCCCAGCTCTTCAAACCACATTCCTGGCGGAGACTGAGCGGCAGCCCAGCCCGTCCAATCGCAAGCAGCCTCTGCAAGCAGGCCCCACCCTCCCCGCTTTAAATCACAACACAGGAAGCTCCCCCAAGCCAATCGCGAAAACCTCTGCAACAGACTCCCAAGGGCTGATTCCCTCCAGGTACAGTTGCCTTCTGCTTCCACAGGGCGCGTTAGACAGTGAACGGGGATACACATCTCCCCTTATCACGTCTGTTCCTCGATACCTCTGCTTCTAGCTGTGAACCGTTTTCTCTAACTAAAAGGGGATTTGATTTTTACATAGTATCTTTTGCTTTTGAAAACTAGTTAAATGCTTAAAGTTTGTTGAAAACTTGACTAGGCTTGGCACTCACTGAACTAATTTTAAAAGTAATTAATCTCTTTAGATTTGAAACTCCTCTGTGAGGAGAAAGTCATTGTAGTAGCATAAGCATGGGCTCTGCCTCTTCTTAAAAGGGAGACTTGGGAAATCATTTAATCTTTCTACATCATATTTTTATCTTATTTGTTGTTGTTCAGTCACTAAGTTGAGTCTGATTCTTTTGTGACCCCCATGGGCTGTAGCCCGCCAGACTCCTCTGTCCATGGAATTTTCCAGGCAAGAATACTGGAGTGGGCTGCCATTTCCTTTCTCCAGGGGATCTTCCCGATCCAGGGATGGAACCCACATTGCCTGCATTGGCAGGCAGATTTTTTTTTTTTTTACCACTGAGCAACTAGAGAAGCCCCCCCACTTTTTTTTTTTTTTTTCATCTTATGCAAGTTAAAAAGTCACCAATCCCATCTGGATGCTGTAATAAAAGAAAAGTTCCTCACCGTACATGCCTAAAACCAAGTACAATTCGAGACACATCACTGTCACTTAATACGTTTGTTTCTCATCATATCTCATTAACTGCTTTCTAATCTCTCAAGCTTTTACTTTTAAATGCTATTTGCAATTCAGAAAGATACTTCATCTGATTAGATAATAACAGTTAGTCTATATCTGCAGAAAAATATGCAAAATACCAAGCTTGATTCTTTCCCTCTTGCTAAAATGTTCACATTTTGCAGCATAAAATGGGGTGCCAACCAATAGCCAATAAGGTAACTTTGTGCAAACTAGAAAAAGATGCTCCTTCTGGGTAAATGAATTAAAGAGAGACACCCTCTGGTACTCAGACTAAAGCTACAACCCTAGAACTAAACTTCAGGAGTCTTAAAATCTGGCCTGCATGCTTCATCTCCACTAACACCTTCAAAACTTGCATGCCTTTCCTACTTTTCCTTTAACCTCTTTCTATATGTAACACTTTACAGACATCCAGTGTGTATTAGACTCCCTGTATGCCAAGACTGTCACAGTTGTTTGTTGAAAGCAAACAGTCAGTCTAGGGTCTAATTACACTCATAGATCACAGAACTCAAACAGTAAGAAAAGGAGCTTTGAGTAGGAGCAATAGGCCTGTTCTTCCCTGTTTTCCTTAATGCAATCATTCTAAATATAGTATTGGCCCTTGGGGATACAGTTCCTGTCCTTAGGGGCCTTACATGGAGTGGTCGATTTCTGAGCAAATAAATGTGATAAGGGAAGATATTACAGGCCATATTATATATTATTTAAAATCTCTAATTTTTCATGTGGGGTTTCCAGCGGCTCAGTGGTAAAATATCCACCTGCAATGCAGGAGATCAGGTTCGACCTCTGCACTGGGAAGATTCCCTGGAGAAGAAAATGGCAATCCATTCCAGTATTCTTGCCTGGGAAATCCCAGAGGAGACTGGCAGGTTACAGCTGGGTCGCGCAAGAGTTGGATATGACTTAGTGACTAAATAAAAACAACAAACAATATGTATACACACACATATTATACACACACACACATAAACATGTCGCTCACATTTGTGCGTCAAGCTAAGAGGTTTTCAGAAAGGACTCTGAGACTACAAATGATGAGACATAATATCTATTAACAGAAAAAATTATATTCTCACTTCCACAGAACAAGCCAAAGCTCTCTCCGTTTACTTACATGTTTTGGGTCTTCGGAATCCAGACTATCAATAACTCTTTGGAGGTCCTTGATCTCCTCCTGCTTTTCAGCAATTTCTCCTCTTTGCTTTTCCATCTGCATTTCTAGATCAAGAGCTTCCTGGCGTAATTTATTTAGAAGTTGTATCCTGCCACTCAGCTGCTTGAAAAGAAAGTCTTTCTCCGCTTCTGAAATCTAATTCCCCCCCCATGCCAATACACAATTAGTAAATGACAGAAACACTGATTTTCAAATTTATAGAAAACAACTAGTACAATTTTAAAAAGTACAATTGCATGCTCTATCAGATTTTTTTTTAGTAAAAGTAAAATGTAAGAGTTATCTAGGCAATCCATTCATAGCTTATGCTTTTATCTTTATTACATGTAAAAATGTTTATAAGAGCTTATGAAAAGTAAATGCAGGTAGTAATGAAATTTGTCATTCCAGTACAAATAACATAAATTATTAATAATAATAGTCATAGCCTTAACAGTAGTTGACTTTATACAGCACCTACCCTTGTATTAGGATATCAAACTAACAGTGTAATGAAAGCCTTTATTATAAGGCTCTATTATCTTTAAAAATATAAATATTTTAAAAATATTTAAATAACTCACTTAAAATAGCTATTTTTTCCTAAGTACATTTTATAAGGCTCTATTTACTTAAATACTTTGTACATTATTTACTTCTATCAAAAGCTTTGGCCAGTGCTGTTTTAAAACGTTCTTATAAATTACAGATTCTTATAAACTGTTCTTGACGGCTCTGTCCACCTCATCTCCCATTTTCAATCCTTCTTTACCTCCCGCCATCTCTCCTGCCAGATTTTCACCCAGTCTCCTTTCTCTCCGTGACTGCCATCACTTCTGTAGTCCAAGCCACCGTGTCTTGCCTGTACTAGACCACAGCCTCCAAACCAACGTACACATCTCCATTCTCTCCACCTCTCTCAACCCACTTCACTCTCATCAAGTAGGAGAGTGACCTTATAAAAATACAAATAAGATCAGCTACTCTACCACCTAAAGTCCTTCAAAGGCTTCCTATTACATTCAGGATAAAATTCAAACCCCTTAAAATGGTCTATGATGCTGGCATGAGCTTTAACCTCATCTTGACTACACGCTCCCTCACTCTGCAGGGGACTCTTTAGTCTGAAGCCCTTTGCACACTCGGTCACCTCCGCCTGGAAGCCCTCACTGGCTCCCTCTCATCCTTTCTCAGTCTAAGAGTCGCCTCCTCAGCAAGGCCTCTGTGGGCCGCCCCCATCTACATCCTTTTTATTGTTTCTGCTAATTTTCGTTTTTCCCCTCCCTACAACCTATGCTATTTATTTATACATTTCTTCTAAACTTATTTTTACTATCTATTGCCTACTTCCTGTCCCGGAGGGAGGAACACAGCGGTTCATTACTCAAGGCCCAGCCCAGGCAGCAACGGCCACACAAACCCGAATCAATTTCTGGTTACTCAACAATCTGAAAGTAACAACACAGGGTGTCTTTTTAAAAGAATATATAACTTGGACTTCATGTTCTTTTCTATTTACTATGGTGTGAATACAGTCACCATCATAATTTTGAAATACTGATTTTTAGAAGTTGCAAATAATTAAAACCTTTCACATACTTAAAAACTAAAATGTCAAAATACTTCCTTTTTTGAACTTTCTTCCTATTCAACTAAGTCACAGGTTTTGAGCTGTTTACTTCTTCATGACATCATCTTTTTACATACTACATTTTAGATCATTTATATTTTTGCTGCCTGTGTTTAATAATGTTATTATTGAGATGTCTTCTGGCTGTTAATCTAGGTCCCAGGATCTTAATGGTGGGGACTGTTTAATTAAATTAGGAAAGATATTAGGAAGGCATTTCCCTTGATAAATTAGACACTTTCATAATAGAGTAGATGGAATGTATCTTTTTTTACATAAAAGTAATGTATACCTGTACACTCTATAAAATGTTAATAAGATGTCATCCTGAATGGCAGGAAATGAAATTGGAAAATGCTAGAACCATGTTTGACTCTGAAATTTGTTATTCCACAATTAATTAGGCAGCAATGATCTGAAGACTGTTTGAAGACAGTCTTTACACAGTTATGAAGAGGGAAGCACATTTCATTTTTGGCATTTCCTCTTAGCAATACAGCTTTACTTTAACCTACTTTTTTAAGTTGTACAGCTTCTTCTAGTTGTTTAAATTCTTCAGTGGCTCTTAAAATTTGTTGTTCCGCCTTTTCTATTTCACCATGCAGTTCTGATAGTCGAGCTTGTGCTACAAATTTAAAAACCATGCACACAGACACACACAAGAAAAATCTTTAATTCTCAAATTTCTACCTTTTTCTTAGCAATAACTTCCTCTCCCCCCCAATTTAACTCTGTAATTATACATCACATGAATATAAAAAAGTAATTGCTTATGATAGCTTTCCTCTCTATTAATCTATAGAATAGTTTCATGATATGACATAGAGCTATAATTGATTCATTTACTTGTAAAATTCTTAACATAAAAGGGGCTTTACTTGATAATCCCCAAATTAAGGAACTTCTGAGAGGCTAAGGATTTTGCTTGAAAATATGCACTTACAAATCAATGATTTTCTACCTCAAATTTCTAATTTCTCTTCCCCTTCCTCCTTCCCCCCCCCCACCTCCTATAAGACTATGACCCCTTGAAGCTAGTCAGTACACATATCTGATTTAGTTTTGCTTTTCCCTTCCAAGCCTTGAATATAGTGTATGCAGACATGGACAGCCAGCCTCTTTTTTCCTGTCTCCAGGTCAACCTCTGTTGGCCTTCTGAGTTTTTCCAGTTAGCTGCCAACCAAGGGAAGAGGGGCCACTAATCTCACTGGCTGAGGTCCCCACAGTGGGCCATCATTACCAGGGAGGTGGATGCATGAACTCAAGACTGCTTTCTAATCCCCTCATATGCACACAGCTAAGTGGGTTAGTGCATTCAACGCTTGCCACTTGGAAGGTCTCTAAGTGGTCCTTGGGTTGATTTCTTTCTCTTTATGACTTGCCAGGAAGTGGTAAGATTCCTTGAATTACATGATTTGGGAGGCAACTGAGGAGATGGAGTGTGGAACAGGTCAGGAAGAGTCAGAGGTCAGCCTTGGACCCAAGCCTAAGGAGAATACACTAAGCCGGCTTACCCAAAGCACTGCTTCGGGTTTCAGCAACACGTATAGCAATCAATAACTGCACTTGCTTCAGTTATTACTAACTGTGCCTTTGAATGTGCAGGTCCAATGGTGAGAAGAATTTGTTGTCAGGACAACCAAATTTAAGCATTCTTGGAGCCCCTGGACATGTTGCCAAATTATGGTCAGAGTATAATTCTCCCTCATAACAGGAATGATTAAAAAAGAACCTGTTCAATGAATCACTACTTTTGTTTTAAACTTCTCATGTAAACAACATCATAATAAATACCTTCAGCATGTTTAACCAGATTTAAAAAATCAGCATATATATTCAATCTTTTTACATATTTAAAGAACTCAAAGTAACTTGTTTTAACCTGTACTTATTTTGTTCTCTTTGTCTTCCAGCTCCGTGTCCAGTGGCATATGGGCTTTCAAGTTCACATGCTCGTTTCTAAGTTGCTCCCCTTCCTCTGGCTCCATCCTCTTGATCTCAACTGACTGGGCATTATCCGCAATGTAACTCTCTGTGGCGAACATATTTCTCTTGTATCTGGACTTGCCAATGTAAGGGCTTTCATCTGGGGCTTTATCAACGTCAGCATACTAAAAACAAAGTAAAGAGAGCTTATGCCTTAGTAAGCAACTGCTATGCAGCCAAGTGACATTTTTCGCTTTATTAGTGAAGAATATAGCACAGAACTGCCTAAATACTAATCTTACATATATAGAAGTTAAAAAGATATATAAAACTATATATAAAATTCTTGTATCTTATTCTTAATACTAAAAAGGAACTAGAACAAAAAAATGGTCTCAAGAAGATTCTTCTTCCTATCCCTGAAGAGTGAGCTGGACTGACTGATTAAGGAAGTACCTACAGGCATGCGCTTTAAGTACCACTGAATCTCTCAGATCAGATGTCTAGGTGTTGTATTTTGGTTTCTTGGTTGGCATATAAGTAAAATCTCAGTCTAATAAATGTTAATTACTGAATTTTTACTAAATGATATATGATATTGATTGGAATCACTGGATCTTGGAAGTTAAATGGCTTTCCATTACAGTGACATTTATGGTATTTGTATAAATAGTGACTGATGAATAGTGAACCCAGTGGCTCCTGAACAAACCATACAGGGAGATGACTATGCCATGGCCACTGAAAAAGGCAGTGCAGTTTTCCTGGAAGTTTGGATTTAAGGAAGCTGACCAAACTACACTTTTGAGTGAGATAACTGACGATTAGAAGGTTGCTCTGGGTTACAAATATGGATGTGGGCAAATATCCTTTTGGGGCTTTTAAACTCTTATGGACACTGCTCTACCTCACTGAGCTAGATCATTCACAGGCTGAACCAAAATACATTTACTCTGCTGATAGCCTCATTACAAGAATGTGATTATCAATAAAATTTTTTTAAACATCACCACTACCCTGCCCTTCCCTGCCCCCTTCTATCCAGGCTTTAACTTGGATTACTACAAAATTAAAATAACTCACCTCTGAGGGATAATAATTTAGTGGCTCAAATTTAGCATCGATTTTATAAAAAGCCAACTCCTGTTCCAGTTCATACTGTTTCTGACATGCTCGCGTTAGTTCCATGGTCTTCTGTCTTAGCTGTTGGCCCAATTTGATAAGAAACAACACACAGACTCAATAAGTCAGTATAAAGGTAGACTGGTGTGGCAAGTTTTAATCATAACTGATTATTAGATTTTAAAAAATCCCACAGCAGATAGAACATTAAGAGCATTTTAACTTAATTCTAAAGTATTATAAAAAAATGAAACACAAAATTATCCTTTCATAAGAGATCACATAAGAGACCTTTGAAGTTTATTATTTTAGGATATAATGAAAAGTTTTTTAAAAAATCATTTAAATTTGCTTTATCCAAATGTGAAAATAATCAATTATTTTTAAGTAACTAGTCTACTAAGTATCTGCTTCCTGGTTTTTATAATAATTGGTACTAATTTATTTAATTGATTAATGATAGCTTCATGGATAGGCATGATATTAGCTATTAATTACAAAGAAATTAGGAGTGAGAAGGATGAAAATAGGAAATTGGTTTTAACTGTTGTACTGCTCTTGCTGTCATATTTTGGCTAACAACATCTTGGTTTTAAGTGTTTAGAACATTATTTTTGTAATAGAGGATAAGGGATATAAATAAGCTCAATTAGATCCAAATATGTGATATTATTAAATTTTTAATAAAGTAATCCTACTATATTACAACTTTTTAGTTATTCTTGGAAATTTTAGGAGCTAAAAGAAAACAAATCATCTAATCTAATCTTCTGAATTTATAAATAAACTACAAATGCCCAAGTATCACTGTTTTTTTTTTTTTGCCAGAGCTCCAGATTTGTTTCTAATGAGCAGCCATGTTTAAAAACAACTGGACTATATGAGGATCTTTTACTTTTATCTAGTTTGTTTCACTTTTTCTATTTCATATTCAGTGCTCCTATTTCATTTAGTTTATGTTTTTCAATTTCTCCATCTCTTTTTTTTGATGTTCTCAAGACTTTATCAAGCATAGTAGAAAAGCTTTTGTACACACACATATATAAATATATGAATAATATATATATTTTAGAAAACTTATGAATTCTTGCCTAACTAAAAAATTTATGACATTTTGATTCCACATTTGACAGTATGAATTGAATGCTAGATTTCTAATTTAAAACAATATGCAACAAGCAGCAAAGATTTACTATATAGCACAGGGAACTATAGTCAATATCTTGTAATAACCTATAATGGAAAATAAATTTAAGAATAACACATATGTATAACTGAATCACACACACAAAAAAGAATTCTACTTTTTAAAATTTAGTAATGTTTATCTTTTTGCCAGTTTTTCTAAATATTCTATGGACATCTAATAACAATGCATGAAATACAAAATTCTAAATATATTTGTGTAGGATATGATTAATATAGATTAAATATAAATCTATTCTATTTAAATTATTAATGATATCACTCAAGATGCTCCTATTCTTATTTTTTCTGCACTTGATAAAATATTCTCAGAGAAACGTATCAATATGATTATGTATTTTTTCTTTTCCCTTATATTTCTTCTGACTTTTGCTTTATATATCTTTCTTTCTTTGTTGTTAAGGTGTCCAGTGGTTTATGATATCTTCTTTGTGAACTGTACCTTTTATTATTAAAAATATTCATCCTTGTTTCATTTAAAATAAATAACTTAAAAAAGAAACTGAATCCCAGATTGGTTAACTGACTTGTCAGACGTTAGATAATTAGTGGTAGAAATTAAATATTTTATTAACTACCAGTACCAGCTCCCTTTCTACTAAACCAATTCTTGATTCATTTCAAAGGTCCACTAAGTGATTTCTGCTTTTTCATTGCCCCCAGCATTCAACAGTAGATACTAGACAAAAAATATGCATGCAGAAAAATTTCTTTAATACAAAAATGCAAGCTGAAGAGAATAAAACATAAAACAAACATGAACATTTTATAAGGTCCACGAAATCAAAGTCGTGCATGATTTACCTTTCAGTCATCTCCTGACTATCCATCTGAGGGGAAGCAAGGCTAACAGGGATAGCGGGTAATCCTGACAGAACTCATGGCATGCGAGACACTCAGCTAAGCATCTGGCGTGTGCTATCTCACTAAATCTTCACAACCACCGTGTGAGATGACAGAAGCTGTACAGAGAGGTTAAATAAGTTGCCCAGCTGCACAGCTGATAGTGGAACAGGCAGAGCTCAATTCCAAGCTTCCTGATTTCAAATCTAACACTGCTATACTACACTGCCTTCCATGTCCTGCGGTGGGGTGTCAAGCACATTACCCACAGAGATGCTTTCACTAATGCTCACAAGTCCCTGAGTCTCAAGAAAGCGACTCACAACCAACAGTGTCGACGACTCTTGGGCTCTTCTCCACAAAGATCAGCGGCAGTGTGTGCTCAGTTGCCCAGTCGTTGCCAACTTGTTGTGACCCATAAACTGTAGCCCGCTAGGTTCCTCTGTCCATGGGATTTTCCAGGCAAGAACACTAGAGTGGGTTGCCATTTCCTTCTTTGGTGGCAGTGGGGAAAAACAAATGTGACGGAACCATGCAGGATACATGAATTGGCCTCTGCAGGCAAACAGTCTGACCTTTGAACAATGCAGGTTTGACTGAGCAGGTATTTTCCAACAGTATTTACTGTAGTACTAGACAGTTAGTGGTTGGTTGAACCCGCGGATGCCAAGAAACTAAGGATACTGAGGGTCAACTAAAAGTTACACATGGATTATAACCCCCACGTGTTCAAGGGTCAGCTTTACCAAGAAATACTCTGTGCTTTGTGTCTTTTACAGCGGTAGGCTTAGCATACAGTAAGCACTCAATAAATGTCCACTGAAGAAATGTATAACTGAGAACAAAGTGGGAGTCTAAGGCCCTGGAAAGTAGGCTAGTCACAGTGTTAGTTGTGGATAATCAAGAGTTGACTGAAGTTAACATATTTACCAGTAGGAAAAATAATACAAATTCTTTTCCCCACATTCATACTCACTCTCCTATGTACACATTGAAAAAAAAATACATACACACACAAGCACATTTTTCAAAAGGCAAGCCAGTTTCAAAACTTAAAATGTCCGTAAGTATATTAACACAAGTTATCATGCAAACCATGAAAAAGAGTGTACAATTCAGCCCTGAACAAACTACCTTTAAGGAAGAATAAAGAATCGGCAGACAAGGGTCTGCAAGAAACCAAGACAAGGGCTAAAAGGAGAAAGAAGCAAACAGAGAGCATCACCTGGAGAAATCCAGAGAGCGAGGCTATGACAACGAAAGCTGCTCTTTACTGACAACTTACCTTAGGAAGGCATGTTTATTAACACCTGCATTATTTTTATATGGACGCATTTTATCATCATCCTACCTATGAGTTTCAAATTTACTATCATATTACTTAGTTTAGTTCATTTTAAATCATTTTCAGATTCATAACCTCACTTAGTCACAGGGCAGGTAAATAGTCCTCATTTTAAAACTGAGGAAACAAGAACAAGAGTTAAATAACTTAAATAACTTGAAAAAGATAATGAGAAATATTAATATTAAAGTTAATTATTTGTTGGTGGCAGGAAAGAAGGACCATTACAGGTTAAATGACCACCAAAAGTTTTCCTTCAATGTTATCAGATTTCATTTAGAAGTTAATTTGCATACTACATGAGGAATTACTTTATGAAACTAGAATATTCTACAACTATAAATGATATTACCACCAGACATTTTGCATAAGATAATGGAAAATGTTTTTCAAATGTAGGTTCCTAAAATAAGACAGAAGTCTTCTTTTAAAACATAGAAAAGTTCTTTGGAATCATAAAACAACAAGTAAAACAAGATGAATTTAAAGAAGAAATACAAAATAATTAATAAACATATATGCAATACTTCAATAACTAAAAAAAACTGTGAAATTGAAGCAGTGAGATTCCATTTTTTTCTACCCTATTTACAAGCTTAAAATGATATCAACTGAAGGACTGGGTTCCTTCACCCAATCCTATAGAAGTGTGAAACAATTATAAGCGTTTTGAGGGGTGCATTAATATTTATCAAAATTAAAAAATTTTAAACTTACAGTGATTATGCTAAGGAATTACTAGTATGAATGTATAAGGCATAAAGGTTTTTTTTTAAAAAAAGATTTTCTCTACAGTTCTATTCCTAATAACAAAAAAGTGGCAGCAACCTAAATATTCAGTAGATTGAATAAATTATGGAAAATCCATATAACAGAACACAATACAAACTTTGAAAAGAAAAAGAACTTATGTGTGTGTGTATATATGTTTGCACACATGTACGTGTATATGTAGTTTTTAACTTGGAGAGCTGTCCAATGATATACTATTTTATAAAAAATAAGAGGCAGAATTTTAAAAAATATACAGTAAGATTCTTTTTAAATCAGAAAACATTCAAAGGTATATATATGTATATATATATTCAATTACGTGTGTAATTAATATATATTGCATAAGCATAGAAAACAAAATGGATACATATTAACCTCCAAAGAATGGGATAGGGAAAGAATGAAATCTTCATTTTCCACTGTATACATTTGTGTTGTCTATTCGTTATAATAAACATATTAACTTTGTATATAATGTGTTTTAAATAGTTAATGATAAAAATAACATAAAGACTTAAAGAACAGCGCAGTCTGCCTTCTAATCAAAAATAGTTACAGAAAAGAAACAGCAAACACTGTTGACGATTTACAAAACATTTATTTACAGCACAAACATATCAACATTATAAACAAACAAAAGAGAAAACTAGGTAACTGTAAGAACTTATAATTTTGGGATAGCACACAAATATAAAATACAAATGGGAGGGGACTCGGATAAACCCATGGCTGATTCATGTTGATGCTTGGCAGAAACCAACACAATATGTAAAGCAATTATCCTTCAATTAAAAATAAATAAATACAATACTTTGCCAAGGTTTCAACAGGTTGACTAACATGCATGGAAAATCTCAGCATATGGAAATTATAATCTTCCTTTATCTTAGTAATAAAAGTGAATTTTATATTACCAAAAAAGATCAATAACTCAGGAAAATTTATTAAATGTTCACAAATGTCATGTGATACCAAGAACTTACCACAGTAAGTACTGTTTTTAAGTATTGTTTTTTGTATTTTAAATACAAACATTAAGTGATGGCATAAAGAGTTCACTGCTAAAATAAAACTGACTGTAATATGTCTCCAATGATTTAATTACTCATCAACCCATTCTATTATGGAAAGGAGTGCAACAGATGTATGTATAAGACTATTGATAATCATTGAATTATTAACATTGTATATAATATGCCTTCAGAATATGGTAGGCATATTTGAAAACTACATCCAAATAAAAGGCATATGAAGAAAGCTACAAATGTTATGAATATTTGGCTAACAGAGCTGGGAAAGCCCTCCCGATTTTTACCATGTCCCCCACTGATAAAGAAGTGCTCAGGAAAGTGGCATGTAGACTTTAAGCAAAAATTTCTCTCTTCACACAGAGAAGGGAATGTTTTTTTCCCCTTGTTTAAAAAAGTAAGTGTTTAGACAGAATTCTTGTCAACAAATCAAGTAATTAAGCCAGAATGCCAATTTTGAAAGAGGGAAGCAAAAAAAAAGGGGGGGAGGATTCTATTAATTATATGAGAAATACAGTTCTCTAAAGTTATGCTTAGATCAGAGAAAGAATTGTCAAATGAAAAAAAAAAAAAAAGTTCCAGGAGCTATTTTTTTCCTTCAAGGAAAGTAGCCTAATAATTTTACAGGATCAGATTCTCTAGGTCGAAAAAGTCTTCTAAGGTGATTTAGTTCATCTCCCTGACTAATTTTTTTTTAATCTTTCTTCTAAGTACATGCTTGTTTCAGTGATAGCAAACACAATCCAGAGTTATCACATTTTATCTCAAGACAGTTATTAGATTTCCTCTTCATTACAAAAGGAAAAACTGCTTCCCTATAATACTATTTGCCATTTAATTTTATCTCTTGGGAGCTTCATCAATAACTCCAGTCCCTCTTCCATGAAACAGCCCTCTGACCATCTGAAGGCTTCAGTCACAGGCCAAGACAGCACATGCATCTTTTGGGCAGCCACACCATACAGTGCGCAGTCAACTACAACATGTCAAAACTGCAGCACATTATTTCTGTTAAACCACATCTTCCCCATTCTATGGTCAGGAAGTTGTGTTTTCAGACCTAAGAACAGAGAATTTTCTATTTCAAGAGAATACAGTCAAGGCAATGTAAAATACAGACTTACCAGTTCATTTTTCGTGTTAAGGTTACTCTCGAGCTCCTCACAGCTCTTTTTTTGTAGCATAGCCTCCTCTTTTAATGATTTGTTCAATTTATCTTGATTTTTCATTTCCTCAAGGAACCGTGCTTGTTTGCTTTTAAGCTCTTCAGTTTCCATCATCTTCTTCTCCAGGTCTCTTTCCAGTCTTTCTACCTCTTCTACCAGTACAAATTGAATACTTTATGAATCATTATATCTTCTATTTGAAGAAAGGCAGGACTATTTCTTAAATAATAGCAAAAGAAGTCTTAGAATAGTAAAAATACAATTCTACTTTTTAAATTATTCACTATGGTCTAGGAAAAAAAGACTATTTTGAGCTAGAAAGTGATTTATACTAAAAGGAAGGAAGGCATAATCATCTGGATAATGATTTTAAAAGAAAACATTTTAATTCCAAGCATTTAATTCAATTAGTATGTTTATAAATGAGGTGGCTTTTTCCAGGTCTCTTAGAAAAAAACATGCAAAATTTTATTTGGTATTGGTGATTATACTTTAAAGGATGCTGCAAGCATGTTTACAAAATAAAATACCATGTTATCCTGCATGGCAGGCAGATTCTTTACCAGCTGAGCTACCAGGGAAGACATCTTAAGAATCCTTCTAAGGCTTCCTATGATGCTTAGGATAGGATCCAAAAGGTTTACGTCAAGAACTGACAAGGCTTTTCATGATTTGGTCCCAAATCCCCTCTCCAGTCCCGTTTTCAAGCACACATTTCTGAAATGATTCCACTTCTTCAGTTTTCTGATGCCTGTTCTCAGTTGCAGGCTTTTATTCACACCTTCTGCCTCGAACTGTCTTCCTCTGTCTCCTACTGGCCTATTCTGCATCCTCCAGGTTTGGTTTTTTAAAATAAAACACTATGAGAAGTCAGCCCTGACTCTACCCTCCCCAGATAAGATGCTTCTCAGGAATGCTATGATGCCACCCTGCACCTCTGTCGTGGCCCTCATCACAGGGGAAGTTGGTGTCTGCCTTCCCCACTAAAGTCTTAAGAAAGCAGAAACTGCATCTATCTGTGTTACCACTGGATCCCAAGAGCTCAGCATCACTAAAAGCTCCTAATTAACATTCAAAGTTGCAAATGAATCATAAGTACTTTAAACATTTCCCCCAACATGACTTCCTTTTGCATCATTTATGTTTTTTAATTATTCCAAAACATCACTTTCTGGGCAACAAATGTTGAGTTAGGGGGGATCCCAAACTAAAAAAAGTTAACCACATTTCTCAAGTGTTGGATCAAACTACATGAAACTGCTGTTTTTATCAATAAACAAGGACTAACATCAATTTCAGATGGTTGAACATACAGGTTCATAGCCTGTAACTACTACATAACTATTGTGTTAGGCTATTTCATATCTTCCTCTTCCCTTCAAAACTCCCATACTCCTTCTATTTTCTTTTTTCAGTTGATGATCTCATACTTTATTGATAAGACAGACCCCACCAGTAGAAACCCCTCATTTTCTTACCACCAAAGCAATAAAACTAACACTAACACATCTTCTCTTCCTTCTGATGGAGAAAGTGTCCCACCCTGCGTATCAAGAGACACTCTATTCTTCTCTGATCTCATTTCCTTGTCCTGTCAAGGACCAAAGAAGCTAAGCCATGATTTGTCTCTCCACTTCACTCTTGAATATTCTGTTTCTTTGATTACTAGCTTTGATGCTTCTGACAATTTCCTGGTGTGGAAGTGATTGGCGAAATTTTTTTAACTTTTAAAAACTCATTTATTAGGTACTACAGGAGAGAAACTGTGGGAGGAAATTTCCAATCTTTATCCAAATGTCTTCCTCCCATTCATCCTTCGATCTATAATCTAGCATTTGTTCCAACCACTGCTTAACTGCCCTTGTCAGGCTCATCATTATGTTGCCAGCGGAAAGCGCTTCTCTGTGCTCATCTTTCTTCTTCACGTCTCAGTGACATTCAACATAGTTGACCACTTCCTCTTCTGAAATCTTCAGACTTTTGCAAACCACTACTTCCTGGTTTTCACCTACCTTGCTGGCCTCTCTGTTTTCTTAACTGGCTCCCCTTTTTGCTCTTGCCAACTGCCTGAGAGAGCTAGCTGATTCAAGTGGAATAAAGTATCATTTTTATGCTGACGACTCCCAAATTTACATCTCTAAGACAGATCTCTTTGAACCCCAGACGCACATTTCTGATTCTCTTCTTGGCTGCCTCACAGACATTCAAACTCAGTGTTCTAAGTTTTCCCATTTTCAAAACAATATCACCAGCAAACCGCTTACTTAAGCCAGAAGCTTGAGGATTATCCAATCCATTAGAAAGTGCTGCTGATTCTACTTCCAAAGTGGATCTGTCCATTCCATATCTATCATCTAAATACAGGCCACCAACATTCCTAAGTCAATATCCTTCTAACATGCCCCTTATCACCATTTTGCCCTGCTTTAAGTCATTCTCCATCCTGCATCAAAAATAATCTTCTTAACATATAACACCTGCTTAAATGTTGTCAGTGATGTTCTGCTGCACCTGGAATAAACCCAAAGCCCAAGGCCCTGTGTCATCTAACCCCTACCTATCTCTCCGAACTTTAACTTGAGCTGTCCTCCTGTCATATTAATCTTCTTTCTATCTCTTTACTATCCAGCATCTTCCCAATTGCAAAGTATAAGCTTTCCCCTCTCCCTCATCCTCTCCTGCCTTTGCCTTCAACTTATGTGTCATTTCCTCAGAGCCATTCCTTTACACCACTTTCCAAAAAAGGGTTTTTGCCTCTGTTATTTTATCTGGGTTTACTTGTTTTTTGTTTATCTTCTCTACTAAAACAGAAGCTGCATGAAGGCCAGTACCTTCCATATTGCTAGCCGTTATCTTCAGTGCCAGATACAGTGACTGGTTCACAGTATGTACCTGATGAGTATTTGTTGAGTTCATTGATCTATGGTGCCATTTTCTATGAAAATTTTAATAGCATTATAAAGTTAATAATAAATATATCTTTTCCGGATTATTTCTGAAAATAAATACCTCTCTCATCCAAATTTATTTTTTTTAAAAATATGTCACCTTACCTAAACTGAATCTCTCAAAAGCTTCTTGCCTGTCCTGAGTGGTTACTGGCTGACCTTCCAAACTTTCCAGTGATCGGAGGTGAAAAATGGTGAACTGAAGGTAATGGGGAAGGGTCACAACTGGATTTTCAGCTAGGATCAGAGAAGTCAAATCTTGAAGTGGCTTCAATTTGCTTACATCTTGGAGCTAAAATGATATGTAATATTATTATTGGCATAATTGAATTAAAACATCATAAACATACCTAAAGAAAGTAATAAGGCAAGGAAATTGCTATTATCATGACAAGGAATCTATTCATAAAACCATTATCCAACAGTAGTTTGAAGGGAGGAACAGAAAGGAATATTTGAGGATCTAGAATGTATCAAGAGCAATTCTGGGCATTTTCCATATACCATTTCATCTGTGATTCTTCACAGAAACCTATGACATATCATCTGAATTTTATAGATCATGAAACTGAGGTTCAAAGAATTTAGGTAACCTGCTCAAAGCTCAGAGATTATACGTGAATGAAATAGCATTTGACTTCAAGACTGGGTAACTCTAATCCTATTATCTTTTCATTACACTGAATGAACAAATCAAAAATATAAATGTCTATAAAAAAGAAGTTTTGTAAATCTTCTGATAACTGTTATAGTTGATAATTAAAAGAAATAAGTATATGTAGAAACATTCACAGTTATGAAGTGAGATTTTTACATTTATCGAAAAAGGAATTTTAAAAGGTTGAGAAATACTACTACTAATAGCTAATACAAATAAAATCTCTTTCAAGTGGATGTGCACTCTTATTGAAGCCAACATCAATATGAACTGAGATGAGAAAGTGTTACAAAATTATAAATAATAATAAATATTTATTGAACGATTTTCCTGTTATCAGTACTATCTATGGATCAACTACTTTAGGAACATGTGTGGCAATATTAGATGAATTCATGGCTACCTCCTCCAAACACCCGCTAAACTCCAAGATCTCCGAGGTGATGCTGTGTAACATGGCGTGGGGCTTGGCTCTGAGTCACCTTATCAGATCTTTATAAAGATGAAGCAGGAAAGTATAGACACTGCACAGCATTAAACAAAAGTTACTTATTATTACTACCTTATACTGGTAAAAGTTTAAAACACTAAATAACTCTAAGGCTATATTCCTTAGTTTTTATTTTTACATTTTATCATTTCATCTGAGCCCTATACCACTTCCATAAAGAAGGCAGGGGAGAAACTATTTTTTTTCCAATTTAAACAGTGAGTTTTAGACAGATGAAATTTATCCATAGATTACAGAAAGCAAATCTAGACCCATACTGGAAGTTACCTCTTTTATTTTCTATTCTAAGACTTAAGTTCTTTAAATTATAGGAGGATTGTTTCAATTTTAATACAGACTTAAATAATGTTTTTACTTTGCAATGCTTACGGAATATCTAACTGTATAAATGTTACAAGAAAATCATAAGACAGAGAAAAATACATGTCACTAGCAGCTTATGTGAGCCATGATAGAGTTGCTTTGCTACAAAAAGCTAGTGATTAACACTTCCTGTAACACTTAATACTATCATTAAGGTTAATTCAGATTAATTCATAAATTTGAAAAAAAAACAAAAAAAGAGAACTCTGCTCCAGGCATGCCATGACATGGATTCTGGCACAAGCTGAATGACTTTGGGTAAGAGAGCTAGCCTCTCCAAGACTTTACCTGAAAATGGAAACAATAAAATGGTACCTAATTCACGGAATTATAAAAATAACCCCTGCACTGTCTCCTTAAGAAGAGTACTCAGAGGCTCAAAGGAAATGAAAGATGGGAAAACACTCAGAGATCAGCTCTCAGTTACCATGTAATCACGCAAAACCAGGTCTGTGTATATTTAATTCCCATAGAGAATACTAAGTTATGTCTGAATTTGATGTGTGGTCAAAGGACCAAGGACATTAAAAGAAGTCCCATAAAAAAAGAACCAAATTTAGATTTTAATCTTTTTACCTCAACAAGTCTAAAAAATTTAAATATTCTTGCTACTTTGAATAACTTACCGATGATATCTTGTTGGCTTTCAGATTGAGGACTTGCAAACATTTTAACTTCTTCCCTAACCACACTGGAATATGTTCAATTTCATTTCCTGCAAGGTTCAGCTTTTGTAGATTGTGCATATTTTCTATGCCTTCAATTTTGCTAGAAACCAAAGGGTAAAATCAAACTTAGTAAGTACAATGATAGTGTCCCTTCATTGTATTTTAAAAATAAATAGGCTTGGTTTTATGTAGAGTTGCTTTTCATAACTATAATTTACAAATGAGAATTTAAAAATAGTGGCTAAAAACAAATTTACCAAACAGCTCCAGTAGACTCTTCCTTACTGTCCCTGCCCAGGAATCCCATCTGTCTTACTATCAGACTTCAGGATCCCACAACACAGAAAAGAAGAGGCTGCCTGGGCCAGTCTCACTAACCACCGTGAAGGCTCCAGTGGACAGCAAGGGGTGAGCTGCGGAGTCCAGCAGCACACACCGTCCTGTTCTACCGCCCTGCACAGGAGAAGGTCCTTAATCACCACCTTAAGTCATCACTAAAAGACCAGCTATGCCAGCACGGTGTGGCTGCCATTCTGAGCAGGTGGAACCCCAGAATGATGCTGTATTTATGAACACAAATGTTTTAATCAGTATTTAATAAAACATTTATCACCTGCATTGGTGAATTTTCATTGTTGAAATATTTTCCCAAGTTGATTCCAATTTAATTCCTTGGTCAATTCTCTATACTGGGCAAATATTCCCATGCTTTTTACTTTCAGTTTTATTTTGTTGAAATTATTTTCATCAGGATCAATTTTTTTTTTTATACAAACTTTACATTAAGGATTTAATTCATTAATCACTCCCCGCCCCGCCCCATTTCATTTTTTCCATATTAGAGCTTTGGCTACAGTTAGTTGTTTTGTTCTTTGGCCATTCTATATACCAAGTCTTATGTGGAGGGAAAGTATACAGACATAAAGACTTTCAACATTTGAAAACTGTATCATTTTGCCTATAACAAGTTTTCTATGTGCATTTTTGCCAGTCAGTCTTATTGTGTTTATTTTTCAGAGTAATATACATTATGAAGTAGAAACAAGATTGAGGGCCTATTTATTACAGAAATAAGCAAAGAACATCAGGATAAAATACATAGGCTCAAAACAAGTTGATACATCTTTAGGATCAAAACAACAGAGTTAAAACATTCTGCTTCATGCCAACTTTCTTAATGAATAAGGCAGTTAGTCACAGACTGTAGCTGGGAAAACTTCCTGTAAAAATGGAACTAAGATAAAATTTGGTATTCAAAAAATGTATCTCCTTCTTTGATAATGCTAGGTATTATTCTGTACTTTAGTAATGCCAAAATATGACAGTTACCTACATGAAGGGCTAGACTACAAATGAATAACCAAAGTGTTTGCTCTTTCAAAGGATTCTTTCAGTAACATGGACAGTATGAATCTACCTCGTTAACAAAGACAATGACCCTGCAGTGCTACCCAAAGAAGTATTTACTTACCAGATTTTATTATATGATAGGTTGAGTTCACGTAATTTTAACAGCTTGTCCACCTTCTCAATCTTCCCTATTAGGTTATGGCTGAGATTCAGTATTTCAAGCTTAGTACATTTTTCCAAATTTTCGATATACTAATTGGAAACAAATGAATAAATGCTTTATACAACAGACGCCTCGACATGAGCTTGACATATAAGCATATGCATCAGGGGCTGCTCTGATCAGTCACGGAGACTAAGCCTTTACTGCTTCCCTGGGCAGTACCCTGGTGCGGCTCTCTTTGGTCAGGAGGGGCCACTCTCCTCAAGCTGCCAAACTTTTCTTGCCCTGCAGGAGATGACACTTCCTACATACTAGGAAACTGACGACAATTCAGTGAGAAATTTCTCCATCAGTCCTTTCCTTCTTCTACACTTTTCTACGCCTCTCTCTTTCTCCCTTCCTTTCTTCCAAGTTCAACTAAGGTACTCATGCTCTGGCATAATGTCCCCCGTCTCCTCTCCCTGTGTTCTTGAATCCTCAATCTTTCTCTCTCCTGGGTCTTCCCTTTAAGTTTAGAAACAGTCACTATTCGAAATTTCCCTGATGGTCCAGTGGTTAGGGCTCCGAGCTGCCAATGCAAGGGGCACGGGTTTAATCCCTGGATGAGGAACTAAGATCCCACATGCCATGTGTGGTGTGGCCAAAAGACAAAAAAATAAAAATAAAAACAGTCACTATTCAACAGACATTCACTACACACTTGCTACATGCCAGATGTGGCACCAGGCAATGGCAACATACCAGTGCACCAGACAATTTCGTTGTCACTGGAATCTACGTTCAACACACTCAGTTCAGTTCAGTTGCTCAGTTGTGTCCAGTTCTTTGCAACCCCATGGATTGCAGCAAGCCAGGCTTCCCTGTCCATCACCAACTCCCGGAGCTTGCTCAAACTCACGTCCATCAAGTTGGTGATACCATCCAACCATCTCATCCTCTGTCGTCCCCTTCTCCTCCTGCCTTCAATCTTTCCCAGCATCAGGGTCTTTTCTAGTGACTCAGTTCTTCACATCAGGTGGCCAAAGTATTGGAGTTTCAGCTTCAATATCAGTCCTTCCAATGAACACCAGGACTGATCTCCTTTAGGATGGACTGGTTGGATCTCCTTGCAGTCCAAGAGACTCTCAAGAGTCTTCTTCAACACCATAGTTCAAAAGCATCAATTCTTCGGTGCTCAGCTTTCTTTATAGTCCAACTCTCACAACCATACATGACTACTGGAAAAACCATAGCTTGACTAGACAGACCTTTGTTGACAAGGTAATGTCCCTGCTTTTTAACATGCTATCTAAGTTGGTCATAGCTTTTCTTCCAAGGAGTAAGTGTCTTTTAATTTCATGGCTGCAGTCACCATCTGCAGTGATTTTGGAGCCCAAGAAAATAGTCTGTCACTGTTTCCACTGTTTCCATTGAAAACAAGCTCAGTCTCCTTTATATGATACAAATCACCTCACACAGAACCTGTTTCCTACCCAGCTTTCACGTTACCACCCTTATTTGCCACCATGTTCTCATAAAAACTGTGTACATCTGCTCACTCTGCAGCCTCCCATTCAGTGTGAGTCATTGGTAAGGCAATACATCTTCCATCCCTACTATGTATTCAAAAAGTTCTCTCCAAGATAATCATTCATTCACCCATTCCAACAAATACTAACCAAACAAGGATTATGTGCCAGGAGCTGTTCTAGGTACTGCAACTATGGAAAAAACGGTAATGAATAAAGAAAACAAGGTTCTTGACTTCACTCACAGGGAAAGCCAATAAACAAATAGAGAAAATAAAGTTTTCAGGCATTAAAGCATACTAACAAGAAGATAACGTGATGTGGCAGAATAAAAGCACCACGGGGCAGGTTCTGTCTGCTGTGTTCACTACCCAGCACTGGTGCCTGGCGCGTAGTGGCTGCCACATCAGTGTCTGTCGAGGGAAAGAATGAGAGGGAGTGACTGAGGAGAAGGTGGCTACCTGCAACTGTGGGGAGACCTCACAGAGAGGAGGTGAGACTCGTCAAAAGCTAGCTGTGTGAACATCTGGAGACAGAGTACCAGGCAGAAAAACAAACAAACAAACAGCAAAGACCCTAAAAGAATGAAGCTGGTGGGCCTCAAGAATGAAGAGAGGGCTTTTTAAACTGCCAAATCAAACAACTTCTTCCAAGTTTTCACGCTGTTGGATGATGCTGTGACATTTCATAGCACATCTTTTTCTCCTGAAGTTCTTCCTCCTTTGGTCTCCATTCGTCACACTCTTGGATCTTCTATTCCAACGGCCCCTTCAGACTTTTTCACTGGGTCTGTCTCTCCCAGACCCACTCACTTTCTTTGATTCCCCCTCAATATTTCTCCTCTTAATTCCAGGCATTCTTCACACTAACTTCTAAGTTCCCCAAATCAGAAACTAAGCTTATTCACTGCTATATTTATTCCCACAGCCTAATCTAATACCTGGCATATAGAAACCACACAGTAAGGATTTATTAACTTGATATTTCATTTTTACAATCTTTAAACTCCAGGATGTTTCCTTTTTTTCCTATTTAATTACATAAGACATAAATATAGTCCAATAAAAATTTCAAACAAAACATAAAAAGCTCTCTTCATCAGGTCTCCAGTTCAGTTCCCCCACCAAAAAATCTCACTGCTCAAAGGTAACCCTTGTTAACAGACCAGTGTATATACACCCAGACCTTTCTATTCATTAATAAAATATTTTTAATGAATTAAAAAAGTATTTTGTTTCCTTACTAAAAATACTTTAGAGTTTGTTTTTTCCATTAAATATACTGGAACATTTTCCCACATTAATACATAGAGTTCTGGGAGTTTTTGTTCTTGTTCTTGTTTTTCAAGAAACTTGATAGTATTCCATGGTATGCGTGCATGCTAAGTCACTTCAGTTGTGTCCAACTCTTTGTG
The DNA here is from genome assembly GCF_963930625.1 of Muntiacus reevesi. Classification (NCBI taxonomy): domain Eukaryota; kingdom Metazoa; phylum Chordata; class Mammalia; order Artiodactyla; family Cervidae; genus Muntiacus; species Muntiacus reevesi. The sequence goes on along the minus strand of NC_089258.1, from coordinate 40,735,785 downwards.
ACCCCATGGACTGTAGCCCACCAGGCTCCTCTGTCCATGGGATTCTCCAGGCAAGAATACTGGAGTGGGTTGCCATGCCCTCCTTCAGGGGATGTTCCCGACCTGGGATTAAACCTATGTCTCCTGCAACTCCTGCATTATAGGCAGATTCTTAACCACTGAGCCACCAGGGAAGCCCATTTCATGGTATACTGCACCATAATTTTTAAGCAATTCCCTATTGACAGACAATTGGTTATTGACAATTTTTCTATTTTAAATAATGCCTAATAAATATTACTCCTCAGATACTTTTGGACACATGTGCAAATATTAATAGACATCAAGGAGTAGAACTGCTGTGTTGGTGAGTATAAATTCAATAAGTTTAAATTTAATTGCTGGATCAAATAAGTACATTTGAAATTTTGATAAATACTATCAAACTGTTTTCCTAAAATGCTACACCCATCTATACATCCACTAAGACCAAATGAGAAGATCCACTTCTCACATCTTTCTGAATGCTGAAATAACCTTTTTAACTCTTGTCCATTAGATACACGAAATGGAAAATGGCATCAAACCATGGTTCTATTTCTCATCTCTTTGACATTAATGAAACTGAATATATTCATGTTAACAGCCATTTATAATACTTTTGCGAACAGACTTATCCTCCACACAATTACCATTTAGCTGTCTCTTTCTAGTGAATCACAGGGGCTCTTTATATTATGCAGATACTGTTACACATGCTAGAAACACTATTTGCCAGCTTGTTTTTCTTTAACTTTTTAAAAGATAATAATTCATTAAACACCACTTTTTAATCTTTATGTAAGCTAAATCTGTCAATATTTTTCTTTGTGGTACTAGGGTTGGTGTTCGATTAGAAGGGCCTTCCCAACTCTAAGATTTAAAAATATATTTTTTCCTAACACTTTTATAGCACTTTTGTTGGTTGATTTTTGTTTTGTTTTCATTAAGACTGTCAATCTTCTGGAATTAATTTTTGTGACTTAAGTAGGAGGCATCTAAGTTTATATTTTTTCCAACCAAAAATATTAAGTTGTAAATAATAAAAATAATAATAATAAACAATAAGAAGAAATTATTTTTATTAAAAAATAAAAATTAAATTTCAATGTACTCATGGTGTATAGTTTATAAATAGAATAAGGTAGTAAACAGTCTAGAGCAGGGATCAGTAACCTTTTTCTGCAAAAGGCCAGATAGTAAATATTTTTTGGCTTTGTGAGGAATATATAGTCTTTTTGACAATCACTTACTTCTGATATTGTAACAAAAAAAACAGCCACAGGCAATATGGAAATCAATGAGTGTAGCTGTGCTCCAATAAAGCTTTATTAACAAAAACAAGCAGTAGGCCTAATTTGGCGTTTAGATTGTAGTTTGCTGACCCTTTCTAGAGAGAATCAACAACATGAAGAATAAGAGGAGGTTATGAATTTGAAGATGTCACACTTTACATTTCTGATGGAGAACTTTCACTAGAAACAATAAAAGATCTGCAACAAATCCAGCAACATTAGAATGAAACAGTACTGTAAATTCCATATATATATTTTTTATTGGTAACAATAACCCTATATGCAAAACAGAAAAAGAGACACAGAAGTATAGAACAGACTTTTGAACTCTGTGGGAGAAGGTGAGGGTGGGATGTTTCAAAAGAACAGCATGTATATTATCTATGGTGAAACAGATCACCAGCCCAGGTGGGATGCATGAGTCAAGTGCTCGGGCCTGGTGGACTGGGAGGACCCAGAGGAATCGGGTGGACAGGGAGGTGGGAGGGGGGATCGGGATGGGGAATACGTGTAACTCTATGGCTGATTCATATCAATGTATGACAAAATCCACTGAAATGTTGTGAAGTAATTAGCCTCCAACTAATAAAAAATAAATAAATAAATAAATAAAGCACAAAAATTAAAATCAATGTCTGTATTCAGAAAGGTTGGTAACATACCTTAAATTTCTTGCCACCATCTTTGGAAAGTGAAAGGTTCAGAGATTTTACCAAGGCCAAATTTTCCTGTTTAGTAAGTTTTTTAACAAGGGCTTCTGTAATATATCGAACTCCTGCATGTGAATCAGCTTCTGAAGTTATACAAACAGATCATTATCAGAAGAGGAAAAATGAATACTTTGAGAAACAAACTGCCCTGATGTTATACAACAACTACAAAAATTTAAACCATGCAATTGTAAAAACCGTTGGCTAGCTCTAATTGGAATGTTTAAATAATATTTTACTTTATGTAGCATTTCATAATGATGACAATAAGTTATACTTCATAAATATTAACTGTGTGCAAGCTTTGTATTAAGTACTCGACATTAAAAAATGTAATTTGTACAACAATCCTTGGGGATAGAAATTACTATTCTTCTTTATAAAAAAATTAGAAAGCAATTTGTTCAAGTTCTTGCAGCTAAAAATATGCAAATCTAGGACTTGAACCTAGGCAGATGAATCTAAAATTTATACTTTTAAGTATGATCAGCACTGAGGTTTTTAGCAGCATTTTAATGTTAGTTTTTTAAAAAATACATTGGATTATTTAGTTTTTTGCTTTAAACAATTTTAATCAAGTTAAAAAATACTAGAATTCTTAAAAATTTCCTTTTCCTATTTTTTGTTATGGTAGGAAACTTAAATATAGGGGATCACAATATATTTTATAGAGATAAAGTACTAACTTAATGGATAGCATACCCTGTCTCAAGACCTTCCTGGGTATTACAATCAGAGCTTATTAAAGCCATGTTAGTACAGCACAAGGAACTCTACGCAATATTCTATAACGGCCCACATGGAAAAGAATCTAAAGAAGAGTGTACCTATGCATATGAGTAGCTGACTCACTCTGCTGCACGTGTGAAGCTAACACAGCACTGTGAGCCAACTACACTCCAATTTAAAAATTGTTTTTAAAAAGCCATGTTAAATTCTACAAAAGCATCCATAAAAAAGAAAACTGTCTCTTGGTTCTTTATGAATCAAAGATAATTAATCCTGGGTTCAGATCCAGGCTGTGGGCCAAAGTTTCCCCATGATTACTTATATAAGAAGTTAATATTTATTTTGGTTCAAAATAAAATAATTTTAAAAATTTGGCCCAATCTAAAGAAAATATTCATCAAGTTAGAAATAACAATGTGCCAGTGGGCAGCAAGGGTACAGTCCAAACTCAATGCTGATGCTATTTATTAATAGACACTGATCAGTATTCATCAACAGAATTTGATGACCATGATTTCATGACATAGCAAGGAAATCACAAAAAAGTTTTCTTTGTATTTAATCACATTAAGTAAATTTCTTAAAAAAAGAACCCATTTTTAAAAACAGATTCCTAGACTGACGGAATGCTTTTAAGAAAAAAATAAAAACCTTGGTGAACATTCATATGTACGTCCCTGATTTGAGAATCAGTCCATTCACAGATTGGCAGCTTGCCTATAAGCAGACTGGAATATCCCAGGGATGGACAACATGTTTATAGTGAATTAAGGCGCTCCATTCTGAAGTGACCAGATATGCCTTCCCCTCAACCAAGGATGATGGTAAACTGGCATATGAACTTTAAAGCACTCTCCTACCACAGGAAATAAAGCCTCCTCTTTCTGGAAACTCCCTTCTCCTAACTCTTTCAGACACCTTCACCCTTAACCAGAAGCCTCCATCCTCCGTTGTTCTTAGACAATTTCTGTCAAAAACAATGGGTCAAGTTACTAGTAGGATGGATACCTGTTATATTTGGACCAAAAATGTAAGTTCAGTATTTTCCATTTGTACTTAAAAAGAGTATTTGGTAACATTCACAGATTAAAAAGCATTACCTTTCTGGTCGTGGTAATCCAAAAGCATAGTGTTTTCACCTATAATCTCAATTTGCTCATGCCACTGTCTTCCAGAATGAAAAGGCAGAGTCTCAGATCCGTTTAAAGGTGAAAGTGACCTAGATCTCATATTGGACGTAAGAGAAGATGGACTAGGAGAGTGAGATGATGGTGGCATCTTTGTTTTGGGAATTTTCTGCTGAGGACCTTTCTTCATTGCAAGAATAAAGCCAGGTATCCATCAAAACCTGTAAGAGTTCCCAATATATTTAACAAGGTTAATGTTTAGAGCTATCAAAGCGATTAGTCTATTTCTAGAATTTTCAAGACTACAAAGTTTCAAATTCAGAAGTTATAGATGCTAGAACCCACACTACTCCAAGCTGATGGAAGCAGACACTATTTCAGACATTGCTGATTACCTTACCAGCGGGAAGAGAGACCTCCAGAGGGTCTTGTACTGACATGCACTCCAGCCAGAAGCCTCATCTGTCATTGTGGTTCTCAGTTTCTTGGACCAAACTATTCACAGTGCCTCTTCTACTTACAAAGAGTTCTAGAGCGCATAGAGCTGGAAATACTTGACAGCCAGTAGTATTTCATTCTGATCAGCACTCTCTCCTTCCTGCAACAGTTTCTTCCTCTGGCTTCTGGAGGAAGCCACACTTTCCTCCCATCTTCCTGGCCTCTCCTCAGCCTCCTTCCCTGGCCAAAGCTCGTCTATTCACTCTTTAAATGTCAGAGCTCCTCAGGTCTCCTCTGCTCTCTCTCTAAACTTAACTGAGACAATCTAATGTACACCCATGGTTCCCAATGCCACCTTTTTACTGGTATTTATATTTTCAATCCAACTCTTCTCTGAGTCCAGACACCTATTCTCAACTGTCTACCTGATATCGCACTGACACCCTGAATCAACATGTCCAAATTGAACTTTTCCCTCATCCCGCCCTCATCTTCTTCCCATCCTGTTCCTCCTCCAGTGTTCCCTTACTGTGGACAATGCTCTTGGAAATAAGCCAGAAACTGGGAGTCACTTCCTTCTTCCCATAACCAATCAATCACCAAGTTTTGTCAATTCTACTTCCTAAGCATCTCTCAAATTAGTCCCTTTCTTTCCATCTCCCCTCTCGTCTACTCTGATCCACACACTCATCAAACTACTTAACAGCTTCTAACTGATTTGTCTACAAGCTCTCTTCCCTTCCTCTTCCATCACTACATTGTGGCCAGAGTGATCTAGTTTAAAAGTTAATCTATGGGTCTGTAATAAATGAAATATTTATCATGACCTGTGAGATCCCCCATGATGTGATCCTGTCTCTCTAGCCTCACATCTGTCACTAGTTTCCTAGACTCTGGGCTGGAGCCACACAGACCTCTGTATCTAATTTCTGGTGTTGCAAATGCTTGCCTTTGGTCTTTCTTTTTTTTAATCTTTTTAGGAGTTCTCACTATATAGTCTGCATATTAACTTTAGTCAAATAAATAATTTGCAAGTTTTCTCCCACCCTGTGGTTTCCTTTCGACTAATTGATACTGTCTTAAAAAATAAAATCGGCCCCCTGGTGGCTCAGACGGTAAAGTGTCTGTCTACAATGCAGGAGACCCAGGTTTGAGCCCTGGGTCAGGAAGATCCCCCGGAGAAGGAAATGGCAACCCACTCCAGTACTATTGCCTGGGAAATCCCATGGATGGAGGAGCCTGGTAGGCTACAGTCCATGGGGTCACAAAGAGTCAGACACGACTATGCGACTTCACTTCACTAAAAAATGAAACTATTTATTTTTAGTGTGTTGGGTCTTCCATTGCTGCTTGGGCTTTTCTCTAGTTGCAGTGCGAGGGCTTCTCATTGAGGAGGCTTCTCTTGTTGCGAAGCCTGGGCTCTAGGGTGCTCTGGCTCCAGTAACAGGGGCTCCTCTGCCCCAGAGCACAGGCTCAGTAGTTGTGGCACATGGGCTTGGTTGCTCTATGGCATGTGGGATCTTCCTGGCCCAGGAATCAAACCCATGTCTCCTGCACTGGCAGGCGATTCTTTACCTCTGAGCCACCAGGGAGGTCCCTGTGATGTTGTCATTTGATACTCATCTAAAATTTTTAAAGAAATACAACTGGTCTATTTTTCCTTTTGCTGCCTGTGCCTTTGATGTCATATCCAAGAAATCACTGCCAAATCCAGTGGTATTAGGTAAAAGTCCAAATTCAGACAGAGTGCTAGCTGGAGTAATGATGAGAATCAGTTTTTCTCTCAAATTAACTTGTAAGCCAAATCACACAATTAATCTAGTATAATTTAAGTTCCATGAAAGTAGTGATATTATTCACTGATGTACTCCAGGCCAAGAACAGAGCCTACAAAATGGTAGATAATTACTATTTATTGAATGAATTGTTCATAAAGAACCTAGAAACAATAAAATGCTATTCAATAATTCAACAAAATGCTATCTTCATGAGCAATATCAGTCCTCAATACCAAGAGTCCTAACATACAAGTTAGGTTTATGCAAAAAAGATTTTCATGATATACAACTGCTCTTATAAGTACACTGCAAAAATTATAAATCTGGCAAACTTTTAGACCAAAAAGTGTTATAAGATGCACAGGTCTTGAACAAGCTGCATTAACAATGATTCTACTTTGCTCAATATCCATAAACTCCCGTACCCTCACTACTGAAGATGTGAAGTGTGTGTATGTGTATGTGTTAGTCACTCAGTCGTGTCCAACTCTTTGCAAACCCATGGACTGCAGCCCAGCAGACTCCTCTGTGCATGGGATTCTCCAGGCAAGAATAATGCAGTGGGTAGCCATTCCCTCGTCCAGAGGATCTTCCCAACCCAGGGGTTGAACCTGGGTATCCTGCAGATGCCTGGGTATCAGGCAGATTCTTTACCAACTGAGCCACCAGGAAGGCCCTAAAGTGTGAAGACAAAACAGAAACTACTTTTTAGAAGAGTAATCTGCAGCCCAAAGGTTTTGGATAGCTCGAACCCTAATGCCAGGGACTCTGCCAACTGTCCAGTGGTTGTTTCCATGCTTCCAATTCAGGGGCTGTGGGTTTGATCCCTGGTCAGGGAACTAAGGTCCCACAGGCTGTGTGAGGCACGGCCAAAAAAAAAATAATAAAATAAAAACAGGAAGGAAGAAAAAGAAATAAAAATAAATGGTAGCTGTTTAAAACATTTTAATTTTTTTGAAGGAAAAATAAAATTTAATACAATGAAAGCATTGTATCACGATCTAGCATCTTAAGGTGACTAGTTTGAAGGTAACAAAAACCTGCTAAATTTTTTTAAAAAGTGATTATTATTTCACAGGTATACAGTACAACAAGGCCAACTGCTTTGTTTCAACAATCTAGATCACCTTAAACTGCAAATCTAAGTCTTTACTTTCTCTTTCGTTTTTTCATGTCAAATCATCCACAAAGGTCAGAAAAGCTTCCTTCAATTCACACAACTGCTACTGATGTCTTAACCACAAAGCTTTAGGACCTAATTTCACAAGTGTGGCAAACAATTTCTATCTTAACATTCTGCCAAGGCAAAAGTCTCTCAGTAATACGCCTCATTCTGTGTTAGACTGCACTGGTGCTCTCTTTCTGAATAATAATATACTCAAGCTTGAAAAGAGCTAAGACGCATGTGCTTTAATAACACAATTTTATTCATTACTGAATTAAATACAGTTTTCATAAGGGCAAGGGACTTAAGAAATAAAAGAGGAGCAGTACAGGGCCCAGTTCCCACTTCCATATGTCTTTCTCTGTCTCATAGCATGACAGAAAATTATAAAATTAGAATGAGAGTATGCTACAAGCTACAGAGATATGCTTCATACACATTTTTAGTTTCTTGGTTTAAAAATGCACATACATCCTACATTTTTATGCAACGCAAATATTTTGTACCCTGCACCTTAGCCTTATCTCTAACTTCTTAAAATATTGGACCATCCTGAATTCCTCTCACAACATCCTAATGACCAAGACTCTTTGGGCCTCACTAGAATATCATGAGATCTCTTTTGATGAGAAAAACTCTGCCTTACTCAATAATAGAGTTAAAGAAATATATTAGAATGGATTCCAGAAGTCAAAATTAACTGCTTCCTTTAATGAGTTGTAACCTGCAAGATTAAATGATGGTTCTGAAGTCACAGTGCATTCCCAGACTCCTTTCCTGGGTCACCATAGCTCCTGTAAAGCCTAGACATATGATCTCACAGAATAGCTAACTCAGTAAAATGGGCTTAGGGATTTACTGTGCTTGAGAAAGGATACCTGGCAGTAGTAAAATCTTGAACCACGATTTTAAGAGAGAGCGATGTTGCTTGACCAAGGCTGTAGTTTGCAATTATACAAACAATAGACCGAGCAATAGAAAAGAGAAGACAGAGATGAGAGGCAGGGCTAGTGTGTGTGAAGGGGCAGGATAAACTGAAACCAAAACAAGCAAAACAAGTCCAGAGCTAGAGACACATTTTGAAAACCCAGATGGTAAGTCTGCAGAATAAAAGAAAGCCACCGGAATGATGTGATAATCAAAATCATATGATCAAGCATCCCATCCTTCTCAGACTCAGAAACTTGCCTTGATCTAACAATTCCCTCCACCACAGCTTAGTAGAGTCTACACCTTCACCTCTATCCAGCCTTTCCCAAGATTCCATCATCTCTGATCTTTTCCAAATGAGGCAGACCTCAGTAATTCCCAAACCTTCCATCTCTCTTTCCAGTTACTACAATAAGCAAATATCCATCCCCATTTCTTGACCTCCATATCCCTCTCCATGGCACCCCTTAGCCCTTTAATCACATCTCAGTACTTTCCCTATAATTCGACTTCATCCCATACGCTCTGATCCATTTAAACACTCTTATTCTCCAACTAGTCCTTTCAAAGATCCTGACCCCTATTCCTCACCAACGGCAATTCTCCCATCCCATGCTCGTCAACCTTTGCATCCCACCCTTTCATCCCATTCTGATTGCCAAGTCTTCCCACAAATTCTCTTCCCTAACACTGTACTAGTCTTCTCCATTGCTCTATAGTGCTTCCCAGTGTCCTGCCTCCACATTCCTGTATTCATCCTGATTTCCCAAACTGCTCATCACAGCAAATATTCTGACATCCTAATTCACTCGAATACTCTGGCTTCTAATTATCCCCTCTTCACACAAAATACTCAAGTCTCCATCCAGACCACTTCATCTCAACCCAACTGGCTACTTGCCTCTCCCTTCTAACACCCTGGCATCTGTGTTCCTCTGTGTTCCATTAACATCCTGAGCTTTCTTCTCACATCTCTCTCCATGCTACTCAGGTATGGGGGGGGGGGAGTGGGGAAGCTTCCCAAACCTTCCCATTAGTTTATTTATTTTTTTTTTTCGGTCATTCGATTTTATTCTGCAACTTTAAGGCACCAAGAACTGTGCTAGGCTCTAAGAATACAGGGCCAAGAAGACCCTCAAAACACACTCAAAACACACAAGAGGATCAGGTCTCTGACCCAAACAGCATCCTTTACAACACCTTAAAATTAGAATTAAACGATTATTTGTGAAACAACTTGATTATTGTTTGTTCCTCCTTCTAGAGTTTGGCTACAAGACAGTAGAAGCTGTATTGTTTGGTGCACAGTAAATATTTGTTGAATGAGTGAAGAAAGGACTGTGCTAAGTACTCTAAAGACATTACCAAACAAATTCTCACAGATAATGTATAATTATTAAACTCATCTATAAGTGACAATGTATCATTAAGAATTAAGAGCTTGAGCTCTACAACTGAGTTCAAATGTTAATTTTCCACTTTCTGTGTGACATAGGCAAATTACTTAACCTTTCTGATCCACAGTTTTATTACTTTTAAGATGAGAATGATGACCTCGTTCAAGTTATTTTAAATCAGTTAAAGGGAAAGACTAAAGGATGTAAAACTGAATCTGGCACACAAGGTACACTCAAAAGTACTTACCGAGTATCTTTACAAAGAGAAAACGTGCTCAGGAAGGTTAAGAACCAAGCCCAAATCTCACAGACGTTCAGTAGCACAGGTGGCAGAATCAAGACGTGAAGCCAAGCTTTGACTTGAAAATACACCTGTCCCTTAAGCATTATACGACAAAGCATTTGCTCTTCCCTATCTTTAAGCTTTTCTTCCCCATATCCTAACTCTCCTTTTTCTCCATGTACTGGATTCCGCCCGATTTCAGGACGCCCGTCAGGGTACCCGAACCATCCCGTTTCCCAGTCACTCCCGCAGACGCCTGGCACACCTCCTCCCCCTCCGCTCGGCAGCGGGACCCTACCTTTCACTCGCCGAGCCCCCGCGTCCACACCTCCCCACACTCTGGTCCTTCATCCCAAAGCCCCCACCCCGTGACCTCCTCACTTCTTATCCAAACCTCCCTCCATCCGCCTCCTCCCGCCCCACGCCGGTTCCGGGCCCTCCCCTCCTTCCCATCCAATCCCAATTCCCAGGCACACGCCCCCGCCCCGAATCCATCCCTCGCTGGGTCCAGGCCTTCCCGCCTTCGCCGCTGGTCCCCACCCGCTCCGCCTGGAGGCCGGAGAACGGCCTAGACCAGGCCTGGCACTCACCGCGAAGGAGCGGGGCCGAGCAAGCCCGCCGGACGCGGCCGGGCGGAGAGGGGCCGGCAGTCCCCTTCAGGCGCCCAGCGGCGCGGCAGCCATTTTGTTGTGTTGTGCCGGTTGCCGTGGGGCCGTGCGCGCCGCGTGGGCGGAGCCTGCCGCGGTCACGCCCTCCCCCCGGAGTTTGGGGGCGGGACCAGGCTTCCCGCCGCTCAGTGTGCCAGGCCCGCGGGCGCGCAAAGGCGCGTGGGAGCCCGCGCGAAGCGAGATTTCCTGCTGCCGGCGGCTAGAGGCCCCGCTCTTTTCTCTGAGGCGAAGCGGCCGACTTCTCATGCTCAGGCCTCGACACGCTCCGCGCGGGACCTGAGAGACCGATGTAGCTGTGTCACCAAGCCCCCGCATTTCCATTGCTGGCCGTCTGGCTTCGAACTAGTGTGCCTCGCCGCACACTCCTCCTTCGCACGGCCCGTTTCTGAGGCGAATTCTCTTCGTCAGGGGCCAGACAGGCCAGACGTAGATGAACCTCTGAGGGAACGCAGTTTAGGCTTCAGATGTCCCCGAGGTGACGGGAATGAGAGCAGCCTGGGACTCCTGGCTGAGAATAGTCCTCAGGTTGTGACAGGGAAGCCAAAGCAAAAAACAGTGGAAGAAACGTCGGCAGTGGCTTTCCTGAAAGGGCTGCCTTTCACCACATACTTTTAACACATAGTTTAAGAGAATTTAGCACTTACTGTGCTGAATGCTAGGGAAATACGGTGAATTCTTTTTAAAAACGTGGTCTCTAAGGACATCTTTCCTCCATTCCAGCTTCCCATTTCCCGGCTGGTACCCTGGACAGTATCACCATCAGAGGTTGCACCATCTCCAAAAACCGCCAAAGCAGGCACTACCTCTCCTTTACCACAATTCTCCAATCTTAACAGCTCGTTTGGAAGACCCCCTCCTAGAACAGTTCCTTTCCTTGTGACCTCGAATCCCTTGTTCTTACCAGTTTTCCACAGTCAGTTCCTTCATTTCTTCAGAGTTCGTGGCCTATCAGTGTAACACTGTTAAGAATTCCCTCTTTCTGTACCTCAGTTTCCTCCTCTATGAAACAGAATAATCCTACCCACTTCCCGATAGTTATAAAAGTTAGTGCATGTGAAAGAGTTCTAAGTTCTTTCTTATGTCCTATAATAAGTTCTCAGTATGTTTTACTTACTTTAGTATTAGGCAAAGTTTTCCCAGAGGAAATGACGCCTTATCCTTAAGTCTTGGAAGAACCAAAGAACTTAGTCAAGGATTATGGGAGTGGGGAAAAATTTGCTTGGCAAAGGGAGCAACTTGTGCAAACCCCAGGAGGAATGGGGAGAAGGAGCTTGGCAATGAGCTGACGTTAAACAAATCAGGATGGCAGCCAAAAATCTGGAGTGCAGAAGCTAAAGCAAGAAGAGGGGCCTTATTATGAACCATCTTAAGCACTTATAATTTTTCTGAAAGGCAGAGATGGATTCAGGAATCAGAAGTTCAGGTAGTTGTCAACAGGGGGCGCCATTCACATTCACATTTAAGTGAATGATGCTTCTTTCCCCCCACTAGTATTTAAGCAACACAGGAGACCCTTTGAGCTCTAGAAAAGTCAAAGTTCATGAAAAACCCTACATTTTAAATTGAAAGGAAGATCTATCCTTTTTTTAAAAAAATTCTAAGCTCAGATGATATTAGTTTGGAATGTGTACATTGCTGACTTTCAGTTCTATTATTTTTTGTTGTTTTGTTCTGACACTTGTTTTTTTTTCTTCTCCTTTCCGACAGAGAATTATATTTATTGTGTCACCTCACTGCTATACCCCGTAAAGTCTGTAATGATATTCAGGTAGGATCCATTATCAAATCATGGTATGCTGGTGTAGTTCATTATCAATCTAATAAGTAGCTATAGAAAATATACACAAAGTCCAGAGAATGGTCAGTGAGTCAGTTCAGTCGCTCAGTCATGTCCGACTCTTCGTGACCCTGTGAAATGCAGCACACCATGCCTCCCTGTCCATCACCAACTCCCGGAGTTTACTCAAACTCATGTCCATTGAGTCAGTAATGCCATCCAATCATCTCATTCTCTGGCATCCCCTTCTCCTCCTGCCTTCAATCTTTCCCAACATCAGGGTCTTTTCGCATCAGGTGGCCAAAATTTGGAGAACCAGTGTCCCAAACCAAAGGACTGAGTGTCCGTATAAAACTTTCCCAGATGCTTTTCAATAGGTTTATGGAAAGAGAGAAATAGAGGGAATCTCAGGTTCAGTTGTATCACCTAGCTAAACTTCAGTTTACAGTTTAGAAATGATAAGGTTCTAATATTTAGTCATTGGCTGAAGCAGGGCAAAGGTTAACAGAGTTTTGCCAAGAGAACGCACCTGTCATAGCAAACACCCTCTTTCAACAACACAGGAGAAGACTCTACACATGACACCACCAGATGGTCAATAACAAAATCAGATTGATTATATTCTTTGCAGCCGAAGAGGAAGAAGTTCTACACAGTCAGCAAAACCAAGACTGGGAGCTGACTGTGGCTCAGATCGTGACTCCTTATTGCCAGATTCAGACTTAAATTGAAGAAAGTAGGGAAAACCACTAGACCATTCAGGTATGACCTAAATCAAATCCTGAAGTGACAAATAGATTCAAGGGATTAGATCTGATACACAGAGTGCCTGAAAAACTATGGGTGGAGGTTCAAGACATTGTACAGGAGGCAGTGATCAAGACCATCCCCCCAAAAAAGAAATGCAAAAAGGCAAAATGGTTGTCTGAGAAGGCCTTACAAGTAGATGAAAAAGGAAGCAAAAGGCAAAGGAGAAAAGAAAAGATACACCCATCTGAATGCAGAGTTCCAAAGAATCGCAAGGAGAGCTAAGAAAGCCTTCCTTGGTAATCAATGCAAAGAAATAGAGGAAAACAATACAATGGCAAAGACTGAAAATCTCTTCAAGAAACTCAGAGATACCACGGGAACATTTCATGCAAAGATGGGCACAATAAAGGACAGAAATGGTATGGACCTAACAGAAGCAGAAGGTATTAACAAGAGGTGGCAAGAATACACAGCAGAACTATACAAAAAAGATCTTCATGACCCAGATAACCACGATGGTATATCACTCACCTAGAGCCAGACATCCTGGAATGTGAAGTCAAGTGGGCCTTAGGAAGTGTCACTATGAACAAAGCTAGCGGAGGTGATAGAATTCCAGTTAAGCTATTTCAAATCCTAAAAGATGATGCTGTGAAAGTGTTGCACTCAATATGCCAGCAAATTTGGAAACCTCAGCAGTGGCCACAGAACTGGAAAAGGACAGTTTTCATTCCAATCCCAAAGAAACGCAATGCCAAAGAATGTTCAAACTATTACACAGTTGCACTCATCTCACATGCTGGCAAAGTAATGCTCAAAATTCTCCAAGCCAGGCTTCAGCAGTATGTGAACCGAGAACTTCTAGATGTTCAAGCTGGATCTAGAAAAGTCAGAGGAACCAGAGAACAAATTGCCAACATCTGTTGGATCATCAAAAAAGCAAGAGAGTTCCAGAAAAACATCTACCTCTGCTTCATAGACTACACTAAAGCCCCTGACTATGTGGATCACAACAAACTGTGGGAAATTCTTCAAGAGATGGGAATACCAGACCACCTTTCCTGCCTCCTGAGAAATCTGTATGCAGGTCAAGAAGCAACAGGTAGAACCAGACATGGACTGGTTCCAAATTGGGAAAGGAGTACTTCAAGGCTTTATATTGTCACCCTGCTTGTTTAACTTATATGCAGAGTGCGTCATGCAAAATGCCAGGCTGGATGAAGCACAAACTGGAATCAAGATTGCCAGGAGGAATAACAATAATCTCACATATGCAGATGACACCACCCTTATGGCAGAAAGCGAAGAACTAAAGAGCCTCTTGATGAAAGTGAAAGAGGGGAGTGAACAACCTGGCTTAAAACTTATCATACAAAAAACTAAGATTATGGCATCTGGTCCCATCATGGCAAATATATGGGGAAACAATGGAAACAGTGAGAGACTTTACTTTCTTGGGCTCCAAAATGCAGATGAAATTAAAAGACACTTGCTACTTGGAAGGAAAGCTATGACCAACCTAGACAGCATATTAAAAAGCAGGGACATTACTTTGCTGACAAAGGTCTGTCTAGTCAAAGCTACAGTTTTTCCCGTAGTCATGTATGGATGTGAGAGTTGGACCATAAAGAAAGCTGAGTGCTGAAGAATTGATGCTTTTGAACCTTGGTGTTGGAGAAGGCTCTTAAAAGTCCCTTGGACTGCAAGGAGATCAAACCAGTCAATCCTAAAGGAAATCAGTCCTGGATATTCATTTGAAGGACTGAGGCTGAAGCTGAACCTGCAATAATTTGGCCTCCTGATTTTGAAGAACTGACTCATTGGAAAAGACCCTGATGCTGGGAAAGATTGAAGGCAGGGGGAGAAGGGGACGACAGAGGACGAGATGGTTGGATAGCATCACCAACTCGATGGACATGAGTTTGAGCAAGCTCTGAGAGTTTGTGACGGACAGGGAAGTTTGGTGTGCTGCAGTCCATGGGGTCACAAAGAGTCAGACATGACTGAGCGACTGAAATGAACTGAACTGAACTGAACTGAGGGTTTCTGAAAAGAATGTGGCCTCAGCTTAAAATCTAAGGTAGGGCTTGAAGTCATTAATAGTTGGAGACTGTCAGTGAATATACCCCTTGCAACTGATGGCAAGTTCATTACTCATGGGAGGTCTGAGCAGTCCATCACCATGACTGCCACGCTGTTTTGACCACTGAAGACACTGCTCTTTGCCAGAATGCACAAGGTATGTGCTGAGGGTGTAAATAAGTACCTGATGGTTGGGGTGCTTTTGTTGTACTGCGGGAGGAGTCTCCTGAACCAGCAGGTCCTGGCCCTTGTCATTTTTTCTTTCTTCCTTTCCAGTTTTAGGATATATGATTGACTGTCTTGTCATTGTTCATGCTAATCACCACTGTAACCAATTAAAAACCATACTACTGAGGTCTTGTCTCTTAATGCCCCTTGAAGATTTGCGCATTTTTAGCCAGGCTGTTATTAGGGTTTCATGGGACTCAAGCATGAGTCTATTGACGCTGAGTCCAAGGAAAGTCAGAAGGCCAGACAGTGAGCTATTATCAGAATTGTCTTCCCAGCTCTGTGTAACTCAATGCAGGAGCTTGAATTCCTCCTAATTCTCTCTTATAATGATTTCTGAAGATCTCCTTAGTAATTAGGCCTTTGATGGCCTTCACTTAGAGTGACACTTAGGTTCTGGCTGGTAGGTTTAAAGGATAAAGTGAGAGAGACCAAACTGAATCTTAGGAGATGATCCTTTAGTATTCTCCTATAATCCTTCCCCTTATTGAATATTGAAAATAATGTCTCCTCTTTCATTTGTGATTTTAGCAATTTGAGTCTTCTCTTTTTTCGTAAAGAGCTTAACTAAAACTGTTAGTTTTGTTGATCTTTTCAAAGAACCAGCTTTGGTTAGGTTGAGTTTCTCTATTGTTTTTCTACTCTTTTGTTATAATTCAAGTTGATATGCTGCATTTTCATTTTTATTCAGTTCAAGAAATTTTCTTTTCTTTCTCCTTTTTCCTCTTTTTTTTGCCAATTGGCATGCAGGATCATAGTTCCCTGACCAGGGATCCAATCCATACCCCCTGCAGTGGAAGCATGGAGTATTAACCACTAGACTCCAGGGGAGTTGCTCTACTCTTTATTTCATTAATTTCCACTCTAATTCTTATCATTTATTACCTTCTGCTTGCTTTGTATTGGCTTACTCTTCTCACTGTCTTAAAGTGGAGATTAGGTTTTTGCTTTGAGACCTTTTTCCCTTTATAATGTAGGCATTTATAGCACAAAATTTTCTGCTAAGTGCTGCTTTAGCTGTATCCCACGTTTTGGTATGTTGTGTGTTTCATTGTCATTCTTCTAAAACTATTTTCTAATTTCCCTTGTAATTTCTTCTTTGACTCATTGGATTTTTTTTAGGAATGCTTTGCTTAATTTTCACAGATTTGGAAGTTCCTCAAATTCATTTTGTCATTAATGTTTGCTGCTGGTGCTGCTGCTAAGTCGCTTCAATCGTGTCGGACTCTGTGTGACCCCAGAGACGGCAGCCCACCAGGCTCCCCCATCTTTGGGATTCTCCAGGCAAGAACACTGGAGTGGGTTGCCATTTCTTTCTCCAATGCATGAAAGTGAAAAGTGAAAGTCAAGCTGCTCAGTTGTGTCTGATTCTTAGCGACCCCATGGACTGCAGCCTACCAGGCTCCTCGGTCCATGGGATTTTCCAGACAAGAGTACTGGAATGGGTTGCCATTTCCTTCTCCACATTAATATTTAATTTTGCTCAATTGTGATCAGAAAAAATTTGTTTTTTCAGTCCTTTTATACTAATTGAGGCTTGTTTTCTAGCCTAGCATATGATCTATCCTGGAGAACGCTTCATGTACATTTGAAAAAAATGTATATTCTCTTCTTTTGGAATAAGACATTTGTCTACCAGGTCTAGTTGATTTATGGTGTTGTTCTAATCTTTTTCTTTGTTGATCTTTTACATAGCTGTTCTATTCATAACTGAAACTATTATTGTTGAAATTTTCTGTTTCTCCCTTCAACTGTCCATTTTTGCTTCACATATTTTGGAGCTCTGGTGGCAGGTATATATATATGTTTATAATTGTTATATCCTCCTGATGGGTTGATTCTTCTGTTCTTATGAAAATCCCTCTTTATCTCTAGTAATTTTTTAAATTTCAAAGTCTGTTTTGTCTAACATAGTACAGCCACTCCAATTTTCTTATATTAATAATTGCTGTTTGCATGATATATCTTTTACTTTCAACCTATTTTTATCTTTGAACCAAAATTGTATGTATATCCTGTAGATAGCATGTAGTTGAATCTTATTTTTTATTTGCCTGACAGTTTCTAGCTTTTAATTGTACAATTTAAGTTATTCTTTTATTATTATAAATGATATACCTTGATTTATCGCTGCCATTTTATTTTTTGATTTTTGTTTCATTTCTTTTTTCTTTCTCTATTCCTCCTTCAGCTTTCTTTTACTTTAAATGAATATTTTGACTCTTTAAGTATTTTCTAGTTTTAGCATTTTAATTAACTCTTTAAAAAAAAACTTCTTTTTTTAATGATTACTCTATGGCTTACCATATACACCTTAACTTATACAAATCTTCATATTTGTACTAATCTAATGCCAGTTAAACATAGAAATGTTACTTACTCCACAGAAATAGCTTTATTTCCTCTTTCCCCATTTTTGTGCTATTATCATAGTACTTACTACCTGCTTATATGTTACTAACACACCCAGTGATTTGTTATTATTATTACCTTATATAATTTAAATGTATTAAAGAAGCTGACAAAAGAAAGGAGAGCACATAAATATTTGTAGAATATATTGTGTTTACCTTCCACTTAGATTTGATTTTTCTGTAAAAAGTACTCATCACTCTTAAAATGTGTTATTTAATCTTTTACATGGCCATTATTATTTATCATATATATAGAAGAGGTTATAAAATTTAAATCCAGCTTAAAGAATAATAACATAATGAATACTTGCATATCTGCCACCCACATTAAGAAACAAATGCTCTCTTTGTAACCCCAATGTACCCATCCCCTATATCATTTCCCACCCTTTTTCCCAAAGGAAGATGACTTTTATGTTAATAATTCTGACTTTTATTATAATAATTTCCTTGCTTTTCTCTAGTTTTTCCAAGTATATATTTGTCCTTAATTAATATAATGTTTGGACTTCCCTGGTGGTTCAATGGCAAAGAATCTGCCTGTCAATGCAGGAGACATGTGTTCAGTCCTTGGGTCAGGAAGATCCCCTGTAGAAGGAAATGGCAGTCCTCTCCAGTTTTCTTGCCTGGGAAATCCCATGGACAGAAGAGCCTGGCTAGCAAACTACAGTCCATGGGGTCTCAAAGGAGTCAGACATGACTTACTGACTTAATAACAACAACAACACATATAATATTTAGCTTTGAATAACTGAGTAGAAAGCCAAAAGTAGAAAGCCTACTTAAGGAAAAGTCAAGATTGCCATTATTAAGATCCCTAAAGTAGATAGGTGAATAGTTTCTGGATAAAACAACCTTGTTTTATCTCTTGAGAGTATACAGGAATTGCTTCTTAGGATGTCAGTGTACATGGTCAAATAGTGAGTAAGAACAGAAATCATGGCAACTAGGCATCTGATAGGGAGTAGTGTGGGTCAGGAGCAAAAAGCAGGCATTTCAACAGAATGTGATTGGTGGTGGTGGTGGTGGTGGTTTAGTCGCTAAGTCATGTCCGACTCTTGCGACCTCTATGGACTGTAGCCCGCCAGGCTCCTCTGTCCATGGGATTTTCCAGGCAAGAATACTGGAGTGGGTTGCCATCCCCTTCTCCAGAGAATGTGATTACAACAAGCCAAGTACAAATAGGAACCTAGCTCAGACTCACGTGGGCATTCTTACCTCAAGTTAGAAAAATGATATAAGAGCAACATAAATCTAGGTCCTTTGAGTCCCGGTTGCTTCAAGTGTTTGGGTTTTCCTGTAAATCTTGCGTACTGCTGTCATCAGGGATTTTCCCTTCATTATCCTACTGAGAAATCCTTTTGCCTCCCTCTTGCATTGGACCTTCTATTACGTGTATCCCATATCTCTATTCTGTTGGTTCATTCTCTTATTTTGGTAGAGCACATTCTCTACCTCTCTTTGGCAGTGGCACATTTGCATAGGGTTACAGAAGGAAAAATTTTGTTCTAAATCTTGCATTTTTAAAAATGTCTTTGTTCTTACAGTTGATGGATAGTTTGGTGGAATATAGATTTCTACATTAGAAATAATTTTCTTTTAGAACTTTGAAGATATTACTTCGTCGTCTTCTTCTTCCCATGCTGAAAAGTCCAAATCTTTCTCCATTCTAACTCCTAATCCTTTCAACTCCTACTCCTTTATATGTCGCCTCTTTCCTTCTCTCTCTCTCTGAAAACTAGTAGGATCTATTTTTCTGTTCTTAGTGTCTCAGAAGTTTCAAATGATGTGCCTTGGTATCAATATATATTCATCGTTCTGCTTGGCACTTGGAAGGTTTTTCTAATCTAACAACTATGTCCTTCTGTTCTTAAATTTTTTTCTTATTATTTTATTGATGAAAGTTCCCTCCATTCTTTTCTGTTCCCTCTTTAATGCTAGACCTCCTGACGTGGTCCTTTAATCATCTTATCCTTCTTTCTCTTATTTACCATCCCTTTGTCTTTTTGCTTTAATTTTTTCGTGGAAGATTTACTCTACTTTATCTTTCAAAGTTTTCTGTTTGTGCTGTCCTGTTTTTCATATCCAAGAGCTCATTTTGTTTCTGAATGTTCCTTTTAAGAGTATCCTATTCTTGCTTCATGGATGTAATATATCTTTACAAGAATGTTACGTCTTGTTTGTTTGTTTTGTGGAAAGGGTAATAGTCTTCTTCAGTTTGCATAAGCTATATTTCCTCCAAGATTTTCCCCTCCTTAATATTGGGGGGAAATTTTATGTTAACAAATTTATGTTAGAGGCTTTTTTCAATTGACATCTGACAATTTTTCGTTGTTTGCTCTGTTGTGGTAGAGGAGATCTTTAGAAGTTCAGTTGGGATGTATTAAATTTAAGATGCTAATTAGATTGCCAAGTAGAGATTTTAAGTAAGGCAGCAGATAGTCAAGTGGAGGTTTTGAGTAAGGCAGGTAGAAGAGAGCTACAGGGAATGAAATTTAGATGTATTGGTGTACAGAGATGGTATTGAAATCCATGCCATTAAATGAGATTGCCAGTCAGTAAATGTATGTAGAAAAAGATTTTTAAAAAGACCAGAACCCTGGAGCAAACCAACATTTAGAAGGAGAGTTTCTTACTGGAGATATCAATTTGGAAGTCATCATTGGAGAGATGGTATTTGAGGTAATATCTTTGTGAGGGAAGTCGAGGGAATTACAGTTTGCAATGTTAACTTAAAATAGTGAAACAGCTCAAGTAAAGAGCCTGCTGAATTCTGTATCTTTGATAGGAGCATAAGCAAGTACTTTCCTCATTCTCCCTTTAAATACTAAATCATGCAGCAGCAACCCACTGATTCTCAACCAAGGGTTATTTTGCCCAGGGGACATTGGTAATGTCTGAGACATTTTGTTTTCATGACTGGGAAGGTTCTACTGACACCTAATGGTATCAGGCATGCTGCTAAATAGCCTACAATGCACAGGGCAACCACCGCAATATGTAATTCAGCCTCAGATGTCAGTAGTGCTATGATTGAGGAAGTTTGAGATAGCCTCAGTTGTTATCATTTTTTTGTTCGTTGTTATTATCATAGTTTTGTTTATTTGTCACAAGTGGGGAGGAGGAGAATCTCCCTCCTCAGTATTAGGGAATGACAAATGTTTGTGACCTATTTCAGTACTGTGTAAATAATACTGAAAATAGTGTGAAATTTGACCCGAAGCTCTTTTGGCTCCATATCTCTGTCACTGTGTTTGTTTCGTCTTAGTTATAGTTTAAGTCCATGCATGGGACTGCATACAAAACAAGAAACACATTGTCTTCTTGTGACCAAAGTTTTGAAGCTTATGTGAGCAGAGTTGGCATATATTAAATATGACCTTGAAATAAAATGTTTTCCTCTTTGCATGGCTTCAGTTACAGAGCCAATTGGCCAAAAATTAAAATACAACTACAGTCACTCTCACCAAAGTTGAGAGTGTTTCTGACTTTCAGTGTGAAAATGTTCTGCACTGAACTGATTCCAGACTTACCAGTTTTACCAGTTGCAATCTAAAAATCCTTTACATTAAATCTTTTTAGTATACTTTTGCTTAGTAATTGTCTTATCATTGTTCCTGCTTGGTATGGTTCAGGACTCAGTGGTTCAATTACTAGCCTACTGGTCCCAGTTTAGAAGACTGTCTTGCAACAGCATACATGTCAGCGGCATCAGTTCCGTGAGAATATTCATTCACTACTCATACAATTACATTATTACAATTACCAACAAAATGATGACGTCTCGCTTTATAGCAATGAGACTCCTACTTAACAAACACTATCAAAATCTTATGCTTTTATGTTAGATCATTTTTTAAAGTTGCTGTTGTGAATGAATGTTTGACATCTCACACTTTCAATAGTTTCCGCTTGTGTTTTACCTTAAAGAACAATTTTCTTAATTCTTTGTGTAGCATGTACTACCTGTCTATTCTTTTCACGAAATAAAGAATACTAGCATATCACAAGATGGCTACATCCTCAGTGTCAGAGCAGCAAGTTCAAAATGTTCTTAATTTCCATTCTACACATCTTACTGTGACATTCATGGCTGTATACAATCCAGCCTCAGCTGCCCTTTCAACATCACCTTCTTTGGACGCACCTGATGATGCATTCATTTGTTCATTCATTTAGCAACAATTTGTTAAGTGGCTAAGTACCTGTTAGGTGCTGTGATAAGTTCTGTGTGTATCCCCATTGTATATGTTAGACTCATTACCTGTCATCATAGAACCGTAATCTAGAAGGGAAAACAGACAAGTGAAGAAGCAACTACACAGTCCATCATCCTAACCACCAGCCATCCTGATGACCTGAAAACTTGTAGTTCAGGATGAATCTGTATAGGTAATTGAATGCAGCCTTGAGGAAAATAAGACAACAATAGCTTCACAGTTTTCTTTCCCATATCCTGGTCACTGATGGGTCATTTCTAATCCCAGAGTAAAGAGTTCTTGGAAACACCCCAGCACTTGGGAAGACTGTCTTGGGATTTCAGATCTGCTCTAAAGTGGATCAGTACAGGCCTTGTGGGTACAATTCAAACAGTCTCACTATAGGGAAGCCTCAGAACCATTTCCATATCTAAGACTTTCTACACAGAGTCCAGGAAGATAGTCCCCTTTCATGCTTATTAAATTTTGAATGGTTTCCTAGAAGCAGAGCCTGAGACTGAGGAACACTCTCTGCAAGTAGTTTATGGCGAGACTTTTCTTAAGAGACGTTTCTAAGTAGTGAGGGAAGCAAGACAGGGCAGGAGAGAAGATAAACAAAGATGTGGTTTCAACCAAGATCTTGCTTCACCCTGATCCCACGAGAGGCTCTGTAGCATGAGGGGTACTCCAAGGTTGCCCCACCTTGAGTCAAGGGAGTAGTCTGTTGTATCCCCAGAACTGGTCAATTTTAACTGTGGACCAGTCCCAGGAAGAGGATATAACTTCCCAGACATTTCTGGGCAAGCTGTCTCCAGTGGCTGAAGTGAGTTAGTAATACCCGGAGAAGTGAGCACTTAGAAAATTTAAGCAACCAATATTCACAGCATCTGTAGCATGCATATACCAGGCCCAGAAAAGGGGATCTGACCAGGCCATCAATTGCATCTACTATATCAGGAAAGTGTTCAAGACCACAGTAGCCTCCAGATATTTTGTGTCTGTGTCCGTCTTTGAAACATTTTTCCCAGAAACTCCCATTTGGGTATCTTTTCTGTTTTAGTCATCAAAACAAGTTTCTCTGCTTTGAATTCCAAAATTATCTGTGGACATTAAAAGGGTATCATTTAAATTCTTAGGTTTCCTTCTCAGTGATCCCACTATCTGATATTAATAATTAACCTGAGGACTTATTTAACCACATTCTTCAAACTGAGTTCACACACAAAAAGGGCAGTTTCAAGAAGGGTTGTATCAATAGTTGAATCCTAACCCAGCCATGGACATTTTAAGCATAGTGTATTTTTTTCTACTTGGGAAGAAGTTGGGGACAGGAGCAAATGTAAGTGAAGGATCCCCTTTTCATTTACAATGTGTTTTGATTGTAGTTTTACAGAAAGCAGAATTCAATCAATGCCACATGAAATTAACTTTCTAATCCTGAGAAATCCAAGTGAATTTCTTTTCTCTATTGTCTAATGTTATTTCCCTGCTTTTTAATACGAATACTTTGTGAGCTAGCATAACTTGTATTCTAGTACTCTGTCTTTTCCCAGACTATTGCCGTGCCCCGAGGAATAGTAATTTACTAACTGATGTTTTGGTTAAAAATTTCAGACAGAAACATGATCCCTATTTTCACTTCTTATAGAGAACTCTATTAAGTGTTACCCTGGCTGCAACTGATTAAAATAATTTCCATTTGCCTCTTTGAAATATCATC
Source organism: Muntiacus reevesi (assembly GCF_963930625.1). Lineage (NCBI taxonomy): Eukaryota > Metazoa > Chordata > Mammalia > Artiodactyla > Cervidae > Muntiacus > Muntiacus reevesi. Next base: position 40,712,077 of record NC_089258.1, on the reverse strand, counting down.
CTTAGGATGAAATGCTGCTTTTCAGGACACTGTCCTGGCTGTATCCCAGGTAATAAAATTTTGAGAAGTAAGACACATATTGTTAAATGTAAGAAAAATTGCTAATTTGAGTTAAGTAAAAAACATTAAAAATAATGTTGTATTAAATAATTTTAACTGTTTCAGCAAATATGTTGTCTCAGCACCTGATGTAGTCTATGTTGGAACCTCTGAAAATGTAGTAATTCAAATTCATGGAGACACGAAATCATTTCCAGTGACCATTGCTGTTAAAAGTTATCCTGACAGAAGTTTTACATATTCTTCTCACTAAGTTAATTTATCTCCAGAAAATAAATTTCAAAGCTCTGCAAGCCTAACTGTATGTATTCTGCTTATAGTTGCTTTTTATATGCCAAATGTTTCTTTATAAAACCCATATGTAGATGATGCACTGATCCTTTTTACATATGTGGATAAAGATGTGGATACATCACACTATTGAGGTCACTAGTTAGTGAGAGATAAGTGCCATATGATTTTACATGCAAGTAAGCAGGAAATGTTAAATAGAGAATCTGTTTCTGATTTGGGGGCAATGTAGAAAAATGTAAAAGTTTGAATGAAGCAGATAAAGGTTATTAGGTGAAAAGATTTGGTGACATGAGTTGAAAACCAAATCAACCAACACATGTACTTGTTTTAAAATTACACAATAAATACTAGAAAGAGATAATTTAGATACTTAAATATTATTTATTAGGAGGAAAACAAATGTTAATATTTAGAGACATAAAAATAGGTTTGACTTGATCTTAAAAATTCAGAGAAGTTAGTAGAGAACACTTTGAACATTTGTTTTCCTAAACTATATTTAACATTCTAGTCCCATGGTTTTCTAGTAAAATTAATTTTTTCCCTAACATATGTATCTGTCATAGGCTTTTACTCCTTTCTGTTTGGACTTGAATCAAGCAAATGTTCTTCCAAACAAATTTGCTAACGATGCTCAAAAACAAAATGTCAAAATTCTATTTCTATAAAATATACTGATCATAGGCAGTGTACTTGAAGAGGGCTACTTACTAATTATATAATGACCAATGGACATGAAAATCATCATGAAAAGAAAGATTTTGATTTTCAATAAAAGTCTAGGTATAACTAAATAAATGTAAGAGATATTTTATTCACTTATACTACCATGTGATAAGTGATTTAGTCCATTTTCTGATATCTGATATCTGAATCCTCCCATTCTCCCTCTCATCCATTGCTGATCAACTTGTGAACTCTTTAATGTTTCTTAATGACTTTTGGTTATCTTGTCTATTAAAAATTGAATTCTTTAGTGATCATCATTTTTAATAGACATTTACCCTGGGTCAACTGTTTAAAAGTGATTGTTTCAAACTAAATTTGATAAGAAACTAAAATACAGTGGTGTTTGTAGAAAAATATATTTACTGTTTAATTTTATAAAATTTTTATATGTTGCATATAGATAACAACTCAAGTCATTTTCATATATACCTAAAAGACATATGTTTTTATTATCTTAATATATTTATATTTAGATGTTAGTTGATAACATATGATTAATATAATCATGTTTCATAATTAATATAATAAATTATATTATCTTAAATCTCAATTTCTTAATATTCATCCATTAATTTTTTAACAGATACAACCAAAAGACTTATCTGGAGGACCAAATGCAATTTCACATGTATATTTAGAAGTTTTATCTGCTTATTTTTCAAAAGCAGCAAAAATTCCACTACGCTATGATTTCTTGTCATTCAGATCGACAAATCTATTTACAATTCAGATCAGTCAGGTATAATAAAAGAGAATTATAATTTCTGGGGGGAAGGTGAGATGGCCTGATTAGGACAAGTGGTTTATTTTGTGGTGAAAAAAATGGAGTTAATTTCCAAATTACACCACACACGACAGTAAAGATCTGACAAACTAAAGGTTAAATTATAAAACAAAGAATCAGCAAAATATGAGTATAATTTGGAGGTAGAAAGACCTTTGTTAGAATGATGCCAAGACTCCTTTCAAAATAGTTTTTTGAAAAAACGAAGTGATGTATTATAAAACTTAATATAGAGGCTGAATTTTAACTTTATAAAATCTAATTCTTAATTCTCAATATCATCTTCCTCTATAAAAATATTTCAATTTCATATTAACATTGAAAATTGTGAACTGTATTGCAAAGTTCACGTAGCTATGTCTGCCTCCTTGTTTCCAGTTCGAAATGGTTTCAGTCTTCTTTTGGGAAGAGAGGTCTTTAACTCAAAATGGAAAATAATCACTAGCTAGCAATTTAACTGAATTAATTGATTATTACTTGAGCAGTGGCTTTCTAGCTGAGTCCAGAAGGAAGAGAACAGAAGACAGGTAAGAGGGTCATTAAGGATGGGATAAAGGAACGTGGTAGTTTTCACATCTGATAGGACAAAGTAAGTACAGGAAGGAAGGGCCTCAGTCACTGGGTAAAATAGTAGAACACAAGTCAGTTCAGTTCAGTCGCTCAGTCGTGTCCGACTCTTTGAGACCCCATGGACTGCAGCACGCCAGGCCTCCCTGTCCATCACCAACTCCCAGAGTTTACTCAAACTCATGCCCATCAAGTCGGTGATGCCATCCAGCCATCTCATCCTCTGTCATCCCCTTCTCCTCCTGCCCTCAATCTTTCCCAGCATCAGGATCTTTTCAGATGAGTCAGTTCTTCGCATCAGGTGGCCAAAGTATTGGAGTTTCAGCTTCAACATCAGGCCCTCCAATGAACACCCAGGACTGATCTCCTTTAGAATGGACTGGTTTGATCTCCTTGCAGTCCAAGGGACTCTCAAGAGTCTTCTCCAACACCACAGTTCAAAAGCATCAATTCTTAACAATATTTTTCCTGTAATTGAGATCTAATCTTACTGCACTGTGGTCAAAAAAGATGACTGGAATGATTTCAATTTTTTTGAATTTTCCAAGACCAGATTTATGGCCCAGAATGTGATCTGTTCTGGAGAAGGTTCCGTGTGCACTTGAGAAAAAGGTGAAGTTGATTGTTTTGGGGTGAAATGTCCTATAGATATTGATTAGGTCTAGCTGGTCCATTGTGTCATTTAAGGTTTGTGTTTCCCTGTTAATTTTCTGTTTAGTTGATCAATCCATAGTTGTGAGTGGGGTATTAAAGTCTCCCACTATTATTGTGTTACTATTAATTTCCTCTTTCATATATGATTACTGGAAAAACTAAAGGTTTGACTAGACAGACCCAAGATGGAGATCACTGACATAACTTTAGCATCAGGTCCCTGCCAGTACACAATTAACCTGACTCTAGACTGTCAGAACCATTTCTTAGACACATGATCAGAAGTGCCTGTATCTAAGGAGAAGCTTCCATCCTTCTATGCACATGTGTGCATGCTCAGTCACTCAGTCGTGTCTGACTGTTTTCGACCCCATGGATTGTAGCCTGCCAGGCTCCTCTTGTCCGTGGAATTTTTCAAGCAAGAGTATTGGAGCTGGTTGCCATTTCCTCCTCCAGGGAAACTTCCCGAACCAGGGATCAAACCCAAATCTCCTGCATCTCCTGCATTGGCAGGTAGATTCTTTACCAGTTAAGCTGCCTGGGAAGTCCCCCAAAATTTGTTTTTCCTCCCACTCCTTAGATTTTAGCATGGGATAGGGTTGGCCTTGTTCAAATTTGATGCCTCCAGTAGCCTTCCCTGAATGTGCAGGCCTACTTTGTTGTTGTTTAGTTGCTAAGTTGTAGCCAACTCTTTTGCGACCACATGCATATAGCCCACCAGGCTCCTCTGTCCATGGGATTTCCCAGGCAAGAACACTGGAGGGGGTTGCCAGTGAATCCTGCATTGCAGGATTCTTTACTGTTGAGCCACTGGGGAAGGCCTCCATGTATTCCGGTACTTAAACATGCAGATTTTGTATTAGAGAATGCTTCATTAGGTTCTGTCAACACAACTTACTGCTTATGTTCTTTCTCCTCTACTCTATAATTAATTCCGATACCGGTGAGCTGCAGTCTTTCTTATCTATCAGTGGTTAAAAATAAAAAGGGTTGTATAAAACTACTTTTTAATAAATTTAATAATATTTTAAATGCAAAAAGAGAAATATTTATAAAGGAACCCTGTCCAGGAAATTTTTGGTGAAAAGAATATTTTTTTCCACTTTACAGTTCATGTGCAACATCCTGATTCATCTTTCCCTTTAAACTTGGATTTACTGTTTTGGACTTTCTTAACTTTATTTTTAATTTCATGGCCCTCATATTGTAGGATTATTAATAATGTTGTCAGCTTATGAGTTGAACAGAGTTTCTAATAATGACAATTTTTTTCTTACAGTAAAAGTTAGAGTTGATTCATTGGATGAAAACCTAAACCATTGCAAAAAGAAGTTATCTTAACTTTTATAGTAAGTATGCCACTAATTTAAATCAAAATTTAACTATGGCACTTTCATTATATGAATAGCTTTCATTATTATAATACCAGTAAAGTATGGCATTAAATTATCCATTATTGAATAGCAGAAAGTATATATTTAGCATCTATTGTGGGTACAACATGGTAATTTTACACTTCTGTTATCCTGACTGACTTTTTTGTGTGTAAATTTAATGTTAGTTGAAATTCATTTTGATGGTCCCATTAAAGAACGCCTTTTGGTGGCATTCTTTATGAAGTGAGTCATATTAGTTCATATCCTCTTGTTTGTGAAGCATGGGCAGATGTGGTGAGGATTGTAGCAGTGTAATTGTGGTACCAGTGAGAAGTGCATGGTGTGCGTTACATCATGACAACCTTATAGGATCAATATAATTATCTCCTGTTTATAGACAAAAAGACTGAGGCTTAGAGAAATTAAGTAGCCACTGAGGTTATACTCATAATTATTAGCTGAATCACTCTTCAAATCCAGGTCTGTCTTCCTCCAGAGCTTCCACACTTAGCCTTTCTTGATTTATTTGGGGGATTATGGGATGTGTCCGTCACAAGCATTTGAGTTCAGAAGGGCAAATAAGCACACATAACACAGTAAGCCAAGTAGGGGATGATGTAGGACCAAAAGCAGATCAGCCCGAAAGGAAGGAAGTGCTGGAGATAATTACTAGGTTACTCTGGAGGGAATTATGAAAGGATGAGAGCAGGTCCTGAGCTTGGCCTTTAAGACCAAGAGAGGTCTTTAAACCATAGAGAGGGTTTGATAGAAGTTGGACCACATTTTGGGTCACACCTTAAAGGCACAGAGGTCGGAGCCAGGAAGAAGCAAGGTATGGAGATGACCATGGCAGTGTGTGGACTGACGGCTGCCAGGCCTGGAAACTCCCGGGAGAATCAGGGTCAGCTTTGGTGGATTATTTTACATTGTGGAAGTTCTTGGAGGGGACAGCAGGTTCAGGTGAACTGGCCATAGAGGTAAACGGCCCCACGGAACCCATTGTTCCCTTGTTAGAACTCCCCACAGAGGGGAGACATTGGACAGGTCGGAGGCCATTGCTGTGGCATTGCCCCAAGGTGATCTTGAAGACAAAAGGGAGCCCAGGAAGTCTTTCGGGCATGGCATGACCTTGTGTAAACAGCGTTTGAAAATTATCCTGGAGGTCCTGTTCAAGAAGAAGCATGGTGGAGAAGAACCTCACTGGGAGTGTATTCTAAATATCTACTGTACTTCTTTTGTCTGTTGAAAATGTTCCTTTCTGCCTTAAGACATTAGTCTTTGTTAACAAGCTTGACCAGTTGACAGCCATCGCCTCAAATCCACATAGACACCATATGGGCTTAGCTTCAGCAAAGTTTCATAGAGCTTAGTGACTATTTCTACAAGAACCACCAATTACATATTATGCTCAATGTGTGACTTCTCTACTTAAAGATTGTTTTAAAAAATGAAACGTTTTTCCTTTTCATTCAAAGGATTCAGAAGGGTCAGAAGTTACTGAGACCAGAAAAAAAATTTTTTACTGGAATTATCAGTTTTCCTGACTTCAAGATTCCACCTAATCCTAAGTATTTTAAATGGTTTGTTGGTGCAGTTGTTTCTCTTAAACGCAGTGACAGTAACTGGGTTACTGAACAGTCTGATGGAGCCGTCAACATGCGGCTGAAAGATACTGATGTTTTGGTTACTCTTAACATGCCGGTGAATGTCCTTCCTACCTAATGGAAGGTGGCACCTGCTGGGACCCTTCTGCACTGAGACGGGGGCGGGCACTGATACAGTAGCCGCCAGCTATAAGCACCGTGCTGGTCTGTTTATTCAATTTGGTGAGCACCTTCCGCAGCAAAGGCCAGGTACCAGACACTGGGGCAGATGGATCGTGCCCCTAAAATGTTGAGCATGAAATACAAAAGAGGAAAAAATGTGCAAATGGAAGATGTCTGCTAGCAGTGTTTAATATTACATAGATGCTTTGGAATTTTCTCTGACATTTATTCTTAGAACTTGGATGATATTCTGAGATGTGATTTGAGGCTTTTATATTGCGTAATGCCTTGAAACTGTAACGCTTCAAAGCAGTCAGGGAAGTGACATTTATGGATCTCCTGTTATGTGCCAAGCACTTTGCTAAGTCCTGTATCATTCCTTTTTTCAATATAAGGAAATTTAGGCTCAGAGAAATGTATAAGCTTATTCAACCACACAGCCTTTAAGGTGGAGCTGAAATGGAAACCCAGATTTCACCAATGACCAGATTCATCCTTACTCTTTCCTTCTATAATATAATGCTGCCACTCAAACACTGGCCTTAAATTGTAAAATTTCCAAAGCTATACAGTTATATTATTTTGATAAGTTTAACCAGATTAAAAGATCCTAGAAATGATGCCTTGATTTTCTAGTATACTATATAGTATATCTATTAATATGATTAAACTTTAAGATTGCTTCATTAACTGTATAATCAATGCCACTAAGTGAAAAATATTTTCTAGCTCAATAGGTAATATAGTATACTAGAAAATGAATTAACAACCTAAATTTCAGTGTGTGTACAACTTTTATTAAAATGAACTTTTTGTTTATGATTTTAAAACATTTTTCAAATATGGTATATTAATTACATGGTGCATAAATCTGAAACTGCTGTCAGAGTCATCTAAGCATAGAGTTGTGGCCAAGAGCTTTGGAACCGGAATGACCAAGTTTAAATCCCAGCTCTAACCACCTTTTAGCTGTGTGTTCCTGGGCAAGCTACTTTACCTCTCTGGGCCTTATTTTTCTGATAATAAAGTGGAGATAATAATATAAGCTATTCTCTAGTATTTTGGTGAGGATTCAGTGTGCTAACACATGTAAAGCACATACCGGTGTCTATATGAATGTTAGCTACATCACTGGGTTGCATTACAGATATATTATTTGATGATATCTAAAATTTTAAATGTGTCGCTTTCACAGGTATGGTTTATGGACAATTAAAGCTAAATACAAGGAGGACTTTACAACAACAGGAACTGCATACTCAGATTAAAAATCATGGTAATTTCTCATAAATTATTGAGATTTCCAATGTATGTTTTTACAAAACCACTCTCAATAACTTTGTTGACTAAGGACTCATTAAGAGATAAAGAAAGGGCACTGAAAAGTGGGGAAAGAGGGGGACTGGGAGTCGGAGCCACAGACCTGGGATTCACGACCCGGCTCACCTCAGTTCAGTCACTGAGCTCTCTGGGCCTTACGTTCTTATCACCGTTCTGCAAAGGTCAAGTCCTATAGGAAGGTAGGATTACATAATTTTCCTGCAAGATCCATGGCTCTTTGACTCCTTTAAGGAGGACCTCGTCTGAGCTCCTTATCTAAAGATAAGATTCTTATCTAAAGAATCAGACCCCGGGGAAACGGGGAGGCTGATCCAGGTTCTAACAGCAGCTTTGTCCGCTTGAGAATGAGAATGCAGAATGTCCCCTCTGAATCCCAAGCCAGTGCTCCCTCCTATCAGTCCTAAAAATTGATCATGTGTTTGGACAGTTACGGGGGATTCCCTGGTGGCTCAGATGGTAAAGTATCTGCCTGCAATGCAGGAGACCCGGATTCAATCCCCGGGTCGGGAAGATCCCGTGGAGAAGGAAATGGCAACCCACTCCAGTACTCTTGCCTAGAAAATAGTATCTGCCATGGCTGTGGGAAGTGGGTTCAAGGAGGTTTGCCTGAAGGGCATTGGCTGATTCCAGTCTTACTGTTGTTTAACAATCTTATAAGCAAAGAATCCTAAAGATTGAAATATCATGGTGGCTGTTTAGGTGACTAACTGTTTAGGTATTAAAAAATATGATATGAAAGTATTCACTTCTTATTTGTTAATGTTAATTGATCATAAAACTTAATTAAGAAAAGTGGCTATGGAATTGATCGAATAGGCCCAGAAATCACACTTGGCAGATAAGTTTATGGAAGCACTGGCTTGCCTGTTTAATATTTAAATAAGGAAAGTTAATGTTTTTCTTTGACTCAAAGGAAAAATATGAGGCTAAAATAAAAATAACAGCTCCAGTACACGTTAGGAAGATGTGATGTCGCCCCTTTTGCTAAAAGTATCACTTGGGAGACACACCTGCTATGGTGTGTGGAAGAAGTGTGGCCTCTCACAAATAGGAGACCTGGGTTCTAGTTCATTTCTCCACTAACTTGCCATGAACCAAAAAACTATGGGAAGTTTGAGTAAGCTTTATTATACCTCTGCGATTCAATTTCCTCATTGGTCATAGGAATAAAAATACATCTATATCTCATTACAATAATTGCTTTATCAAAAAAGGGGGTAATTGTATTCTTTTAAAACAGGTATTCTTACAATAAGAATGTAACTGAAGCTAAAGCTTCTGTTTCTTTTGGGATAAGAGAAAATTTAAATGACAGCAGAAAAGAAATAATGCTTGAAGCAACACAGAAAACAAAGGTAAAGAAGAAATCAAGTTACCTTTATAGAAATGGAGAACTGGGGGTCAATTCATCACATTGTAGAGATTAAAAATGAGCTTTCACCCCCAAGAGTTCACAGCACCAAACAGAACATAACAAAACCACTAATACTTGGGACTTTGGGAAGTTCTAGAAACTAGAAACTAGAAAATTTGCAGTGATGTTTGTCTTCCATTTCGAGGCTTGAGTTTGCAAAAACCTACTCCCAGAGGCAGTTTTCTCCCTTTGTAGACATGGTATCCTGGACCTGAGATGAGCTTCCATCAGATAGAGACTGTAAATTATAGCCTCAGTTTCTGAACAGGATGAGACGAGGTTTTGGATCAGAGATTTTCAGTCCCACCCAGGGTTATTTCTCCATGACCGGAGGCTTCAAGCTTAAAAGAAATGACCTAAATATTAATCAGTTAAAAATATACGCCATGGATGTTGATGTATGGCAGAAACCAAAGCAATGTTGTAAAGCAATTATCCTTCAGTTAAAAATAAATAACTTTTAAAAATATGTATGCTATAGAACCAAGCTTATGCTTTGTATTACCATTAGCTGTAACTATAATGTCATGTCAAGTGAAGATTTTGCAGGCTGATGAAATCCTTTGTTAATCCCTAGCAGTGAATTAAGAGAAGTCAATGGCAACCCACTCCGGTACTCTTGCCTGGAAAATCCCATGGATGGAGGAGCCTGGTGGGCTGCAGTCCATGGGATTGCAAAGAGTCGGACACGACTGAGCGACTTGACTTTCACTTTTCACTTTCATGCATTGGATAAGGAAATGGCAACCCAGTACTCCAGTACTCTTGCCTGGAGAATCCCAGGGACGGGGAAGCCTGGTGGGCTGCCATCTATGGGGTCGCACAGAGTCGGACACGACTGAAGTGACTTAGCAGCAGCAGCAGCAGCGAATTATTCTCTAATACTGTATCTTCTACATTTTTGTCCTCCTTTCGAAAACAGTTGATTGATGGAGTTGCACGATGCATTTTTAACACATCAGAAGCAATAAAAAAACTGTCATATAAAAGCCTAAAAGATTTAAATAACAAGTATCTTCATATTTTTGTGGAAGTCCAAGAATGTACAGGTGAGTTCCAAACTGATCTATAAATTCTTTTCTCACATTTCTTTCTTTTTCCAAAGTTCAGATAGAAATCTGCAACTTATTATTGGTGGAATGTTGAACAAATACAGTTACCAGATATGCTCTACCAAACTACTATCCATCAGCTCTGTGCAGGGGAAATGCTCTTGAAAGACATCTTTCTGCAGTGATTATCCCCTACTCCCACATGTAAAGGATAGCCTTTTAAGTCATTGAAAAGAACAGCTAATGATGGTACCAGACAATTTTGCTTGCAACAAACAAATGATATATCACAATTATTCACATATGAAAGCATTCCTGAGTCATTTGAGTGTTTGCTTACATATTATTAAATATGTAACACGTATTTTCTACCACACTACCTGGTGAATTTTTGAATGTTGCCTTGGAAATGATAACCAACTGTTTCACAAGTGAGTATCTCTTCTCACAGGATTATTGACATTCTGCTCCGTTACTTGAAAAAAAAGGGAGGGAGGAGGGATGAATGATCTGATTAATAGTCTGGAGCAGGATGTGCTAGGCTTAGTTACTCAGTTGTGTTCGACTCTTTGCAACACCATGGACCACAGCACACCAGGCTCTGTCCATGGGGATTCTCCAGACAAGATTACTGGAGCGGGTTGCCTATCCCTTCTCCAGAGGATCTTCCAACCCAGGAATGGAACCGGGGTCTCCTGCATTGCAGGTGGATTCTTTACCAGCTGAGCCACCAGGGAAGCCCAAGAATACTGGAGTGGAGAGCCTATCCCTTCTCCAGAGGATCTTCCTGACCCAGGAATGGAACCGGGGTCTCCTGAACTGCAGGTGGACTCTTCACCAGCTGAGCCTCCAGGGGACCCCCTGCAGCAGGATACTGTAGTTGAAATTGATGAATGGGCTTCTCACCAACCTCATGCAAGCTGCACTTTACTGGTTCATGGAATGGCCAGATTCTTTCAGGGGAACCATAGCGACAATCTGAACTTAGATGCACAATTGCACGTGAAATGACCAAGGGTTTGACAAGTGGCATGTCCTTATGCAAATTAAGAAATAGAAAAGAAGAGAGCGGGCTCCTGCGCAGATTAATGGACAACATTGTGCTTGTCAAACTCTCGGCTTGATCAACCTGTTGTTCCATTAGGTAGACTCTTCCAATAAACCAAACTAACTGATGTCAAATATGTCCTCTCTCCTTACACACTGGATCTGGTTGCTACTTCTCTCCTCCTGAAACCTGGGATTCCATATTCCATAAAGGTTAGATGATTATAAAATCTAGTATGTTGAACAGACCATGAGGGTGTTCACTGTGGGGGTGAGGAATAGTACAAGCGAATCACCAAGTCCGTGATGAAAAACAGCAGTCTAGCCACGGTAATGATTTCACCCAGTCAGTGCATGATTGAACGCGTGCGGCACACACACGTACACACACACAGGCACGCAGCTTACATATAAGCACATAGCACAGTGTCGTGTTCTTATTAAAAAAGCAATGTCTATACATTGAATTGAATGTAATTCATATTATGTATCCCTGGAGTGGTTAAAGTAGCAACTTAAGAGAACCACATTTGACTACTGAACTAAATTCTGCCAACGTCTTGCTTGGGGCGTAGTCTAGGTTTTCCTGTTGTAAAAGGCTCAACATTAACTACTGAGATGAATTTGGCCCAATAGGTCCAGGTGAGGGATGCGTTCGCCCATTTTGTAGGAGGGATTACAGTAACCCTGAAAGCAAGAACAGTGGATAAAACTCAGAAGACGACGGATCTGGTTCCCAGAAAAAGCACAACAAATTATATTGATGGAGTGGCTTCCTTTATGGTTAATATTCCCTCTGATGTGGCAGCTCTGGAGTTTCATGCGAGCCAAATTCTCATTTGTTGCACTTTCTAATAGCCCTTCAGTCTGTGTGGTAGCTAGTATACACGAAAGATGAGGGAAATTTTATATGTAAGTCTAGTGACTTTCTCTGAAACTTTTGACTTGCAGGCACAAGAAATACAACTTAATGTACTGAGTATCACATAAAGGATATGAGTTTGTCAATTTTATATTTTAGAAATAATTTCTTTCTTCTTATGCTAAATAGTGCTATTCAAATCTGGACAATTTAGAGTAAGAATTGCCAGTGGAATACAAGCATATACAAATAGAGTCTTCTCCCATCCATTATTTCCAGCTATTGACATTTCTCCTTCAATTCACAATTCACATGCTAAGTCTACTAAAGAATAACCTATGCTCTCCTTTGGGGGGCACTGTGTATAATCTGGCGTGGCCCCTGTGACTCCACATTTCCTTGCTTTTTATTTTTCTTCTTTGTTCTCTTCTTTACAGTGTCCATTTTGAAGCTGTGATCCCTAACTTGCCCTCTAAATGAGGGTGATCCTCAGGGTTCTATTTAGACTCTCCTCTCTTCCTACATGACATTTTTCTCCCTGGTTCCCATAGCTTATACTGAAGACTCATCCTAAACACGCAAGATTCTTACAGAACTGCCTCTCCATATCTTCTTTTTGCTCTTTTGAAGAAGCATAAACATCGCTTTGTCCAAAATCGAGTCCTACCTGCCAACCTCAAACCTGGACCTCCTCCTCCTGCCCTGTTTTAGTGAATGGTCCCCCAGCCAGCCAGTCGCTCACCCTCCTCCCAGTCACTGTCCTCTCTGGGCAAGGGAATGGAGTGATTTCTCTGACACAAACCTCATCTCAACTGACCTGGTCCTTGCTCCGCTCTCCAAACGCATTAGTCACCACTCTTTCTGTAACACTTCACACCCCAGCCACCCTGGACAGTTTGCAGCTCCCTGGTGTTCTACTGCCTCTTGCCACAAGGCCTTTCAACCCACCTTAGACGCTCCTTCCGAGTTCTTTGATTCTGTAACTCCTACATATTTGGGGGTCAGCTATTAAACCACATCCTCCAAGGAGCCTTCTCTAACTACCCTCTGCTGATCAAGGGAGGTATTCTTACTCCATGAAAGTCTCACGGCTTTCAAGTTTCTTGAGGGCAAGAGCTGTGTCTGTTTTCTTCATCTTTGTGTCCCCAGCAGCTAGCATAGCTCCTGACACACATTAGGGAACATAAAATGTTGACTGGCTAAACACGTATTTCTCTTTCCAAACCTACACAAAAGCCAAGTGTCCTAGTCTCCCTTTACTCTGACGGCATCAACTGTCTTTTCTTTGTTTTGTTCACTAGTTGTCATATTACCTTCACTAGCAAACAATACCAAAGTTTGCAGCTTCAAGAAAAGCACGGATGGTTCCAGTCTCTTGTTCAGGAGCTGGCACAGCGTAACTCTTGTATTTATGAGTTCCATACTACCCTGAACTTTGCCATCATGAGCAGGTGTTAACTGTCCTAGATTCTTCTCCCTGTTCCTTTCCTGAGAAGCAGTGAGATTATTCACCACTATTCCCATCCACAACCAACATTTCTATTAACTTTTAAGAGCAATTGCCACATTCCTAATTCCTACTAGCCTATGGCAGAAGGAAATGAGTCAATAAGTTGGCATGTCATTTAAGAAAGAAGGTCAACCCTAGGTCTAGGATCTTTTCTCTCTCTCTCTTTTTTTTAAAAAAATGTTTATTTTATTTATTTATTTTGGCTATGTCGGGCCTTAGTTGCAGCACATGGAATCTTCATTGCATCATGTGACTCTTTCGTTGTGGAGATGGACTTTCTACTTGTGGTGTGTGGGCAGCGTGTGGGCTCCAGCGCCTGTAGGCTTCAGTGGCTGGGGCACACAGGCTCCCCTGCTGTGGCGCACAGACTCTGGAGCATGCAGGCTCAGTAGTTGCAGCACAGGCTTAGTTGCTCCACTGCATGTAGGATCTTAGTTCCCCAGCCAGGGATCAAATCAGCTTCCCCTGCATCGCAAGGCAGATTTCTTAAAACTGGGTCATCAGAGAGATCCCTGGGATCTTTCCTCTATTTTACTTCAGTGGACTCTTCCACAATTAGGCTAGACATTCACATATAATTTTATTATTTTTTAAAATCAGTAGCCTTTCTGTAGTTGCTTGACAACATAGCTTATCATGATTAAGGCCATGGAATGCTAATTTACCTTTTCGTAAAATGCTTTCACAGAACCAGACCTGGCACTAAGTGAATGCTAGCCAAGTGCCAACAATTACCACCACCACCACTGCTACCACCATCATCATTATCAGCAAAGGCAAAGTAAAGTATCCGGTTTTACATTTTTTTGACACTATCTTCTTTAGGTTAGAACTGATGACACAGACCTTCTAGAAGAATATCAGGCCAGCAATGACTATCAAGCAGTAGCCTACTCATCACGCAGTCGAAGTTTCCTTTCGCTTAGCTGGACAGACAGTTACAAGAGTTTGCTTGTGGGAGAACACCTGAGTGTAACAGTTACCCCTAAAAGTCCATATGTTGACAAGATCACACACAACAGTTATGTGGTAAGTTCAATATCTGACTCGCATCTAGGCCCCTGCTTGCAACATTTTCTTTGCTTATGCAAATAATCCTTTAAATGATTCCTTACCTCACACAAAGCACTTGTTTTTGTCATTTAGTTGCTGAGTTGTGTCCAACTCCTTGTGACCCTTTGGACTGTAGTCGTCCAGGCTCCTCTCCCCACGGGGTTTCCCAGGCAAGAATACTGGAGTGGATCGCTATTTCCTTCTCCAAGGGATCTTCCCGACCCGGGGATTGAACCTCCTCTCCTGCACTGTCAGGTGGATTGTTTACTGCTGAGCCACCAGGGAAGCCCCAGCACAGAGCAGTATCCAGTGGATATTTAGCAAATGAATGGATGAACTTACATCACACTTTATAGTCCATAGAGCACATTCACAAACATCTTCTCCGCAGAGTCTCATAATACCTTTTTGAGCTCAGCAGACAGTGAAACAGCCTGGAGAGGTTGAGTGACCTGCCATATTCACAAGTAGTTAGTAGGTTTGGGATTTCCTTCAAGATCTTTTGACTGCTAGACAGGTATTCCTTCCATGGCACAGTGCCCAGGGTTTGACCACAGCCTGCATTCAGTCCCCAGACTAGTCAGTGACCTCAGCAATGTTTTATGGCCAAGCAGAGCATTACCAAGCATTGGACTGCTGAGCCTGGCCAACATTCCTTAAGAACATACCGTGTTTACAAAGGGAAGAGTTTAATTCCTATGCTCAAGGACAGATATAGTGATTCCAAGCATTTTTCATAGCTTTTCAAAATATATACTAGCAAGGATGGCAACATGATATGTTGGAAAAGGCATGAGCTTTGAGTCAACAAGATCAAGGTTCCTGCCTCGATAAATCCACGTTTAGAAGCAAACCTTTGACTACAAACAATTCCAAACTATCTTTCTTTCAGTAACTGATAACATCTTGTTTACTAACCCATTTGTTGGAATAAGCAATTGATTCTGAGAGAGGTACCTTTTAAACTAATGGGACAGTTTACATCTATGAGCTTCAATTTCTGTAACTACAAGGTGGGATTAATAAAGCCACAATATACAATTGTGAGGATTGAATGTGTTCAAGTACATGTACCTAACGTTATAGAAGATGCTTAATGAACATTAATTCTCTTCAGTTTTATCTCCTTCCTAATTACTAGCTCAGCATTAGACCCACTCTGATGCACATTTGTTGCTGTGTATTTTTAGATTTCATCTAAGGGAAAAATTTGTACACTTTGGCACAGAGAAGAAACTCCCAGGTTCATCTTACCAACTTTTAAACCTTTCCATGACTCAACACATGGTTCCCACAGCCTGTGTACTGGTCTACTATCTTGTCACAGGAAAGCAGACAGCAGGATTAGTGTCTGACTCACTCTGCCTAAACAATGAAGAAAACTGTGGGGACCAGCTCCAAGTGAGCCACAGGTACTCTCCCCAGCCGGAGTTCCTCTTGAATGACTGTTTAATCTCATACTAAGATACTTTCTTTTCCAATTAATTTTAGATCTATCTGTCTCCAAATAAAGATATATATTCTCCAGATGAAGCTATATCTCTTATTATGGAAACTCAGTCAGAATCATGGGTAGCATTGTCATCAGTGAGAAGTGATGTTTATGGCTTCCAGGAAAGAAGCAAAAATCATAAGGAAAGAGTTAAGTAGGGTAAATGCTGTGGTAACTGATGCTTGGCATGACTTGGGGCCAAATGGCCATTATGGTTCTCTCATAGTTCTATGGGTTAATCATGGGAGAAGAATAAAGTAAGATGTGATTATGTCAATGTCTGTCTCCTAAGCTAGATTTAAGCATAACGACGCCAACAGCTGACATTTACTGAACATTTACTATATGCTGAATATCATCATAAGACCTTTAAACCTATTATCATATTGAGTATTCACAACAATCCTGTCAGAGACATATCAATAATAAAGATATTTAAAATGCATTAAGCTCTTACTAGTGGAGTTCTTATGTTACTGATAATGGAAAACTAAGAGACATTAGGTTGCGTAGGGCCAGAAGAGAATCTCTGCATAGAGTAGAATCAAATGAACTTGGTTGGTTAGAGCTAACCCCTTTAGTTATCCTTTTAGGTATACAAAGGGTAACTGTCCAGTTAAATTACTCGCTAATTATTTTGTATCAGATGAACACATATTTGGGAATAACCTCAATGAAATGCTAAAATGCAGTTTTCTCTGGGAATAAATTAAAACATGATTCAATCTACATTCAGCAACAAACTTTCGAGGGCAGCCAATCCCAAACTATTTTCCTTTCAGTGGCTGATGACACCATCGTGTATATTAAGCCACTCATTGGAATAAGCAATAACCTTACTGACTTTTGAGAGAGGGTACCTTTTAAGCTAATGCATAAAATTAAAGTTTCTTGCTCACTCCAGGGAAGTCATATGACTGAAAAAACTAGAGTTCTGGTGAGTTGAGTGTATTAATTAATTGGAAAAGTGATAAAGAGGGGAGCAGAAAATAGGGGCATGGTTTGGGAAACTATATGGTTACCCATGAAAGCTGCAGCCATGAACCTCTCTTCACTCACCTGCCCTTCCCCCCTCCTATCCCCTAATAACCCATAATAACTTATTTTGGGTGCCACAGGTCATGGTCACAAATTTTGATGAGGAGTCAACCCTTCTCATCAAAAATAAGTCATTGAGTATCCTTACCCACTCTGTGCTCTGCTCTATCCTGAGTGGAACAATAAAATAGAGGGTGTCATCTGATTCAGAATTTATAAACTAGAGCTGGTAAGGACCATGAGGAGTAGTCAGTATTTATTTATTCCTTCATTCAATCAACTGCTCAGAGGATATCTTATTAGTTAATGCATTGCATAAAGCTCTAAGAAAGGAGAGTGTAAATTATTTTCTAGGAACTTCCATATCAATCTTATATGCCTAAAGGCTTAGCTGTTGAACAGCATGTATCTGCAGACACATGAGGTGAAAACTAGGGAAATCAAGAAAGGTTGGGAAAACTGGAGAATTAGATTTTAATGTTCAGTCAGTGAGTGACTTGAAATGAACAGTATCCGTAAGTCAATTGTTTCCCATAATAGCCACTGAATATTGTTTTTGAGGGAATGATTTTCTTTCTGAACAGATACTTCAATCTTTAGATAAAAATGACCATGACTGTGGAACAGGTGGTGGCAGGAATAATGCGGAAGTGTTCTATTTAGCAGGACTCACAGTCCTCACCAATGCAGATGACTCCCAACAAGATGGTAAGTAATTATTTTCAACCAATTCACATGAATATGCTTTTTATAAAAATACACTACCTTTTCTGGACCCACATTGATTCTCCCTCTAAATCCTCACTGCTCCCACAGCATGATTTTTTAAATTAAGTTAAACTTTTAAAATTTTATTGTGGTGAGAACATTTAGCATGAAGTTTTCCCTAATAATAAATTAAGTGTACAAAGCATTGTTTTTTCTTTTTAATTTATCTTTTTTATTGAAGGATAATTGCTTTATAGAATTTTGTTGTTTTCTGTCAAACCTCAACATGAATTAGCCATGGATACACATATATACCCTCCCTTTTTGAACCTCCCTCCCATCTCCCGTCCCATCCCACCCCTCTGGATTGATACAGAGCTCCTGTTTGAGTTTCCTAAGCCATGCAGAAATTTCCCATTGCTATCTATTTTGCATACGGTAACGTAAGTTTCTGTGTTACTCTTTCCGTACATCTCACCCTCTCCTCCCCTCTCCCCATGTCCATAAGTCTATTTTCTATGCCTGTTTCTCCATTGCTGCCCTGTGGATAATTCTTCAGTACCATTTTTCTAGATTCTGTATACATGTGTTAGAATATGCTATTTATCTTTCTCTTTCCGACTCACTTCACTCTGTATAATAGAGTATAATAGGTTCTAGGTTCATCCACCTCATCAGAACTGACTCAAATGTGTTCCTCTTTGTGGCTGAGTAATATTCCATTGTGTATATGTACCACAACTTCTTTATCATTACGTATGCATAATCATTACGTAGTGTCCTTCCTTATCTCTTGTAATCTTTATTTTAAGGTCTGTTTTGTCTGATATGAGGATTGCTACCCCAACTTTCTTTTGCTGCCCATTTGCATGGAATGTATTTTTCCATCCTCTCGCTTTCAGTCTGTATGTGTCTTTAGGTCTGAAGTGGGTTTCTTGTAGACAACATAAATATGGGTCTTGTTTTTGTATCCATTCAGCCAGTCTGTGTCTTTTGATTGGAGCATTTAATCCATTTACATTTAAAGTAATTATTGATATATATGTTCCTATTGCCATTTTCTGTCGTGGTCCAGGCATGGGTTGGAAAAGAATTTCCAGACATGAGACAGAATGAGAGGGAAATAAAGTTTATTAGAGTGGGAGACGCTATTAGAACAGTGGGCCAGCTCAAGGGAGAACCAGTGTTGAGCAGTCGTCCTTAGTCCACTTTTATACCCAGGGTACCAGGAGTGGGATAGGAGTCTTGTGGGTCATTTGCTGATTGGATGAGGCATGTATAATGGGTGGGGGAAGAGTAGAGCAGGTACCTTCTCCCTATGGGGTAGGAGGAGAGACAGGTTATACTGTTCCATTAATAGTTACAACATGGGGGAGGGAAGGACAATAAGGGTCTGGTTTTCCCATTCCTGTGTTCCAAGACCTTCCTTGGTTTTATCTGCTCTTTTGTCCTTGGGTCACCATATTTTCCTAATTGTTTGGGGTTGATTTTGTAGATCTTTTTTCTTCTCTTGTATTTCTTGACTAAATAAGTCCCTTTAACATTTTTGTAAAACTGGTTTGGTGGTGCTGAATTCTTTTAACTTTTGCTTTTCTGAAAAGCTTTTATTTCTCCATCAATTTTGTATGAGATCCTTGCTGGGTGCAATAATCTTGGCTGTAGATTTTCCCCTTTCAGAAGTTTAAATATATCCTGCCATTCACTTCTGGCCTGCTGAGTTTCTGCTAAAGATCAGCTGTTAAGCATATGGGGTTTCCCTTGTATGCTATTTGTTGCTTCTCCCTTGTTGCTTTTAATATTCTTTCTTTGTGTTTAGTCTTTGTTAGTTTGATTAGTATGTGTCTTGGCATGTTTCTCCTTGGGTTTATCCTCTATGGGACTCTGTGCTTCTTGGACTTGATTGACTATTTCCTTTTCCACATTGGGGAAATTTTGAACTATAATCTCTTCAGATATTTTCTCATACCCTTTCTTTTTCTCTTCTTCTTCTGGGACCCCTATAATTCGCATGTTGGTGTGTTTGATATTGTCCCAGAAGTCTCTGAGACTATCCTCAGTTATTTTCATTCTTTTTAGTTTATTCTGCTCTTCAGAAGTTATTTCCACCATTTTACCTTCCAGCTCACTGATTTGTTCTTATGCTTCAGATATTCTGCTATTGATTCCTTCTAGAGTGTTTTTAATTTCAGTAACTGTGTTGTTTGTCTCTGTATGTTTATTCTTTCATTCTTCTAGGTCTTTGTTAACTGATTCTTGCGTTTTCTCCATTTTGTTTTAAAGGTTTTTGATCATCTTTAATATCATTATTCTGACTTATTTTTCAGGTAGTTTGCCTATTTCCTCTTCATGCATTTGGACTTCTGTGTTTCTAGTTTGTTCCTTCATTTGTGTAGTATTTCTCTGCCTTTTCTTTATTTTTTTAAAACTCATTGTGTTTGAGGTCTCCTTTTCCAGTTCAAGGTTGAATTCTTTCTTCCCTTTGGTTTCTGCCTTCCTAAGGCTGGCCCAGTCGTTTGTGTAAGCTTTGTATAGGGTGAGATTTGTGCTGAGTTTTTGTTTGCTTGTTTTTCCTCTGATGGGCAAGGCTGAGTGAGGTGATAATTCTGTCTGCTGATATTTGAGTTTGTATTTTTGTTTCGTTTGTTGTTTAGATGAGGCGTCCTGCACAGGGTGCTACTGGTGGTTGGGTGATGCCAGGTCTGGTATTCAGGTGGTCTCCTTTGTGTGAGTTCTCACTATTTGATACTCCCTAGGGTTAGTTCTCTGTTAATCTAGGGTCTTGGAGTCAGTGCTCCCACTCCAAAGACTCAGGGCTTGATCTCTTTTTGAATCAAGCTTCTTCATGTACCAGAGAATTCCTTATAAAGCCTTTTCCATGTTTGAATCACTGTTTCATACTTTAAATATGCACTGGTCCCAGTTTCCAGAATCCCAAGAGAGCAGAGGAAGACATGGCTTTTGCTGAAAGAACTGGGCATTGTTGTTGCCTAGAGGTACACTGCTGTACAGCAGCGCTCTAGAGCTTACTCATTTCACTAATTGAAACGTTATTCTCATTGATTAGTAACACTCTATTTTCCCCTCCCCTGAAAGTGAAAATGAAAGTCACTCAGTCATGTCTGACTCTATCAGAGTGACTGGTACCCAGTTAAATGCATGGCTTCCATTAAATTATTGCAAAAGCTAGGTATGATGGGACTTCAGGATGAAATAATGATCAGTTCAGTTCAGTTGCTCAGTCATATCTGACTCTTCCTGACTCCATGGACTGCAGCACACCAGGCTTCCCTGTCCATCACCAACTCCTGGAGCTTACTGAAACTCAAGTCCATTGAGTCAGTGATGCCATCCAAACAAGTCCTCCTCTGTTGTCTCCTTCACCTCCTGTCTTCAATCTCTCCTAGCACCAGGGTCGTTTCCAGTGAAATAATAATAACCAACAGTAATTAGATACTTACTATGTGCCAGGTGTTTTTAAGACTTATCATCAGATTTTCTCATTGAACACTCATCCCAATCACATGCAGTAGGTACTCTCAATACTCCCATTTTCCAGATGAAGACTTCAAGGCATAGAGAAATTAATAATAATATGCCCAATGTCACGCCAGGCAAGAATACTAGAGTGGGTAGCCATTTCTTCTCTAGGAACTATACTATCAAAGTGTTATTCACTCAGTCACGTCCAACTATTTGCGACCCCATGGACTGTAGCTTGCCAGGCTCCTCCGTCCTTGAAATTCTCCAGGCAAGAATACTGGAGTGGGTAACCATTCCCTTCTCCAGGGGATCTTCCTGACCCAAGCATTGAACCCAGGTCATCCACATTGTGGGCAGGTTCTTGACTGTCTGAGCCACAGCTCCCTTTTTCAGTACACGCAATGTCATGGGGCAGTGTGTGGCACAGGCAGAATTTAAACCCAGGTCAGACAGATACTAGATCCCACTGCACTGGCGGCCACTGTGCTCTACTGGACACGACTTCTTTTCTTTGGTCTATTAATGTTTAAGACCTATCCAGATTATTTGGAAGATGGGTCTGAAAAATCCAATTTTTATATACCATTTAAATTTCAGATACACTATTAATAATGTTAATTATTAACTCTTGGAGGAGTTACAGATACTGTGTTGTCATAACCATAATCGCAACAACAAAGTTTCCTCCCATTTCAGCAGGTACTTGCCTAAACAGTACCGTTAGAAGACAGTATGTCAGGAACAGTGTTTTTTAGAATCAGAGCCTGTCTTTGGATCTTGGCTTCCTATTTATAGCTATGTGACCCTAGCCACATTACTTCATCGCTCCAAGCCTCAGTTTTTTTCTTCTGCAAAATGGAGACAAATTCTCTTTGTCTTGCAGACTTAGGAGGATGAATTATGAGAGCCAAATAAGGTGATGCAGGTAAAGCACTTAGCTTAGGAGGAACTCAATAAACAGTCATCTGTAATGCTTCATTCTCACCAAAGCCATAGTCTGACCTCGGGCTAGGCAGAAATTATAATCATAATAATGGCAAAGTGAGCTTCTGAATACTGAGCTATCTTGCCAAGTCCAAATGACTGGGAGAGATGGGTCCACCACAAGTATCACAGCTTCTATTCTGTGGCCCAGTGACCTTTGCACTTCATGATACTGCCTCTTGGCTTCAGGTCTGGTTCTGTCACTTAGCAGCTGGGCCCACTTGGACAAGCCCCTTCTGCTCTCTCCACTGCTGTTTCCTGACGTCTGATGAAGAAGTACAATACGTGCGTGCTCAGTTATGTCTGACTTTTTGCAACCCCATGGACTGTAGCCCACCAGGCACCTCTGTCCATGGAATCTTTCCAGGCAAGAATACTGGAGTGGGTTGTCATTTCCTACTCCAGGGAATCTTTCCAATCCAGGGATCAAACCCGCATCTCTTGCATCTTCTACATTGGCAGGCAGATTCTTTACCACTGCACCACCTGGGAAGCCAAGAGCATGATCAATTCTAAAGTCCCATTCCATGGCTTTTGAGAAAACAGAAGAGGAAAGCAACCTAAATGAAAACTCTTGTTCTTCTATCCACCCACTCAGACTTCATACTGACCATGGCTTGACTGTCTTGGCCTTGTCCAAGTGGAGGGTGACTGTTTAAGGGTTTTAAAACCAATCATACAGTCTAATTGAAAAAACTCTAGGGATGTTTACAAGATGTCTACAAGATAAAGGGTAAGACTCAGGTGTTCATGATGACTGTCTTCAAGGAATGGGTGAGTATGTGGCTTTTTCTATATAAAAGGATTAACTGTGAGTAGGGCTTCCCTGTTGGTGCAGATGGTAAAGAATCTGCCAGTAACTTGGAAGACCTGGGTTCGATCCCTGGGTCAGGAAGATAACCTGGAGAAAGGAAATCGAAACCCACTCTAGTATTCTTGCCTGGGAAATCCCATGAATGGAGCAGCCTGGTGGACTACAGTCCATTGAGTCACAAAGAGTCGGCCACAACTAAGCATCTAACAGTTCACTTCACATAACTCTGTGAGTACCGATAAGGGAATCAGTAGGACTTAGATAGTTAGATTTTGATTTAGGAGATATAAGGGAGAGTTTTCCAGCCATTAGACTCTCTGTTATGGTACAGGCTGTCTGGGGAGAAAATAATTTCCCATTCTAGGATTAGTGCCAGCAGGGGCTGGTCTACCACTGGTACTAGATGGAGTGGGGCAAGGGTGCCAGGAAGCTGGACCAGAGCTTCCAAGTCCAGACCTGAAACTTTGAATCTGTACTTGGCTAAGAGCAGTTGTATTATCGTCTCCGCATCCACATTCAAACACCGTCTGATCCGGAAGTGCTGTTATAATGGAGCCCCTCGGCGGGAAGAGACGTGGGAGGAGCGGGCTGCGCGTTACCGTCAGCCAGAACGGCGTCAGAGCTTCCACTCGGTGCTGCAGCCTCCACCCAGAGTGAGGTTGAGGGATTCCTTCATCCCTGTGGCTCTGGGAGGGCGAGGTACACGCCACAGCCCCCTCCACGCAGCGCAGTGAGAGGACACGGGCAGAGTCTGTGCTGCCGTGGGAAGGAGCGCTTCCAAACTTGGTTTAAGGCAGGAAAAATGAAGAAGCAGCTCCTTCCGTTCAGCGTAAAAAGCTGAGCGGGCAGAGGTGGTAATGCGAGCTCGGACACCACTCCTCCCCGCTCTGTCACTAACCCACAATGCAGCAGCTGCAGACCATTTTTTTTTTTTTTTAATCACCTAAGCGCTAATTTGAAAATGAAAATACTTGACTACATGATTCTGTGATATTCATTCTGTGTGTCCATCACTGGCCATGCACAATACTTAAAGTCTTGCTTAAAGACAGTTATTATAGTTTGAAGAAACAATATGTTATTCTTCATTTTGCCACAAAGCATCCTCAACAAGAATTAAGAGAAGTAGAAGGAATCCCAATAAGTGTATATATTAGTAGAAAAGAATTTCCTTTAGTTCAGTTTCACATGATTTGAGTGGTAAATAGTGATGAGTATAATTTACTTAAATCTTGTTTAATTTTACTGACTACCTTTTAGCCTGTTTTCTTTGGTTTCTTCTGAATTCTAGCTGTACTACCATGAAGATCATGCAAGTCAAAGTAGAGGATAACTAAGAAAAACATTGCAGTTTTAGTTTAATTTCGTACTTTAAAAAAAGCCAATGACTTTACATTTTTATTATTTTAAAAATCTTTTTATTAAAATTTTCCCAGTTTTATTGAGATATGATTAACACATAACATTGTATAATTTTCAGATATACAACATGATGATTTGAATTGTATGAATACTGTGAAATGATTACCACAATAAGTTTAAGATACATTACCTCTTATAATTACAAATTTTTCTTCCTTGTTAAATAACTTGACTTAAAAAGAATTTAACAACTTGCTTGTACTTTTTCCCTGAAACTATAAAAACATATAAATAAATAAGCTCTGAAAAATATTTTAAAATATAAAATATCTTCAATTCTCAGCAATAGTTATAGGGAAATTCTCATGTAACTTATTAACATACATAATGCATATATTTTCATGACTTAAAAAATTTGAAAGTAATACAATGTGCAGACTTTAAAAATGCCAAAAAATAAAATTTATCAGAAAATCAGCAAAAAGTTTAAGAATAAGCATTAAAAAAAACTGTCAATTTTCATACACTACCCCTTCCCCAGAGTGTTAACAGTGTGAACAGATTTCTAAATGGAATCATATTAATAAGTGTGATACTGCATTTCTTCAATGTGCTTTTTAAAAATGTTAGAAAAATATCACAACTTACTTCCACATTAGTACACAGAAAGTAATAGTGTGAAGTATAAAGTAAAAACCCCTGACCTCACTACCCACCTGCTTTCCAAGATATTGTAGTTGTTTACATTTCTATATCCTTCCAGAAATTTTCTATGCCCATCAACATTTATATCTACATCTATATCTCTATATATTTTGTTCTATGGGTTATTACCATTCTGCACCTTGACTTTTATAATTAATGTATTTTAGACACTTTAAATCAAGAATTTTATTTTTCTATTTAGATATAACAAAAATTAAATGTTTGGTAAAATTCCTTAAAATTTTAAAAGTTGGATGTTGTACTTTAACAAATAGCTATTGTATATTATATTTACCCTATCTTTTTATATTTCTAATTTAGATGTATCAAACACATACATGAAAATTGCACACAGAATTTCCTTGGAAAATTGGTTATGGAAAGTATATCATGTTCCTCAAAGGTATTCTAAAACTTTAAATTGCCTTAAGAAATTTAAAATTATCCGAGCTTGACAGATAAGTGGTCTGTCATTCTTCCAAGGATTCCTTGATAATTAAGGATAGCACTGACATTTAGTCATAGTTAATTTGGTTGATCACTGGGTTGGTTTTTTCCCTCAGTATTTAGCAGAATCAATGATCTTTGCAGAAGAGTACTCTTCACTTGGCTTCCCTGGTGGCTCAGTGGTAAAGAATCCACCTGCCAATGCAGAAGACCCAAGTTTGATCCCTGGGTCCAGAAGATCCCCTGGAGAAGGAAATGGCAACCCACTCCAGTATTCTTACTTGGAAAATCCCACAGACAGAAGAGCCTGACTGACTACAGTTCATGGGGCCACAAAAGAATAGACACGACTTAGCAACTAGACAATAATAACAACTTTACTCACCTTAAACTTTTACTAAGCAAGTAGTTTAGGGTGATCTGGGCTTTGCATTTCTACATAATTATTTGAGTCTTTCTAGACAACTGCTTTGTAATAAACAGTCCAACAATATATCATCCATTTCGGTAAGTATTAAAATATCTCCAAAGCTATTTATCTAACAAATAAAAGGAGGTACTATTTTCCTCACATAATAAACACACACTGTAAAACACTGATGATCTGTAAGCCTTGGGAAACAGTCAGTTTTTGTTCGGTTATCACGACTTGTCTGATGCACAACAGCCTCCTTTATGCCATTTCCCCCTCTAAAACCACTTTTCCTTGACGTATCACGCAGAATCTATGCAGATTAAGACACCCACAGCAGTGCTCTTGCTTACAGCTCCAGCTTATCTGCCAGCAACCCTTGCCACCATCCCCCTATTGTGCACTTTCTGTATCACCAGTACCTGCTCTTTGCAGTCTTCATACTCTTTCCTTGAAGTTCTCTTTCTTAATCAACCCCCACTTCGCTCCTGGCAATCTGCATTTCACATTTAACAACCCACCTCAGACACGGAGATCTCCAAAAGGTGGCCCCCAAAGAATTATACACTTCTCTGCATTCTCATTACAGTCTGTACACGCTAATATTGAAGCACTTATTACCCTCTGTGATAATGTGTTGTTTACCTATTTCTCTCCTTTTATTGAGTGAATTCCTTCAAGGCAGACCCTCTATTATTTATTCCCATCCTTGGTTTTAGGACTGTACTATGCACATGATGGACACTTAGGAAATGCCCTTTGAAAAGATAGCTAACTGATGGACTCTGGTGTTATGAGATTCCTTTTGTTTCAGCTCTTTTGTATACTCTACTTTTCTTAGTGGGGTTCACTGAATGTAATTTAATTTTTATTTGCTAATTTACCACAGTCCTTTCAATGTACGGCAGTGAAAACAGAAAGAGGGCCTATAGTCTAGGTTGAACCTGTTCACTCGGGCTGCTATACCAGCATAGGACAGACTGGTGGCTTATAGGCAGCAGAGATCTACGTCTATCAGTCATCGAGCCTGCGAAGTCCAAGGTCAAGTTACCAGCAAATCCAGTGTCGGATGAGACCCTGCCTTCTGGTCCCTGCATGGCTGTCTTTCCTGCCAGCCCCTCATGGCAGAGGGACAAGGGGATTCCCAGGGGTCTCTTTTCTAAGGGCACTAATCTCAATCATGAGAGTTTTCTAATCACCTCCCAAAGACCACACCTCCAAGTAACAGCACTTTGGGAATTAAATTTCAGCATATGAATTTGGGGGTGGGGGACACAAACACTCAGTCAATGGCAAACCATATGTATCTACCTGACCTAAACAGTTTTGACCTACACAAACAGCAATTGCAAGTGGTTCAACCTCATAGATATACAGGTGATTGGTCTGAATGTGTAAGAGGACCTTGTCAGCCTCTGTTCTTAACTCATTCCCACCTGTGGCCACTGATTTAGCTTTGTCTGTTTGTGGTTTGCCTAAAGAGCCCACATGGGAAAAGCACAAATATTCTAATTAGTAGGAGAGCATGTTAAATTGATCCCAAGTTAATCAAGGATCACCTATGTTTGATGGCTTTGAAATATTTTATTTTCCATCAGGCATCAGCTAGAGTTAATACTACCTGGTTTTCTAACTACCTGGGAAATTCAAGCTGTTTGTGTTTCAAATAAAGGTAAACAGCTAGAGTGATATACTGAATTAGGGGACAGTTTGTTCCTTAAGTTTGTCATTTTATCAACAGTTCAACCAGAACTTTGGCAATAATATATTTTAGATTCTCATCTGAACCTAGGGTAAAAAGAAAT
Organism: Muntiacus reevesi; assembly: GCF_963930625.1. Taxonomy (NCBI): domain Eukaryota; kingdom Metazoa; phylum Chordata; class Mammalia; order Artiodactyla; family Cervidae; genus Muntiacus; species Muntiacus reevesi. The sequence goes on along the minus strand of NC_089258.1, from coordinate 40,684,321 downwards.
ATCTATGTATTTGGACATACTTTGTTCATTTAAATTTTTGTAGGCTAGCCATCATGTTGTGAGCAATGATTTCAAGTTCCAACTTTCCTAAAATCTTTCTGATTTGCTGGGGTGTTGAGGCAGGGGATTAAAAACAAGTCTCATTACTGAGTCCCCCCCCCACCAAGTTATGGATAACAGTACACACCCGTACCATTTATAAAATTATTTTTAAGAAAATTTATTTGATTTTTCACAAGTCAATATTTTCACCCAATAAATGGGTTCCATAATAATTAATGACTTTTTTGATACATTGAAAAGCAGGATTGAGACAGACTGTTAAAAAATATCTGTGCAACTGGGTAGCCAGAGCACTAACAGCAGGAACACAAGAGCAACAATCTGATAAAGTTAGAGGATATTAAGTTCATCATTAAAAACAAAAAGGTAAAAACAGTGCTTTATCTTTAAAAAGGAAAATAGCAAAGGTAGCTTGACAGGAAGTGATGCGAGGTAGGGCTGAGGTGGCTGAGTTATGAAGACTATGAAACGCACAGACGTCTGCAAGAGCTGATGGCCAAATGGACCCAAGAGGAAAAATGTCATAGTGCTGTATCTCTCATTTGTTTGCTGCATTCAGCTGGTTCATGTACTTTGTGTTCAGCGGCTATTATGTGGTAGCAAAGAACTTTAAAGTGCCAGCAGGAAAGTGCGTATGAATCAGTGGGATACACCGCTAGCATTCCCTTGCTTATCAGTCATCAGGAACTCAGCAGCGTTCAGTCCTAGAGCTATACGTTGCGGGGGTGCCATGCTGTGCGTTGTCGCTCAGTCATGTCCAGCTCTTTGTGACCCCATGGACTGCAGCCCATCAGGCTCCTCTGTGCATGGGGATTTTCCAGGCAAGGATACTGGAGTGGGTTGCCGTGCCCTCCTCCAGCAGATCTTACCAACCCAGGGACTGAATGGAGGTCCGCTGCAATGCAGACAGGTTCTTTACCGTCAGAGACACCAGGGAAGCCCATATGTTGTGGGTATAAGTAATATTTTTACCATAGTGCCTTGATGTAAATTACTCTAGAGCTAATGGAAGTTACTCCATGTTCTTTTCTGTTTTCTTTGTTATTGTTTGTTTTTGTAAGTTCATGAACTGTTGGGGTAACTACGAACTCTGACTATATATTTGATGATATTAAAAATAATAACCTTTGTTTTTGAGGGTGGGTTTTTAAAAAGGAAGTTATTGTTTTAGAGACATAAATAAATTGAAATGTTTATATATAAATAAAATAGTATGCTGCTGGGATTTGCTTCAGAATAATTTAGGTAGTGCTAGGTGAGGTGGATATAGAGGGGAAAACATTGACCTTGAGTTGATAATCACAGAGGCTGGGTAGTGGGTTCATTATACCATTCTCTCTACTTTTTATATAGACTTGAATTTTTCTGTAACAAAAAGTTTTTTTAACTTTACAGATAATCATAATACTCTTCTGAAATCTTATCAAATGTTTGTTTAGGTCTTCCAGGCTAGAGGGAAGATTTTGCTTGTCTTGTTCACCATTGTTACCTGCTTTGGCCAGTATGCGGGCTGGCCCTTGGCAGACTCTCAAAATATTAATTGATGAGGGGAAAAAAATGTCACGAAGTAAAACTTTCAGGAGGAGAGAGAAAATTCATATTTTTCTTCAACACAAAAGTCAAATTGGATGTGACTCATGTATCACCGTGGAAGCTGAATGGAGGTTTTGGAGCGGATCAATTCATGTTTTCTGTGGGGAATGATGGGAGGTGAGAAAAGTCTTCCTTCAGTAAGTAGACAGAAGCCCTAAGAGGCTGGTGGTTGCCAGTGGTGGGGATGGAGTAGGAGTATGTGAAGTATCTGCTTACTGGCTAAGAGGTTTATTTCAGAGCAATGAAAATATTTTGGAAGTAGATAAACGTGGAACATTGTCAGAACACTGTCAGTGTACTAAATGTCACTGAATTGTTCACTTTGAAATGGTTAATTTTCTGTTAGTGAATTTCACCTCAATACAAAAACTAGAGAAAGGCAAATGTTGGAGCCAGGAGTGGAAGGTGGCTCCTCTGTAAAAATAGGAAGGTTGGCCGATAAAGTCATCAGTGAGTTGATGGCATAGCTAAAACTAGAAACTTGGTCTTTTGATTTCCAGGCCTGTGGTCTTTTTACAAAAAAAAAAGGTTCCAAATACTCTGGACCAACAAATTGACCTTAAATTAATTGTGCTATGAATTGCAGTGTAGGGAAGAGGGGTGTGTGATGAACTGGGAGACTGGGATTGACATACATGCACTGCTATGTATAAAACAGAAAACTAGTGAGAACCGACTGCACAGCGCAGGGAACTCTGCTCAGCGCTGTGTGGTGGCCTCGAGGGGAAGGAAATCCGAAAAAGAGGAGATATATGTGTACGCACAATTGATTTCCTTTGTTGTATGGCGGAAACTAACACAACATTTAAAAGCAACTATACTCCAATAAAAATTAATTTAAAAAAGAATCTCAGTGTATTAAAAGCAAATATGTAATACAGGAATTAAAATCCCAAATTCTAGTCTAGAATGCTCATGTAGTTAACTCCAGTTTATTTTCTCAGAACTCCACTTAGAGCTATTTTCTAACCAAAACATTCATGGGCCCCAGGCTCAAGCTCTGATAGAACTGTTGCTTTCCTGTGAATTATTTATCTCAAGTTTATCATAACACACTTATCATGATGCTTATTTACTTAACGTCTGTCTCTTTCACTAATAATGTCTAACAGGGGACTTACTTAAGGTCAGATTCTGTCCTAAACTTTTTATCAGAATTAATGTATCTAATTCTTACCACAGCCCTGTGAAGTAGGTAGCTTATTTGCTCCCCTTCATAGATAGGAGTCTGAGGCACAAAGTGATGAAGTAATTTGCCTGAGGTCGAACAGCTGAGAGGTCAGGACCCAGTGCAGCAGTCTGACTCCTGAGCCTATTCTGACGCAGCCTGAGAGCGGTGACTGTGTTCACTTGCTCAGCACCAGGCACACACTACATATTGAATAAATGCAGGATTTGGGTTCTCGCTTAGCAGCCTCTCGTGTTTGGCTATGTGTCCTGAGCAGATCATTTGACCTCCCTGAATCCAGCATTTATTGTAGCCACCATGTTGAGGGTTGTGAAAACCCAAATAAGTTTATGGATGTGAAAACAACTTGAACAAAAATGAATTTTTAAATAAATACAAATGTAGGGGATGGCAAAGGTAAGTATGTTTCACAAATTACCTTCTTCTAAATACTTCATCTGAAAGACTAATTTGTTTAGTGCATACTGGCAGAAAATTTCACTTTTTTCTTCCTAAAATCAAGGTCTTAAACTGAAATATTTAAGTATATTTCTTTATGAACTCTGCCTTCTACTAGAAAGGAATTCTCTATATTTCCTAAAATAATAATCTTTCATAGACCTGAGCATCCCATCCTCAATATTCCTGAACAGTAGAGGCAAAAGATGAAAATACTGTGTCAGTGACTGCTAACTAACAAGCATTAATTCTTTATTTGCTCCTTATTATCAAAACCTGAGTTTTAGATGGCCACATTGCTTCCCCGTTTCCCTCGGATTTGAGTACAGCCAAGTCCCAAGTCTCCAAGGAAATGTAAATCGTATGGGACTTCCAGGAAGGTTCTTCAAAAGAAAGTTGTTTCAACAGACATGGGTCTCTCTCTCTCTTTTTTTTTTTTTTTTTTTGGCCTTTTTTTTTTTTACAGCCCTCAACTCAGAAACAATTGTTGGAGCTCCAGCAGCCAACTTGGATCATGAGGTAACATTGAAGATGAAAGCTAGCATGGTGGAACAAAATTATAATAGCCCCTGCTTTTGATGACATGTGGATCTGCCATTCCAGACTTGGCTTTCTATTATGTGGGAAAGAGATAAATGTGTGTTTCATTTAAGCAAGAGTTATTTTAGTTGTCTGTTATATACAGCAGTAGCTAATTCTAATTAATATAAATTCATTTTTCTTCACCTTGTTTCCACGGCATAATACTCATCACAGGTTGGTATAACTGCTTATTTGATGATCAATCTTTAGAGCTAGACCCAAGCTCTTTGTCTGGTTCCCCATGGCTACTTCACCCCAGCTCGGTATCTGGCACATATTCAGTTCAGTTCAGTTCAGTCGCTCAATCGTGTCCAACTCTTTGTGACCCCCATGAACTGCAGCACGTCAGGCCTCCCTGTCCATCACCAACTCCTGGAATCCACCCAAACCCATGTCCATTGTGTTGGTGATGCTATCCAACCATCTCATCCTCTGTCGTCCCCTTCTCCGCTTGCCCTTAATCTTTCCCGGCATCAGGGTCTTTTCCAGTGAGTCAACCCTTCACATCAGGTAGCCAAAGTACTGGAGTTTCAGCTTCAGCATCAGTCCTTCCAATGAACACCCAAGACTGATCTCCTTTAGGATGGACTGGTTGGTTCTCCTTGCAGTCCAAAGGACTCTCAAGGGTCTTCTCCAATCCCACAGTTCAAAAGCATCAATTTTTTGGTGCTCAGCTTTCTTCACAGTCCAACTCTCACATCCATACATGACCACTGGAAAAATTGTAGCCTTGACTAGACGGACCTTTGTTGGCAAAGTAATATCTCTGCTTCTTAATATGCTGTCTAGGTTGGTCATAGCTTTCCTTCCGAGGAGCAAGTGTCTTTTAATTTCATGGCTGCAATCACCATCCGCACTGATTTTGGAGCCCAGAAAATAAAGTCAGCCACTGTTTGCACTGTTTCCCCATCTATTTGCCATGAAGTGATGGGACCAGATGCCATGATCTTAGTTTTCTGAATGTTGAGCTTTAAGCCAACTTTTTCACTCTCCTCTTTCACTTTCATCAACAGGCTCTTTAGTTTTTCTTCACTTTCTGCCATAATGGTGGTGTCAGCTGCATATCTGAGGTCAATCACATGTTAGGTATTCAATAAACATTTGTTGAATGAGTGACTGCAGAAGCACCTAAATCTCAACCTCTCACCTCTTTTCCCTTTCCTTCTTCCTTTAGAGCTCATCCCAGCTGCCAACCATTTCCATAATTGAGCCATTGTTTCTCTTTCCATCCCTAAAGAAAACCCAACCTTCTCTCTGCATCATCCAAACACCTCATCCCCCACCATCCCCTCCCTCTCCACCGCAGCTCTCTTGTCCAAGTTAGGGAATGGCTGGATACACTCTGCCAGTTACAAGGATGGAGAACCTGACTCTTAAAAGGAGGCAGGAGGGCAGGGGTGCCAATGCAGACCTTCTTGCCAAGCACACTTGAAGCTAGATTCCACGTGGCCCTGGGGGTTTGGGTTCCTGGGCCCCTGAGAGAATTTTGAGAGGTAACTCCCTACCTAAATCAGGACCTCACAGTTTCTTGAGGTGCCCCTTAGCCATGGCCTAGGCCTGGACCCTGTGGGAGGGGCCCTCCTCACGGGGCAAAATTCACCCTCAACCTTGCCCAGTCCCCGTGGCCTCAGCCCCGGGGTCTGTCTCCAGGACCTGCTGCAGTAGCTGCTCAGACGAGGAAACCTGCCCGGGGATGGGAAGAGGCTGCCAGAGGTGTCCATCTCAACCTGCTTTGCCTCCTCCTCTGAAAGAGAAGGAGAAAAAAGTCATTAAGAGCCCTCACCCCATATATATATACCCTATGGTATATGTAACTTAATTCTAACCTTTGGATAGCTGGCTCCTCCCTGGTCTGGTAAACCTAATACCCTACTCGATTTCTTTTTGTTTTTTTTTTCCTAGAGGTTTTATTTTATACTATGGCAAAATATGAATAACATAATGTTTACCATTTTAATTATTCACAAGTACACAACTCGATGGCATTCACATTCACAATATATTCACAATGTTATGGAACCATCACCACCATTTATACCCCAAACTTTCTCATCATCCACAACAAAAACCCTGTCCCCATGGACAGTGTCTCTTCCTCCTGGTCTGTTTCTTGATCAGGGACTCTGCCTACATTTGACTGTTCTCTGGCCTCGGCCTTGTAACTGATCGTACCTGTATGCCTGGCCTTCTGAGGAATACATCCCAGGATTGCCCTAGCTCTTGTAACATCCTTCTGTGGGACTCCTGATACTGGCTGCCTCTCTGCTCTTGTCCCTTTTGGAAAGTACCCTATAGATAGCCGAGCTGCTAAAATGAATGCTCCCTAAGCATCTGGAGTTTAGGACCTTGTCCCACCCTTGGGAACTGACCTACTTCTAGGTCATAACCCCTGACCATCTACATCCACTGTAAGTATTTAGACTATTCTATCTTTCTAATAACCATCTCCTCCCAAACACTTCTACCACCTCATCCTTCTCTGGATTTTAATCCCTTCACCCCTACTGTCCTAACCCTCATCCTTTTGCCCATTCCCATCATCCCAGTCCTCAGTCCTTTTGTATCTTCAGGAACTTCTCTAACCTTCCTGGAGTCAAAACCAGCAGTTCAATGTTGCCTATTTTATAGCCTCTTAAGACTTTCTCACTGTCTTGGCAATCTTTGTCATTCGGCCGGTGCCTTGCGCTGTGTTATTTGAAGAGCCTCCGTGTGATGTGCTAAAAGACTTGTCCTTGGGGTCAGATTTGAGTTCTCTCATGGCTCAGCTGCTCCAGAGCTGGCTTTGTGGGCGTGAAGCCTATGCAGCGGAACGGGGTCTGCCACTCTGAAGGCTCTACACCAAGTTTGGTGCTCTGCTGTTCCTGTCTTGAAATTATTAATAATTTTATCTCTTGAACTCGTTTTTTGTTGTTGTTTTGTTTTTTTGGCTGCACTGGGTCTTCCTTGCAGCACACAGGCTTCTCCAGTTGTCGTGCAGGGGCTCAGTAGCCGTATTCAGGAATCTAAGTTCCCCAATCAGGGATCAAGTCTATGTCCCCTGCACTGGACGGCAGATTCTTAACCACTGGACCACCAGGGGTGTTCCTGAACTTGCATTTTATGAGTAAAATCTGACAGGACAGTGGAGAATACATTTGAGTTACCGAAGACGAGTGGGATACAGGTGCCCGTCCCCCCTTGCCACCCCCTTCCCGTAGAGCATTCATGATATGCTGTGAACACAGGGTTTCAGTGGACCCACAGTGTGCAGAGTTTAATGAGACTCAAAGTGAGTACACAGTGAGGAGTCGTGTCTACGACTGAGCAATCAGGGGGTGCTGACAGCCCCAGAGGCCACATTTTCCACAGGAACCAGAACATGTTTTGAATGCAGAAGGATGACTGGTAAATTCGAAGAAAACACAAATGGCTGAGGTGCTTCATCATATTCTTTCTTGTTCCTGTTGTTATTAGCCAACAACTTACACTAAATATGCTGATACAGGACAGGGAAAGACAGGGTAATCCATAGTTCCCTTTCCTTTTGGTCTCTTCTTATTTGTCAGTAAGCAAAGGTCTGGAGTGTTGATAGAGCACAGGTGTATCAAGAAGTAAAATGAAACGGCTGAGTGAGATTTGCACAGCAGGTGCACCATGGCAAGATAAGGGAGATGCACAGAGGAAAGGGAAAGGCTTTATATTTTAAAACGTTTAACAGCACTTTTCCTGCTTTATGAATAAGCAGCTCTACACTTTTGTCTTGCACTAGGACCTTCAGATTTTACAGATGGCCTTGACTGCTCCTTTCTGTGTGACTCTGGGCAGCCCTACCGTTCTTCCTTCTTTCCTTCCTGCCGTTCTTTTAACCCTTTCTGAGCATCAGTTTCTTCATCTGTAAAATGAAATAATGCCAAACCATGCCAACCATTATCAAGTGGCCTCTGCTGCTGCTCACTCTGTTTATTTCTTATATAACTTCCATGGAGATATCCAGAAAACATTCTGAAGGAGGTCTATGGATAAATGAGGGAAATGAAAATTATACAAAGTTAGGGGGGCAGACTAAGCCTTTAGAAGTTATTTGGGGGAGAATCCATCAAAAAGTTTTTTGACATTTGCCTTTTTCCTATTAATGGAGACTTTTGTATGTTTGCAGGCAGAAAGAAAGGAGTTGGTAAAGCAGGAGAGATAAGATTCTAGAAAGAATGGACATATGAGCTCCTTAAATGTTTATATGGCTTTTCATTGCTCAGGGATATCACATTTAAGCATTCCCATGAAGAATACAGGGCAGGTGTTCTTATTTCCAGGAACTGTAGAGGCTAGCTCTCAGAAGAGACATAAAACAAGAAGCCAGAATTTACCTTGGGAAGATGTCTTGGATTAGCTCTGACCCTCAGTTCTCATTTTTCCAGCCTTCTTGGGAATGCTATTAAGTTACTACCAGCAGATGGCGCTTGTAAGCAGGTCTCTGAGCCCATAGTTAGGAGCTGAAAGTGCACTTGCAAATTAAAGATTTTTTTCTCTTTAATTGAAGTATGACTAAACAACAACAAGAATAGTTGATTTATAATATAGTGTTAATTTCAGGTGTACTGCATGGTGATTCAGTGTCTTTGCAAATTATACTCTATTTTAGGTTATTACAAGATAATGGGTATAATTCCTTGCACTAAATGGTATATCGTTGTTGCTTATTCATTTTATATAGAGTAGTTTAGGCCCCGTATGGGAAGGAATTGAGGTCTCCTGCTCAGAGTCGAGAGAGCGAGCCACTCTGCAGGGAAATCCTCCAGCCACAGAGACCACAGCCTCAGCTTACAGCTTGATTGCAAACTCATGAGAGAACCTAAGCCAAAATTACCCAGCTAAGCCATTCCTGAATTCTTGCCCAATAAAACTGTGACGATAATTGCTTATCTTAAGGCCCTAAATTTTGGGGTAATTGATAACATAGCAATAGTTAACTTGTACCCTGTAACAGCTGCTTTTCTAAAAGTGCAAGTCTCTTGAGAGCGCTTGTATTCACTACCACCACTAATGGGCAATTGCTCATTAGAAATGGCTTTGCTGGATCATTTTGTTTTGGGTTCAGGTTTTCTCAAGAGTTTGCAATCAAGTTGTAGCTGGGCTGTGGTCGCTGAAAGGCATGACCAGGGCCGGGGATTTATCTCCATAGGGACTCGCGTGCATGAGGCAGGAGGCCTCAGTCCCTTTCCACATGGGCCTCTCCAGAGGCTTCTTGAGAGTCTTGACTACATCGAGGCTGGCCTCCCCCAGAGCAGGCCGTCCAAGAGACAGCAAGGTGGGAAGGGCGGTGTCCTCCATGACTGCTCTCTGAAGCCACGCACCTCTGCATTTGCTGTATGCTGCTGGTCAGACGAGCCGACCCTGATACAGAGCGGGAGGGGGCCACCCACGGCCAGGAACACCAGGGAGGCAGGGACACTGGGGCCATCTTGGAGACTGGCTACCGCAGCTAGGCACTGGATGAGTGGATGAGTACCAACGCATTACAGGCATTAGAATTAGATAAGAGAGCTCATGTTGAACAAGAAGCATATTATCTGAAAAAAGTGTGTGACAGTGAAGCCAAACAAGAGGTTAATAATGGCCTGAGCTTTATTTTTCACAAGGTCTAACATATAGAAAAAAATAGCTTCAGTGAGGTTATACAACTGAGACATAAATGGAGAGTGAGCACCTTCTTTTGTCTCCTTTTGTTTCCTCTGAAAAAATGCGCTTAACTGCCTTCTATCACAAACAGAATGACTGATTTTCTCTTTGGGCCTTATTACTTTCCACTTCCTCTACATTCTCTCCTCAGAAATCCTCCCCTATTCTGTTACTGAGTTAGGAACCCGAGTGGACGTGTTATTTCCATCCACCACTCTGGTGACGTACAAAAATAGTTTGAGCAACAGCTTTCTTCTTCATCTTCCTTCAGTTGCCATTTGGGAACTTAAACCCTGAATCAGCCCCCCTTGGATTTAAACTTCCTCTGACATGGCTTATCTCGCTGCTCTTGGTTCTTCCCTTCTCCAGCCTTTCCTACTAATCTCCCCAGTTCATCGTCTGCCTGGGTGCCCCTCCAGGCTCAACCTGACACCCTTTGGGGGAGACCCAGAGTAGTGCTTCAGTTACATCACATCTATTTCCAACTTGTACTTTTGGACCTTCACCTAGAATGTACAGTGGTATCTAAATGAGAATCAAAATGTGTGGAGTAAGCTACAAATCCTTCAAGAGTCTATAAAGCAGAGAATTAATCCCAGACAAAAAAGTTGGGGTGTGTGCTAAGTCACTTTGTCATGTCCAACTCTTTGCAACCCTATTGACCATGGCCCACCAGGCTCCTCTGTCCATGGGATTCTCCAGGCAAGAATACTGGAGTGGGTTGACATGCCCTCCTCCAGGGGAGCTTCCAGATCCAAGGACTGAACCTGCGTCTCTTATGCCTCCTGCACTGGTTTTTTACAGGCGGGTTTTTTCAGTATCGCCATCTGGGAAGCCCAGGTAGCTGAGGACCGTGTCAAAGAGAAAGACAGACTTCAGGAGGGCTTGCTGTCTCTCTTCTTTTTCCCACTGATCCCAACACAATCAAATCCCCATCTCTGCAAGTTACTAGATGTGTTCCTTGAGGCAAATCACTGTATTTCTCTGGGTAATCACTGTTATAGAAACAGTTTATGTAAGTTAATTATTACAGTACCTGTGAAATGGAGCTAATAACTGGTACCTATTGTGTTGTCATTATTTGGATGATCTCTTTAAAGATTCAAAGTGTATTCTCCATGTCTGAATTTCATATAGCACCTGGTAAAATGTAATGGAGTTTGTAGCCCTTCTTGAAATTTTGAATTAGCATTTATAAGCTTTAAGAAAAATGCTTCAGGAAATATCTTTGATACAGAGAGAGGAGGATCTTTCCAAGTGTAGATCTTTTACCACTTATGAGATAAAAGTAGGAGGGTACACATAATCTGCTAATGACAATCAACGCCATAAACAAGAGGAAAAATTTCTAAATCTTCTAAAAAAGATCCTGTTCCATGGGAGACTTTTTGTGCTCTTTCACTCACTAAGTCAGAATGTCAGACTCTTAGGAAGTATCAATTATTTGGACTTCAAGAGTTCAGTCATCTAATCTCAGATCTTTAATTGACAGCAACTGAACAAACCAGAAAGGAAGTGGGGGCAAAATTCTGCTGGGCTCAATGATAAAGAGATTCTTTCATCCTGATAGCCGGTTCTGACTGGCTGCTGTCAGGAGGATAGAACTGTGTTTAAAGACAGATTGGTGTGATCCTATACACATATTTTTTTTTTAAGTAGTAGGTCATTGCGACCTACTGTGTCTTACACTAGTAGTAAATAATAGCGACCATTGTCAGGTTCACGCTGTGTGCTAAGAGCTTTATGCATATTTCACTTAATTCTCCCATCAGCACTATGAGGTTTTACTGTTTTGATTTTATAGACAAATCACGTAGCTAATTAGACAGAGCCAGGGTTTGAATTGAAGCCTGCCTCACTGCAGGCCATACTTCTTTCTCAATGAAATATTTAAAATGTTAAGAAAAATACAGCGACTGACCTATACACCCGTACAACTCTCCCTAAACTTTACTGAATTATTTGTGAGGTATTTCCATACTGGCTTCATATGTTCCTTTAAAACAAAAGGTAACAGACACAGTGGAAGCATATACTTCTTTCCTATCACAGATTTCTCCTTCCCTTCACACACAGAACAACTGTTCTGATTTAGTATTTACCTTTCACAATTATGGGCTTCCCAAGTGGCACTAGCGGTAAAGAATCCGTCTGCCAATGCAGGAGATTAAGAGACGCAGGTTCAGTCCCTGGGTCAAGAAGATGCCCTGGAAGAGGACATGGCAACCCACTCCAGTATTCTTGCCTGGAGAATCCCAAGGACAGAGGACCCTGGAGGGCTACAGTCCATGGGGTCGCAAAGAGACACAACTGAAGCGCCTTAGCATACATGCATTTCAGACTTAAATGTGTATGTCATTGCATGCATGCATGCTCAGTTGCTCAGTTATATTAGACTCTTTGTGAGCTCAGGGACTGTAGCCCGCCAGGCTCCTCTGTCCATGAAATTTTCCAAGCAAAAATACTGGAGTGGGTTGCCATTTCCTCCTCCAGGGTATCTTCTAGAATCACGGGTCGAACCCACATCTCCTGCGTTTCCTGCACTGGCAAGTAGATTCTTCACCACTGAGCCAACTGGAAAGCCCATGTATGTTCTTACATTCATATAAATATAACTGTTATTATGCTTTTTGTGTCATCCCAGCCAACACTGCATTCCATGGTATGAATATACAGTAATATATTTATCATTGTTACGTTGCTTTAGGTTGCTCCCAAGTTTTTGCTATTACGAATCATTCTACAAAGTGCATTCCTATACTAACTAGTGTTTGAGGCAAATGTGTGAAAGTTTCCTGGGATTTAAACCTAGAGTGTTTATTTTCCTGTTACCCTCTAATCAGGTTTCCTGCAGGCTGGGGCGAATTCCTGATTCAGTGTTGGGATATCAGAGTCCTGGATGTGGGATAGAGGTATAAGATTGAGAAGAAAAAGGTGATTTTTAGAGGGTGTGATGTTGATAGCCCAGGTCACTTGAGAGAGGAATTTCAACACGCAACTAAGCAGTGGATCTTGGACTCAAGGAGAAAGATGCTGGTTTCTCCTTTGGCCTAATCAACTGAAAACTAATTTCAAGATGGTTGTGGGGATTTACTAAGAGACAAGGGAAGCAAGGAATGGGCCAAGTGAAACTCAACACTTGGAAGAGTGCTTTTAAAGCAAGTGTCCAGGGATCCTAGGGTTCCTGTGGAGCCTCCTCAAGGCCGTCTGGGGATGCCCCTGAGCAGAGAGGAGGGCCATCCCTTCTGTTCACCGGAGCACCTCCATTCTAACCAGTTTCCACACTGGACTTCCCTGTAAGACTTTGTTTCAATAAACTTTTTGTAGCTAAATGTCTTTTCAAATTTGTTTAAATATTTTGGAAGACAGGTAACCAATGAGAGACCTTTACTCATAAGGTTCTACAGCTAGCTGTAGTGTATACCCCAAGATTTCTTTCCTCACTGTTGTTATCGGCAAGTACTTAAGTAGATTCTGAGTGAGTTGCATCCTTCAGTGCCAGTAGCAGTAACCCATATTTAACCCTCGTTTCTGAAGAGGCACCAAATTGAAGGTATAAACAGGCTAAGCATGATAGTGATAGTATTTGGCTGACTGTTCACTGCCCTCCTAGGAGCATTTTCATGTCATGGTGACCTCAGAGAATAATAAGGACTTCAGCTACTTGGCTGCAGGGAAGAAGAGGTGCATAGAGGCTGGAGAATCAAGCAAGACTCAGATTAAGAGAGGCCTTGGGAGCTAAGTGAGGTCATATAGGGTCCATCTGAGGATCAAATTGAGGTAGCATTAGCAGGAAGGCCAAAAGACCACCAAAGTTCCTGCCAGACCTGGTTTCTCCTCTTTAGAGATGGATTATCTGTACATAAAAGGGAAGCCCAGGTGGTGCAGTGGTGAAAAATCTGCCGGCCAACGCAAGAGACGTGGGTTTGATCCCTGGGTCAGAAAGATCCACTGGAGTGGAAAATGGCAACCTACTGCAGTATTCTTGCCTGGAAAATCCCCTAGATAGGGAAGCCTGGCACACTATAGTCATAGGGTCTCAACAAGTCGGACACGACTGAGCACCATCCACATATCTGTATAAAAACCAAAGATTCCTCCAGAGGTCAACATTTTAAAATGTAAAGAAGAATCCATCTTTGAGTCATAAAACATTTTGCTTAAAGGCAATCTGTAAGCAGTTGAACTCTAGTTATTTTGAGAACCTGGGAAATCTATTGTTTTTTTAATGTTTTCTACCAGAGAAACATGCCAGTGGTAAGTAACTAATATCACTGATCAATATTGACTCCAAAATACAAGCAAATAAATTTCCTTCACTTCAAATGTATCTATGGTCACTTGAATGTTTTCGCTTTCTCCTAAAGATCTTTTCCCGAAAATGATGGCAAAGTATTTTGTTTGTTTTAACTTGTCCCATCTTTCGCAACCCAGTTTAATTATTTTACAGATTTCCTTCTGAAACAAATAGGTCAGACAATGGTGGTAGTTTAATCTCTAAGTCGTGTCCTACTCTTACAACCCCATGATTTCTCTGTCTGTGGGATTCTTCAGGCAAGAATACCGGAGTGGGTTGCCATTTCCTTCTCCAAGGTCAGACAGTAGTGACAGAATTTTGCCATTTCAATAATCTATGTAAGAGACACTGTTAGTGAACTTTGTATATCAAATTTTCCTTTTGTACCTTTTTTTCCCAATGAATTCAGTACAAAGTGTTGGTGAAATAGAATCATTAATTCAAAAGAAAGATCACCAATGTGAACATAGAACATATGAATTATAGAAAACTGTTTAGAGAAATCTGTTTTATTACTTTAAAATAGAGTACTTATTACATACTAAGCTAGAAATTAGTGCTAATAGAAGGAAGGTAGTAAATAAAAACTTTCTAGCAAGCATCATAAGGCTTCCCTGGGGGCTCAGACAGTAAAGAATCTGCCTGCAACGCAGAAGACCCAGGTTTGATCCCTGGGTCAGGAAGATCCCCTGGAGACGGGAATCTCTACCCGTTCCAGTATTCTTGCCTGGAAAATTCCATGGACAGAGGAGCCTGGTGGACTACAGTCCGTGTGGTCACAAAGAGTTGGTCACGACTAAGCAACTAACACTTTCACTTTCAAACATCATAAAAATCATAAAAAATTTTTTCTAAATTAAGTACAAGAATCATATCCTAGGAAGCTTTGTTTTCTTTAAACTCTTATATTAAAATGATTAGAAATCTCATTGAAAAGTATAGGATAAGTTTATTTCTTAGAAAAGAAAGATATTCTGTGCCTGAATGAATGCAAATTTTGAATTTGTGGTGTCTGAATTAATAGATATTGAGGATATCCATTCCCTGCTGAAAACTAAAGTATTTGATTCATCATTTATTTTTTAGAAAATGATACAGCATCCTCAGCAGGATATTTTCATTGCCAGTCACAATCTTTTCTCCACCTAACATTCAGCTTCTTTTCTAGACTGTGACAGATGGACAGGCAGGCCTGGCATGATGCAGTCCATGTGGTCACAAAGAGTCGGACACGACTGAGTGACTGAACTGAACTGAACTGAACTGAACGGACCAAGGACTTATTCCTTTGCAGATCTGTGTTCTTTTTCTGCCATTTCCAATGCCAATGATTCTACCATTCAAGTCTTCTCTAGAAAGATAGCTCACAAGCCTTTCTAAACCAGGCCCATTCTAAAATCATCTTGATGTGAAACTGAATCCCAGTGGGTCTCCATTAGTATCAGAGCATCTCCAGAGGCATGCTCTCATGATAAAACTTTCAGAGCAATTGCCTGGTCAAGACACAAAAGACAATCAACTTACTGATTTTTAACTTTGAGGCATTCATTGCAGTGCCAAACTTTTATGTTAGAATCCTTTATTTGTATTATTCAAAATAAATTCTCTAGGGTAAATCTGTATAAAATATCTTCCTATAAAAATCTTCTACTTTTATACCTGGGCATTAAAGAGTGTTTCCATTCCAACTTTACTTTTCCTACTCAGAAGTCCCTCTTCTTGACATTAATAATTAACCAGTAAACCAACTTACCCAAGTTCTTCAATCTCGGTTTTTTTAAAAAGGAGAGTAACTTCAGGAGGGTCATATCGATGGTTTACCACTACCTCCAGCATGGGCTTGTGGGGCATACTTTGCTTTTTGATCTTCCTGGGCAAAAGTTGGGGCCAGGATCAAACGTAAGTAAAAGAAACTATCTTTATTTTTCAATGCATCTTATCAAGGCGATGAGTGAAAAATCAAATACAACAGACTGTGTTAATTTGTAAATTACTTTCTACTTCTGGGAACACCAATAGTCTCAACTCTGAATAAGAAAATCATGAAGCATTTTGATTTGATGCGTGGCTAACAATAGGACAGTTTTACAGGTTTGTTTTTTTGTGCTTTTTTTTTTAACTTTAAATTTTGTATAGGGGTATTGCCTATTAACAATACTGGGATTGTTTTAGGTGGACAGTGAAGGCACTTGGCCATATATATACGTGTATTCATTCTTCCCCAAACACCCCTCCCATCCTGACTGCCACATAACTGAGCAGAATTCCATGTAGGAGTTTATTGGTTAACCATTTTAAATATAGCCATGTGTATGTGTCCATTAAGGGATTGTTATTTCTAAAACTTTACATGAGTGATTATTCAAATTATTCTTCTTCAAAAAAAGCACACCTGAATTCAAGATAGCAAACTTTCTTGCGTTGATTGCTTTTGTCTATTTGGTGTAGAATTTTCTTTGTGTTTTCTGTATACTGTACAGAGTAAAGCAAGAGTTACTTGGGGGTCAGTTCTAATACTGTGGTTTGAAATCTATTGATGTAATTACTTCTAAATTTGTGAGGTCGTTCTTCACAAATTACACGCGATTATTTGTTGAAAATTATTATCGAAACAGTTGTATTTAAAGCTAGGTCTTAAAATATTGATCTCATATCTATAAATAACATCTTAGTATTGAAAAGGAGCTGGACAGTATCTAATCAAAGCTATCTCCCATTTAAGTATAAATCCAGACAGAGGAAGTAACTTGCCAAAGGTCACACCACTAAAAGAAACAGAAGTAGAATCTGTATTAAGGACTCCTCTTTATTGCTTCAGATTTTTTCCATTTTGTCATTAATGTACACATGTAAATATGTAAAATACACAATAAATGCCAATGTATACCTGAGATGTCATAAATTTTAGCACTCTCCCACCCCTAATCTGATTTTTCTCACATGGCCACCCCATTTCCTAGATTCTGTTATTCCTTCTTAAAAGACAGCCAACTGAAGTTCAGAGAGATTGGATTAAATGACTCCAGGTTAGTGGTGGAACTAGGACTAGAACCTAGGTCTCATGATACTGAATTTTTTTCTACTACACTGTACTGACCCTTAATAAGCACATTCCCTGTTTCTCTGAAAAAGTAAGAGTATACCATTTACAACATGGGAGTCAATAAATTTAATTGATTGATTCAACCAAAACTTTTTGAGAACCTGGCACTGAGGATGTATTGAGTTGGCCAAAAATTTTGTTCGGCTTCTTGGGGAAAAGCTGAATGAACTTTTTGGCCAACCCAATAGTAGATGATATAGAGCATGCATTCAAGAAGGAGAAGAAAATGCCTCAATGAACAAACCAATGAATGAATGAGTGAATAAGGTCAGGTGGCTATTTGTACCATGAAGAAAAAATATGAAGGAAAATGAGAGGATAAAGAAATGATGGGGAGCCATACAAAAGTGTAGGCAGGGAAGATTCTCTGTGGAGGTGACACTCGAACAGAGCTTGCAGGAAGTAACAGAGCAAATCATGCAAATATTTGGGGAAAGAACATTCCAGATAGAGGCCAAGCTAGCATTTGTGCCTCTTTGCAAGCTCAGTGGCCGTATTCTCTACAACTATTGAAAGAAAATAAGAAAAATATGAAATACTTTATATGATAGATTGTGTTAGCATTGCATCAGTAAGGATCAAAATATGTATGAGCAGGTGGTTGCAGAGCTATCTTTGAGGGACTTGTAAACTTGAATTACATGAATTAGCTGAAAGTTCCTTGGACAGCAAGGAGATCAAACCAGTCAATCTTAAGGGAGATCAACCCTGAATATTCACTGTAAGGACTGATGCTGAAGCTGAAGCTGAAGCTAGAGTATTTTGGTTATCTGATATGAACAGATGACTCATTGGAAAGTCCCTTATGCTGGGAAAGATTGAGGGCAGAAGAAAAAGAGGGCCTCAGAGGCTGAGGTGGCTGGACGGCATCACCGATGCAATGAACATGAACTTGGGCAAACTCCAGGAGATGGTGAGGGACAGGGAGGCCTAGCGTACTGCAGTCCATGGGGGTCACAAAGAGTCTGACATCACTGGGTGATGAACAACAACAAAAAACATGAATTATTTTCTATTTCAACACTACTACCACATAGACAATCAAAATTAAAACAAAAATAAACAAAAATATAAAACTTCAAATAACACCAATTAAAAAAATAACTTTTATTTCAGTTCAGTTTAGTCACTCAGTCGTGTCTGACTCTTTGTGACCCCATGGACTGCAGCATGCCAGGCCTCCCTGTCCATCACCAACTTCCAGAGTTTACTCAAACTTATGTCTACTGAGTCTGTGATGCCATGTGAGATCCAACCATCTCATCCTCTGTCGTTCCCTTCTCCTCCTGCCTTCAATCTTTCCCAGCATCAGGGTCTTTTTAAATCAGTCAGCTCTTAGCATCAGGTGGCCAAAGTATTGGAGTTTCAGCTTCAACATCACTCCTTCTATTGAACACCCAGGACTGATTTCCTTTAGGATGGACTGGTTGGATCTCCTTGCAGTCCAAGGGACTCTCAAGAGTCTTCTCCAACACCACAGTTCAAAAGCATCAATTCTTTGGCGCTCATCTTTCTTTATAGTCCAACCCTCACATCCCTACCTGACCACTGGAAAAACCATAGCCTTGACTAGACAGACCTTTGTTGGCAAAGTAATGTCTCTGCTTTTTAATATGCTGTCTAGGTTGGTCCTAACTTTCCTCCCAAGGAGTAAGCGTCTTTTAATTTCATGGCTGCAGTCACCATCTGCAGTGATTTTGGAGCCCAGAAAAATGAAGTCTGCCACTGTTTCCACTGTTTCCCCATCCATTTGCCATCTCTTTCAGAACTTTCCACAGTTAACTTTCATTTATGTATTTTTGGGGGTTGTGCTGGGTCTCTGTTGCTACGTGGCTTCTCTCCAGCTGTGCTGAGCGAGGGCAACTCTCCAGTTGTGATTCTCAGGCTTCTCGTTGTGGTGGCTTCTCTTGCTGAGGAGCATGGGCTTTCGGGAACTCAGCCTTCAGTAGCTGTGGCTCCTGGGCTCCTGAGGCCTACAGCACAGGCTCAGTAGTTCTGGCAGACAGGCTTAGCTGCTCTTTGGTACATGGGATCTTCCTGGATCAAACCCATGTCTCCTGCATTGGCAGGCAGATTCTTTACCACTCAGCCACCAGGGAAGCCCAACGCCAAAATTAAAATAGTCCCCCCCCCCTGCCCCCGCCGCTAAATTTCTCCTGAAAAACTCTTGATAAATTGAGTTTAGTCCAGCAAATGAAAGTGTTAATTCAGGAAACAGGGTGCTCAGGTTCAGCTCCTAGTTCTGTAATTTGATAGCTGTGTGACCTCGGGCAAGTTAATTACCAGCTTCCTCCTCTGTAAAATCGGAGTAATAATAAGGTGTTTTTCATAGAATGGTTGTCACAGCACAGTGACATATATACATATATAAATACATATATGTATGTACAGAGCTTAAAATAGTGCCTAGAACTGAGTAAGGTTTCAGTAAATATATCTTATTATCATCAAACCTGAGCATTTCTAATTTTCTGCTGTTCCTGCATAAGTACATGGGAAATTGAGAAGATGGTTGGAAAACTGGAGATTCTTTTCCCCCTTTTACAATTTTTCTGTAAGTAGTTCCAAATTACTTGTCACGTAGAAGAATTACCAGTTGCTTTTAAAGTGTTTATTTGCTTCCAAATTAATTTCATTGTTATTAAGACTTGCTGATTTTTAAAAGCCTTTTTAAATGTCATAGTGTTGTGCACGCGTGAGTGCTTCAGTCCTGTCCAACTCTGTGACCCCTTGGGCTGTAGCCCACCAGGCTTCTCTGTCCATGGGATTCTCTAGGCGAGAATACTGAGCAGGTCGCCATGCCCTTCTCCAAGGGATCTTCCCAGCTCAGAGATCAAACCCGCGCCTCTTACGTCTCGTGCATTGGCAGGCAGGTTCTTTACTGCCAAGCCACTGGGGAAGCCCATAGTGTTGTGAGGGAATAGCTCTGCCTGCTGCCCTCTAGCCCTAATCAGCTACTTGAATTATTCAAGCACCTTTTGGGTTGAAATGCACTTCTTTTTCTATTGATAGCGTAGGTAGTTCTCAGTATTACAATTAACAATATATAATTAATAACCTAGTTTATATTTGTAAGTTTTCTTTTAATAAAACTATGAAAATTCACCCATTTTAAGATTTCTATTTCAAAAACTTATACTGATTCATGTCCATTCTTGGTACATCACATAAAATATAAAACTGAGGGAACAGCCCACTGTTTGCAAACAGTTTGTAATCTTGACCTCTGTTATACACATAACAGAGAGTGATGCCTGAATATAAAGACCTGCCTCATTCACTTATAAGCCATATGACCTTGGTCCAAATTAACCTCTTATCACTTGCAAAATAGGAATAATAATGGAGTCTGCACCATTGGCCTGTTGTAAAGATTAAAAGAGTTGTATATAAAGTCCTGATACAGCCTCCCGTTTCTCATTTTTTGTTATTATCATTATGTTGTATGACTGTTGTCATTTGTTCTGCAAGGACCTCCATAACTACTTTCATTTCTAAATACATTTCCTAGCTCACTGTTATTCTATTCATTTCTTTATCCACCCACTAGGATAACATAATAGTTCTAAGATTATTTCCTTTCAACTAATTCAACAAACTTAATGAATCATAACATTAATTGTGTACTAAGCATGCTAGATGCTTTCAGATAGATATTCTTATTTCATTCTTGCTGCTGCTGCTGCTTCTAAGTCGCTTCAGTCGTGTCCGACTCTGTGCGACCCCATAGACGGCAGCCCACCAGGCTCCCCCGTCCCTGGGATTCTCCAGGCAAGAATACTGGAGCGGGCTGCCATTTCCTTCTCCAATGCATTTCATCCTTAGCACCCTGGTAAAGAAGGCGATTGGGCTTCTGCGCTGGCTCAGCGGTAAATCATCAGCTTGCCAATGCAGGAGACGTGGGTTCAGTCCCTGGTTTGGGACGATCCCTTGGAGTAGAAAATAGTAAAACCCACCCCAATATTCTCGCCTGGGAAATCCCATGGACAGAGGAGCCTGGCGGGCTATAGTCTATGGGGTTGCAAAGAGTCAAACACGATTTAGTGGCTAAACAACAAAAAAGGTAATATTTAAGGTATATTATTTAACTTTTCAGAAAGGGTTAGTGACTTTACCATGATCGCTCAGCCAGCAGATGGCAGAGCTGGAATTCAATCTCTGGTACCTATGTTGCTTTTCTCTGCGTCGGGCAAAAATATTGAACCTATTTATCACTTAAAGTTTTCCTTTGCTACAGAGGCTCAGGGAAGGTGCTATCACTACCTTTCTAGAGGTTAACAAAATCACCAGCTCTATTTCTGAAGTCTTAATTCCAAGCTATTTTTTCTTGGAAACCGTGCTGAAATGATTGTAGATTGCAAGTAAATGTTAATTTTAAAATATCATTTAAAGTTGAGAAAAAGTCCCTATTGTAAATCAAATCTATCGAGTGAGATAAAAAATCAGAAATATAACAAAAATGTCATATAAATATACTGACCCTTCTCTTTCCTATTTCAATAGGTATGTCATTTCAGCACCAAAAATATTCCGTGTTGGAGCATCTGAAAATGTTGTGATTCAAGTTTATGGATACACTGAAGAATTTGACGCGACAATCTCAATCAAAAGCTTTCCCGACAAAAAAGTTACTTACTCCTCAGGCCATGTTACTTTATCCACAGAAAATAAATTCCAAAATTCTGCTACCTTAACAGTATGTATTTATCCTTCAGTTTCTTTATACATACAGAATATCCTCAATAAAATGTGTCCCCAGTTTGAATATTGAGAACAGAAGTTTGATCACTTATAGCAAACTACCACTGTGTGAGTCTTAGATGATGTCAGTCAGTAAAGATGATATTGATGAAAAAGAGAATTCTAAATAGGAAAGTTGTGTCTGCTTTTTGAGTAGTGTAGGAAAACTTTAACATTCTTATTGGAAAATAAAGTTGTCCTAAAGTGAACATATGGAGAAGGAAACGGCAGTTCACTCTAGTATTCTCCTGGACAGAGCGGCCTGGTGGGCTGCAGTCCATGGAGTTGCAAAGAGTCGGACACGACTGAGAGATAATACTAACGTGGACATATTTGGAAATGAGTGGAAAGTACTTGTTTACTGTGAAAATTGCTAATGCAAAGAAACAGACCAATGTGAACACGCATATTGATCTGTCATGCATTGCCTACAAAAATTCATGGATGCTATTGAACATTTGTTTGCTTAAACTTTAATATCCTACAATCAAAACTTCTAAAACTAATAAATTATTGATTACTAAAGTGAATAGCTCTCATGTATAACCATAGTTAATAGAAAGAACAACCTGTGTCAAATAAATTTTCCTTCTACTGGGTTTCCCTGGTGGCTCAGACGGTAAAGAATCTGCCTGCAGTGCAGGAGACTGAAGTTCGATCCCTGGGTCAGGAAGATCCCCTGGAGAAGGGAATGGCAACCCATTCAGGTACTCTTGCCTGGAGAGTTTCATGGACAGAGAGCCTGGCGGACTTCAGTCCATGGGGTCAGAGAGAGTAGGACACGACTGAGGGATTAAGATATTGTTGCATAGTTTGGTTAGAGAATCGCTCATAATTCATTTCTTATTAAGAACTCTGACAACTAAAAACTAACTTTCATACTTACTGTTTCTTTATCCAAGTGAAAAATATTGTTTTAAATTCTGATATAAATTCAAAAATAAAGAATCAAAAAATCAAAGACTTCTAGACTTGGAAGGGCCTCTGAGGCTTACTAGACCAGTGTTTCTTTAAAGTGAGTTCTTTAAAAAGAGATTAAACTTTGAAATTTTATAAAGAGCTGAAAGTTAGAATTATGTTGATATTTTGAGTTTATTTTATAAATGTTTTGATTTTATAATCACACAAAATCACAAGCACAAGAATATTACACTGACTTTTAGGTCTGTACATATGTAACACTGTACTGAAAATATTTCTTTAGTTTTATGAATAACAAAAAGTCAACACTGAGAGTCTTCCAGAATATTTTATCCTTTTAAAAGGGGGTCTATATATTACTCAAATTTGAGAAACGTTGATCTAAATAAATTCTAACCAAGTGTACGAATTCTTTGCTTCGTGTCCTTGATGATAAGTGCTCTAATCTTTTAGCAAACAGGTCTACTTATTAGGTTTATGAAGAAATAAAATTCATTTCCCCAAAGAAGACACTTTTATCTGCTGCCACTAGCCACAAACATGTGGCTGTTATCTTTAAATTTAAATCAATCGAATGTAACTAATATGAAAATTTCAGTTCATCACTCATACTAGCCATGTTTCTAGTGTTTAAATAGCTAGATGGCATGTACTGAGCAGAATAGATATAGGACATTACCCTCACCACAGAGAGCTCTATTGAACAGTGCTAACTTAGATGGCTAATTAGAAAAAGTAAATTAGGGTGGGGAAATCATAAAAATTGGTGCATATCTTAAGCATTTAAATTTATCTTAACATTACAATATATCTTTATCTGCTAATCGTTTGATGTTGTGCCAAGGTCTTTTCTTGGGTCCACTTGCAGCAGCAAGCCTTATTCATAATGTGTCACACCTTTAACGAATCATTTGTTCTATAGTTTCTATTTCCTTGAAATAGAGAAAAAATGTAGATACTTGCAAAGCAATCTGAGTGCAGAATCTTTATAGATTTTTACTGCTTTTCCAAATGTTTACAGTACTGTCATATATCTAATTCAGCATGGTTGGTTGTATTAATTAGCTTTTATCTCAAACTGGAAAGTGTACTGCTCAACCGTGGGAACAGAGGATGTAAATATAATACAGTGTCCTGAACATCAGTCAGGATGATGAACAGAGGGAAAGGAGAACATGGACTAATCCAGCGAACTGAAGAGGTTAAAGCTTGTTAAGAGAGCTGTGGCTCAGATGGCAAAGAATCTGTCCACGGTGTAGGAGACCCAGGTTCGATCCCTGGGTCTGTTCTTGCCTAGAGAGTTCCACGGACAGAGGAGCCTGGGGGGCTACAGTCCACGGGGTCACAGAGTCAGACACGACTGAGTGGCTCACACTTTCATAGCAGTAGTCTTACTAAATGTGTATAAAATTTGGGAAGCATAGAACCAAAATATTTTTAATTATTTAAAGCTGAATGTTGATTATGATGTTTGGTACTGAAAGGCTTGGAGCAAAATTTGTTTACTACTTTGGCTCCTGTGTTATTTTTTAAATAGCATGTTTTATAACTTTAAAATTATTATACTCTTTCCCCATCAACATTTTCTTTCACAGATACCACCCAAACAGTTGTCTGAAAGGCAAAGAGTTTCACATGTGTATTTGGAAGTTATATCGAAGCATTTTTCAAAAGCAAAAAAAATGCCAATAACCTACGACAATGGATTCCTCTTCATTCATACAGACAAACCTGTCTACACTCCACACCAGTCAGGTAGAGTATAACACTTCTTTCTCTGGGGAGTAGTGGGAATGCATGGACACTATACTGGAGAGCTTTTTTCCTTCAAGCTTGAGCAACTAGGTAACTGAGGATGGCATTTATTTAAACTGAACTTTGGAAGTGGGGAAGAATTATTTATTTTAAATTCTTATTTTGCTTTGGAGTAAAATTGATGGACAAAGTTGCATCAGTTTCAGGTGTACGGCAAAATGATTCATTTGTACGTATACACATATCAAATTATTTTCACTTTTAGGTTATCACAGAGTATGGAGCAGAGGTCCCTGGGCTGTACAATATAGGTCCTTGTTGGTGATCTAGTTAAACATAGTAGTATGAACACTACCACACTCATTCTATGAGGCCACCATCACTGATAACAAAAGCAGACAAAGATACCACAAAATAAGAAGATGACAGGCTGATATTACTGTGAGCTTTTTAACACTTGAATTTAAGTGGAGACAGGTTTCCAACTTGATCAAAAGAATCTCAATCCCCAGCGATTTTTACACTTATAAATATAATTTGAATTTTAAATTCATATGGAAATTGTTAAATAGTTGTATGGAATTTAGTTTTAAATTTAAATTTTAAATATAAATCTTAGATTCATATGGAAATCACAAAAATCAACAATTACATTATCTACCCTGTCAGTTGTTCCCATGTAGGAAAAAAGCTATTTAAGAATTGTGAAATGTAGTGTTAGGTTTTATTATTAAACAAGCATAAGAGGTAACTGCAAATATAATTTTGGCAATGTGAAAAGAATTCATTATAAAGTAGCAATCATAAAAACATTCTATTACTTTGGAGCTAATTCTCAAATTCAGAAAAAAAAAATCAAACCCTATGGTTTCAGATGTTTCAGCAAAAAGTAAGTGAAGTCACGTAAATAAATGGATATTAATTTTCTAAGGAGATCCACCTAAAGAAAGTTCCTATAAGAACACTGTTTCATATTAGTGGTTTATCTGTCAGAGGGGGAAAGGACAGGGTAGCCAATCAAGCCTCTGATTGGTGAGTGACTGGATTTACTCCCAATGAACGAAAAACAAAACACAGAGAAGTGTGAATGCTGCCCACACGTGTTCACGTATCTGCAAAATCTTCAGTTCCTCCTTCACTCCCTGTTGCCGAAAGTAACTTTTGAGCAAATCAGGATGGAATTATAAGAGAACTGTACATGGAAGGGGGAGGTTCTGGAGTTTCAATAATGACATTATTGGTGAAGGAAAGAGGATGAGAGGCAAGACCAGCCAGTTTTGTTGAAAACCTGTCAGGAGTATGTACTTGCTACATGTTGAGTGACGCTGATGACAGTAAGGAGTGGAGTGGGCCTGCGCCATTGCCTTGTTAGCAGGAGTTCCTGTTATGACCAGCTCAGAAGGAAAAGGCCTAGAGAGATTGGGGAATCGCTTCCAGCTTGGACATAATATCATTGCCAGGATAGCATCCTATTGACTTCAAGATGACTTGGTGTTCATTGAGATAGTCTCTGCCCATGAAGTTTGAGGCCTTTTTAAACATCATACCCCGAAACAAATATACCCTCACCCTTGTCTTCCTCCCATATTAGAGGATGCTTCTTTAATTGGGTCTTGTTGACACTACTTACCATTTAGGGTACTCATCTTTTTTTTAACCTTGTTTAATTTTTGGCTGTGCCCCGTGGCATGCAGGACCTTATTCCCTGACCAGGGATTGATCCTGTGCCCCTTGCAATGGAAGCATACAGTCTTAACCACTGGCCCTCCAGGCAAGTCCCTAGGGGCCTCATCATTGTCCATCAAGCAGCCTGATACCCAGACCCTGGGAATTCTGTTAACTCTCAAGGTTTTCCTTAAGAACAGCTCCATTTGTTATTTCTTTATCAGAACTTTACCATAAAAATATGTAGTGTCTTCATCTTAGAATAGAGATGAGAGATCTCTAAGATCTCTCTACGACCTATTCTATCTTAGAATAGATCACAGAGAAAGCCAGAGCACCTCCCTCTAAATTTTCACTCATTAATGAGAGGTAATGAAGTATAGTTGTGAACAGCAGGCTCTGGAGCCAAATTGTCTGGGTTCAAATCACGGTTGGGGCTCCTATTAACTCCATGACCTCGTGTGAGTTAATCTTCCTGAGTCCCGTTTTCCTCATCTGTATGATGGAGATAGTAATAGAACTTCCCTCCCAGAGTTGTTGTGAGAGCTGGGTGAATTCATGTGTATAAAGCACTGCAAACACTGCCTCCCCCAGAGTGAGCACCAGGAAAGCATTTCCCATTACCATTTAATCTATGGAATGGCACAAAGCCTTATTTACACAGAAGAAAAGGAATTACTGAAAAGTAATTCTTTTAGAAATTAATTACATCTTGCTATTTATAGCTCTAATGTCCCAGTCCTCACATTTTAATCTGAAGATCCTTGAGGGATTTTTCATATAAGTATCTTTAGGATAGAGGCTTAGACCTTCAAGGCTTTACAGGATAAAGGATTTCAGAATATTGACCAAAATGCTTCCAATTTCACACAGCCTGTGTCCTGCCTTCCCCTTCTGCCTCATCACCCGCCATGCTGCCCCTCGTCCGTGGACACCAGCCAAACTGACGTCTTTTCAGTTGCTTTCTTACACTGTTTTCCCGTCTGTAGTAAGGCCTATGGACCTCTTCCTGGCACATCCATGCACCTTCCTTGCCTTCTAAACTGCCGCTCAGCTCTTCCGTGCCATCACACAGAGGGCAGCCTTTTCTGCTTCAAAGCTCCCTCTGTCACCCTCAGAAAGCTGGGGAGTGTCCTTTGTAGCATTTCCCACCCCTGGAATTTTAGTTACTCGTGGGATCTTGTGTTTGCCTCTCTGCTCCACTCCTTTAGAGGAATTCCACGTCTGATTTGTCACTATCATATCTTGGTGCCTAGCACAGTGTCTGCACATAGAAGGCATTCAATATATATTTTAAAAGTCTATAAGCTATACCTTTGGTACAAAAAGCATTTGTGGAACTTGCCTTTGATATACTATCACTATGAAGACAAGATTAATTTTCTAACCTAGCACAAACTGAGTTAGAAAGTGGACAAGTAGTAGCTATAGAAATAATAAAAAATAAAATGAAAACAATAAGCATTCATTGGTCAGTTATTATGTGCTGGGTTATGCAAAGCTTTGTCTCATTTAGTCTCATGTGCTATGAAGCAGATACTAGCAGTGCTATGTTACAGATGTGGGATCTAAGGGGTAAGAGGGATTAAGTATCCTGTTCTGGGTCACCTTAGAAAGTGGCAGAGACAGGAATGAAACCAAAGTTTTGAATTCTAGGGCCCAAACTCTTAACTTTTGCGGCACACTGCCTCCGGCAGCATCCGCAAGTGCTGATCCACAAGCATCCCTGAGTGATGCTCAGGTCTGGACCAGGTATGTTCATAAGGCAGGAGGGAGGACTCGAGCGAGAGGTGGTGGTGAGGGGACAGCAGGGCAGAGGGGTTTACTGAGCATTTCATTTTGGTCTTATGGTCTCAGTGAAATGAATTTTAGAGAGCTTAATATGTGACTTTTTAGGTAGAGCTTTGCATAATACCGGCCCTTTAAAAGGTTTATGACGTCAGTTCAATTTTATTTTGTGGTTAAAGTTTTGCCCATGAAATGATTTGAGCATCAGAGAAACCCTAGAGAAATTATGTCATTGGAAGGAATTAAATCGGCATGTCTCAAGCAGCTAAGAGTCAAAAGCTAAGCAGATGTATTTGTTTAAAAGGTGGTGATCTATTCCCTGACAGAAAGAAGTGGAAGAGAACTAATTGCTATTGAGCCCCCTGCCGTTATTCTTTTAACAATGAACGAATAATTGTAGGATCTGGCTCAATAAATATAACAAAACTGTACAATTCAAAACTATCCTTAGCAATAATAAGAGACAATTTGGGGCCTTGTTGTAAGAGTGTATAGTCTGAGACAAACCACCTAATTTTTCATTAAAATCTTCAATTCTGAGACAATTTATTATACTCCCAATATAACCACTCCAGTATACTTGGGCTTCCCTAGTGGGTCACGTAGTAAAGAATCTGACTGCAATGCAGGAGACCTGGGTTCGATCCCAGCTTGGGTTGGAAAGATCCCGTGGAGGAGCACATGGCAACCCGCTCCAGTATTCTTGCCTGGAGAGTCCACATGGACAGAGGAGCCTGGTGGGCTACACTCTGTGGGGTCGCAGGAGTGGGATGTGGCTGAGTGACTAAGCTCAATATAACCACAGTGTAGACACCACTATTTTACTGCTATGAAATTTTTTATAAATATTGGCCTAATTACAGATATAACTAATTTTGTACTATATATTCGTTCCCCAAAAGATATATGCAAATACATTTTAATAAAGTGAACTATTCTTTAAATTCATTAGAAGTAGCTCTTTAAAGGAATCCAAAAGGATTCTCTTTAAAACAAAAAATTTTTAGTGATGTGCTAGGAAAGATTGAAGGCAGGAGGAGAAGGGGACGACAGAGGATGAGGTGGTTCAATGGCATCACCTTCTTGACAGACATGAGTGTGAGCAAACTCCATGAGTTGGTGATGGACAGGGAAGCCTGGCATGCTGCAGTCCACGGGGTTGGAAAGAGTCAAACACGACTGAGTGACTGAACTGAACTGAACTGAACTGAAAAGGATTCTCAATAAAAGAAAACATTTTTAGTGATGTATTTGTCTACAAGCTAACATTTTCTTTCTTTTAAATACGAATTATCATGTATGATTATGTACTGAATCTTTAAGATGAAGCTCATCTCTTTTAAGGATGATTATTGCAATATCAAAATACTGTGCATCACAAAGTTATTGATGATATCAATTATTCTTACAGTAAAGGTTAGAGTCTATTCACTGAATGATGACCTGAAGCCAGCCAAAAGAGAAACTGTCTTAACTTTCATAGTAAGTATGTTTATTTAAATAATAATTTTATATAAAAAATTTAAACTTATTTAAATTTTCATCAGGACAAGATACTTTGTTCCATAACCCTGTCCTGACACCATACTAATTTATCCAGTGTTCAGAAATGGTTATTGAACACCTTCTGTGTGTATAACATTGTAAGTTTATTCCCTTTGCAATATGTAAAAATCTCATGAAAATGAAAATCTCAACAAGTTATGGTTTTGAACCAAGTCATTTAAATACATCCTCCATGATACATTTCTTAAAGACCACCCCTCAATCACTAAGAATTCAACTTAGTGAATTAATCCATCGATTCAACTAAGAACTAGTTGAATGTCTATTAAGTATGACATTTTTGATTTGCACAATACAAGGTAAAGAACTACAGCCTGTGGCACTTACACTTGAGGAGTTTAGAGTTTAGTAACTAGCACACACTACCACGTGGAAAATAGATCTAACCCCATGAGATAAAGATCAACAACTATCAGCCTTTCATGAGCCATGATGGACATAACAGATGTGTACAATAAATTCCCGTGGCCTTCCCAGTTCAAGTCAAAACCCTACAAATTTTTGTGAGGAATCAACTGCTCACCCAGTAACAGTAGGTCCCTCACGGCAGGTTGCAGCACCTTTTTCTCCTACTCAAGGAACCAAAAAATCAAAAATCTTAACAGAACACGAGTGAAAAAGAGGGCTGCATAGGAATAACCTTGAATCCTTTATAACTTACTAAAATTATGAAACTTCCATAAACTTTCACATCTGACTATTTTATAATGAATTATTTGAGAAGCATTAGTGTGTTCCAAGATTATGGTTGATAATTATTGACATAACCTGTAGACTTACAAAATTTCTAGCTAATAAATGAATTTCACAGCATATTTGCTTTGGAAAGTTCCAAATGAACACATACAAAATTTAGATTCCTGTATCTGTAAAGTGTGTAAGCTACTATTTGGTTCATTATAACATCAGTTTTTGTCATAGTTATTTTTTTTAGCCATACAATAGAGAGTTGAATCTCTTCTAGATAATTGAGACTAGGATAGCCTGGACACTGATTTACTTTTTTTTTTATTTTTAGTGAGGCAGGAGATGGAAGAAAGTCAAAATAGGAGGAAATGGCTTAAATGAGCCATATTTGCCTTTCACAACATTTAAATGGTTTTCCTCCTTCATATTTAATTTGAAGACATGGATTTTTGTTAGTAAATATTTATATCAATCAAAGACAACGTAATCAGTTAATTTTTAAAATGTGATTTATATGCTTGGAAATTGTCTGTTTTTATTCAAAGGATCCCGAAGGATCAGAAGTTGACATGGTCGAAGAAAATGATTATACTGGAATTATTTCTTTTCCTGACTTCAAGATTCCATCTAATCCTAGGTATTTTAAAGTGTTTTTTTTTTTTTTTAATAAAGTTTTCTGTAAAGCATGCATCTGGAATGGTTGGTTATGAGGTAGATAATCAGTCAAATGGAGCCACCTAGTGTTAACGGAAAGTAAGTGTGAAAGAAATGAAGATGTGCAGTCTTTCCCGGTCTAATGAGAAACGAGGCTCAGGTTCTGACGAAACAAACCACTCCCAATGCTTCTCACCAATCTTCTTTACATGTAGAAATTCTAATATGGAAGAAGCAAAAAAATAGTTCCCAGGCCTTTTTCTCTCTATCAAAACCATCAACCTTCCAACCTTCAAGGAATCTAGTAGACTGTCAGTCTAAAAGGCTGATGTTGTCCCATGTCTTGCTATGACCAATAAAAATACTGGTCTCCTGCAGCCTTTACCGCAAAGACTATACCAGAAGACAGATTTCAAGAGGGAAAATCTTAGTAAAGTCATTTCCTCCATTTGGTCTCATGCTAGAGGATTAAGAACATGTTTAAACAGAACCCAATGTGATAAAAATTTAGTGAACACATTCCTAGGAAATGCAAAGTGCAACAGGAATGAGAAATTTAAAATAGAAATGAAAAATGCATAGTCGCTGCCTCCAGTGAACTTAAAGGAGGACAAGTAAATGCATATAAAAATGACTGAAAAAAAAAAAATGACTGCAATATCACTTTAAAATCTTCTTATGGTCATTTTTGCTCTGCCCTCTAGAAGGGAGTTCACAGTTTATTCACTGTACTGAAGGTCTTCTAGAAATTTGGATGAAATTGGGGGATTTACATAATTTGGGTAATTTTAAAATTGTGTACTTCCTTGAAAGTATTCCATAATAGCAAAGAATTGATCCAATTATTGTATAACTATTATCATTTCTCCAACTTCGTCTTATGCCAAGTGGTAGATTATGCCGGATTATGTATCAGCCATGATAGCCTCCTATGACCTTTTCTTTCCTACCCCAGTACTTTTTCACAGGTTGTCCCCTCTGCTTAAAACGTGCTTCACCTTACTCTTCACAAAGCTGGCTTCCTCTCATTCTTTAGGACGTGGGTTAAATGCTCTCTTTTCAAAGAGGCTATCTTGGATGCACATCAAATGTAGTCCCTCTCTTCCTTTTTCTTTTCTCTCTCCTCCTTTGAATTTCTTCTTTTCTTCATGGCACTTATCTCAGCTTTATTAATTTACTTGCCTTTACTCCCCACTAGACTATAAATTTCTTGAGGACAGGGATCTTGTCTGTATTGGCCACTTTTGTATCACTAGCACCTCAACATAACAGGCACATTTCATGACTTCCATAATTTTAAATATTTTGCTTCCATAGATACGGTGTGTGGACCATTCGAGCTAAATATAAAGAAGACTTTTCAACAACTGGAACTGCATATTTTGAAATTAAAGAATATGGTAATTTCTGATGATTAAAAGTTTACCTGTATAGAGTTACCATTTTTGCAATAATTCTTTTCACGAATGAACTTAATGCAAAATCACTCCCAGATGAAGATGAGGCTGCTTGCTGGTATGGTTAGAAGTACTGATTGAGGCAGTGGGAGGAGTGGGCGTTGTCTGAATGCCTAAGCGCTGGGTGTAGCTACCCTGTTAACCTTGAACAAGCGCACCAACCCTCTGGACTTGTCTTCCTCATCATAGAGCTCCAAGAGACCTAGCCTCTTGAGGAGCTTGACTGGTTCAGGTCCTTTCCAGAATTAGGATTTTAGGAGAAACTATCAGAGTTGAGGTGAACGGAACCTGATGACTAACAGGTGACTTACTCACTTCATCACAACCCATTAGTGACAAAACAGGAACATTTGCATTTCCTTACCCCTATTTTCCTTCTGACCCAGAAATTCCTAATACATTGATCCCAAAGTATCAGATGTTCTTACTTTGAAATCAATCATATTAATGGATTAGTAATTAACATATAAACCGCTTAACCTTTCCGTTTCTTGTAGTTGTTTACTAGAGTATTTGTGTGCTCTGATATAAAATTTAACTTTGTTTTGCTTGAAGTAATTTTTTAATTCCCCCAATAGAATCATAATAATGTGGTGAATAAACAGTGACAAAACAAATTTACTATAATGAAGCTCAACTTTAAAGATTATAGGCTCTAAATAACATATAATCCTAACCGGTCCCCTTTCCTCCAAGTGTTTTTGCTGCTTCTTGTACATATCTAAAATTTATCCACCTCTTATTATCTGCAGCCTCGCATCGATTTTATCACCAGGCTCCCTCATGGACTACTGCAAACCCACCCCCAGCCCCCATTGTCATCTCCACTTTGGAGCTATTCTCGCCGTCGTGTTATTTCATTATTGAAGTCCCCGATGCCTCCTCATCCCCATCTCCTCCTCTGCCTCATTTATACCACTCCATTTAATGGCAACTTTGCAAGTGATCTGCCTACAACCCCCTCCCCCTCCCTCTTACCTAGCCAACTCCTACTCACCTTCAAGTCTCAGTTGAAAAGCCATTTATTCAGTGACGTTTTCCCTAAATTCTCTTTCCTGGGCAGGACTCCCTGTAGTCACTTATAAATATCAGCTTTCATAGCGGTCTTAAGTGTTTGTGTAATTCTTTGCTTATACTTGTCTTCCCTGCTCGACTGTGAGCTCACTGAGGCCAGGGTTTGTCTGTCGTGTTCACTGGTGCATCCCTGTTGGTAGGAGTGTGCAGGCTACAAGGCAACTAGGTACTGGATGAAACGATGAAATATTTTCCTCTACTTCATATCTTGGAGAGAACATATCTGCCTTGATCTTTAATAACATAGGAATGCAGCCCAGAGCAACAGATTGCATTGCTCTTTGACTTGTGTTTTCTCCCACACTGCAGGCAGATTCTTTACCGTTTGTGTTACCCGGGAAGACCCTTTCACCATCTAGAAAGCATATAAGCCATATCTGACCCCATCTCACGTACTCTCATGTGACAGTCTTTACCTACAGTATCGAGGTCATGCAATCACCCAATTTCTGTTAAGTGTTGTGCAGCTTAATAGAATCTGTAAGCCTTACTAACCAGGCCGTGTTAGAACAAAGAGAAGACAGTGCTATTTTGGACAACTGAAATTGTTTTCTCTTGGGCAATCAAGATACCAAAGAGACAGGAGAAAAAACCCTTCTTCCTTCCTGCTCTAATTTTTACTTTTGCATGAAGCTTCTTTCTTGGAGCTGATTGTAAGCTCTCGCTTGTTGACTAAAGTGAGAGTTTTAAGTTGGAATTTGGAGACTGGATGGATTTTATCCATTAGGCAAAAAAGAGAAATGTTAAACAAGCAAGAAATTTCTGTTTCCATTTTCAATTTAATAAACCTTTGTTGAGCACGTACTATATTTGTGGCTCATGAGAAGGGTGAGGGGGGAGACATGCAAAAATAAAGAAAATAGTCTTTTTTGTTTCAAGGAGCCCATCCTCTAGGGGAGGAAGTAGTCGACTGCCTATAAGTGCTGAAATCAAAGTATAAGTAAAGTTCTTCTAGCATGCAGAGTATGAGCTAACATCTGATTGGTGGAACAGGAGGCTTCCCAGAGATCCTGCTGATGAATGGTAATGACAAGGTGGATGCTGTGTTGATGTCACAGCTTATCCAACTATGCCAGAGATACAGTTGGTTGCTATGCTTTAAAGACTACTCTAATTCAAATTGTAATGTTGCCTCTTTGCTTTTATTTTCAGTGTTGCCACATTTTTCTATCTCAATAGAACCAGAAAGTAATTTCATTGGTTATAAGGACTTTACTAGTTTTGAAATTACTATAAGAGCAAGGTAAGAAAGTTTTTTGTTTTATTTTGTTTTCAGATTTTTCAGTTAAACTGAGTGCTAACTTTGGTGACATTTGCCCAGAGTGAGATCTTTGATTTTTACCCCCAGTTTTATTGAGATAAAATTGACATATGACATTGGGAAAGTTTAAGGTGTACTGTGTGGTGAGTTGATACATTTATATATTGCTGAGATCTGTGATTTAGTGGCAATGTCTGGCATGACTTTGAAACTACCTGACTGAGAAGACATCACGCCTATAGTTTATTTGCTCTGATTTTAGCTGATTTTAGCTGATTTTAGCTGATTTTAGCTGATTCCGATTTTAGCCTGGTTGATTATTCATCAGCCAAAAAAAAAAAAAAATCCTAAAACTGTAAGTTCAGTGTGTATGGTTAGGAAGCAGCATGCCTTAGGATACTGGGACTGAGATACTAAGCTTTAACTTCTTATCATTTGTAATGGCTTCATCAGCCAGCTAACGCTGCATAACTACTTTGGGACGCAGTACCTTAAAACCGCAACTGTTTATGAGTCAGCTGGGCAGTTCCGCTGCCTGGGCCAGGCTGATGTGAGTGGGGCTCACCCATGTGCCTGCAGCCAGTTGGCAGGTCAGCTGGGGGCTGGCTGGTCTAGGGAGGTCTTACTCAGATGCCTGACAGTTAACTGGCAGTTGGCTGAAGCTACAAGGATGACTGGACCATGTGTGTTTCTCATCAACCAACTGGCTAGCTTGTAGCAGCAGCAATGTTCAAAGAGAGAAAATGGGAGCATAAAAGTCCTTTTGAGGTTCACACTTTGGGACTAACACACTATCACCTCCACCACATTCTTTTGACCAAAGCAAATTGTAGCACCAGCCTGAAGGAAACAGACTCCCTTCACACCCTTTGGGTGCAAAGAGCTGCCAAGGCAGTAGACACACGGGGAGGTGGAGAACTGGGGTTATTTTTATAAGCGATCTACCATTTAAAAATGGCCTAACATAATTATTAAAAATAATAACCGATTTATATAACTATATATGTCAGGCACTTTTCAAAGCATTCTGTATGTATTAGTTCATTTAATCTTTACAAAACTCTATGTGATAGATACAATTACTATCCCCACATTACAAACAGAAAAACGAAGATACATAAATGTTAAGTAATTTGCCCAAGATCATACAGCTAATAAATCACATGGTGTCTCTTGTTCCAGAACCCATGCCCTCAAATGCTACCATATACTGCCTCTCTTACTAGCATTTATTGCTCAAATAGAGTGTTGGTCACTTAGTCTAAGCCACTGTAAAAGACTTACTTGACAGCGAACTGTAGAAATGGACTTCTTTTAACAGAGAGACTTACTTTTTTTGTTCAAACTACGAATAACAAAAGATCTTGCTATCATGTTTGCTACACAGAAAGTTTTCTTTATCATTATTTTAATTCTAAACTAAAAAAGGAAATATGCAATTAGAGTTTTCAAAAAAAACTTATGTAACTGTGAGACTGGGCATGCTGCTTTAAAAGATGTAAAAGAAATTAAGAGCAGTTCTCCAATGTTATCAAAATCATTGAGGAAGTGATGTGTTTTGTAAGAAAGAGGCCCAGACCTGACTCTTTTGATCTCCTTAAGATCAGTTTATTTCATCTAGCACATAGTAATAAAAATCTGTACTTTGGCTTTATTACGGTGGCTTTATGAGGATGAAATGTGATAGTGGATGGAAAGGCACTTTAAAGTATGTCAAATGCTTTATGATTTTAAATTGTTATATTTTGTCTGGATTTTATTATTGTAACCGTGATAGCAGAACAATTTTATGGTATGATTGCTTGACAGATATTTTTATAATAAAGTCGTCAATGAGGCTGACGTTTATATCTCTTTTGGAATAAGAGACAACTTAAAAGATAATCAAAAAGAAATGATGCAAAAAGCAATGCAAAGCACAACGGTAAGAGGTTCGCTTGTACCTAAAGATCCATCATGAATGCTAGAGATGGAAAGTCACTTCTGTATCATCTAGTCCACTGTATTGTTTCATGTCGGTGTGGAAATTGAAGCTTAAAAACCTTCCACTGACTTCTCACTACCCTGAGGATAAAGTTCAGTTCCCCTGTCATCAGCGCCCTGCCAGCCCATCTCCCCCTTTCTTCTCCCTTGCACTGGTCACCCCAGTTTTTCAAACCTTCCCGTCTCTCTGGCCTCCAGGTGTTTGCAGAGCTGCTTCTTCCGCTAGGGGACTCTTTCCCTCTGTCACCCCCTGCCTCTTCTCAGTGGAGCATTTCACACTTTATGTTGCAGTCGTTTTCAACCAAGGGTGATTTTTTAACCCCAGGGAGACATTTGTGGTCGTCACGACTGGGCAAGAGGGTCACACGCGCATTTAGTGGGTTGAGTCCAGGGATGTTGTGAAACTCCTTCAGAGCGGTGGTACCCCCTGCTCTGAATTACCCTGCTCTGCAAAGAATTACCCCGTCCAAAGGGTCAAGAGTGCTGAGGTTGAACAACCATTACAACTAGTGATGCTTTATTTACTTCTTTACCGTTCTCTACACAAAACTCTTTGGGGGTCTGGATAATTCCCGCTATATGCCTAGAGCCAGCCTGGTTGCTGGCAAAAAGGAGGCGCTCTATGAAAATTTGTAAGTGAATGAATGAACGGTGAACTCACTGAGAAGTTATCGGTCCGTAGTTAAGGACTGGTGCTCGCTAGAGCTCAGCCCTTCCCCAGGTCAGTGCTCTCTGCATCTGTCCTCTGGGTGGGAAGGGCTCATGTCATTTTCTTCACCACCGCACTGTCACAGAGCTTGTATCATCAGTTACTCAGCCCTTGCTCTTTCAAAGTACAGTTTTATTTAAGATGTAAGCACCTCTTTTTTAATGCAAGATTCTATGTTAAACACTGAGATTTAAAGCTACATAAGATAAAAATCTCTGGCCTCAAAGTACTCAATTTTGGAAGAAAAAGTAAGGCAAAATCTGTTTTACTGTTGTGGTTAATAATTAAATAATATCATATGTTTCGCTGGTGGCTCAGACAGTAAAAAATCTGACTGGGGTTCAATCTCTGGGCCGGGAAGATCCCCTGGAGAAGGAATGGCAACCCACTCCAGTATTCTTGCCTGGAGAATGCTGTGGACAGAGGAGCCTGGCAGGCTACTGTCTGTGGGGTGGCAAAGAGTCGGACCCGACTAAGCGTTAAGATTTCGTAGGTAACCCTGTATCCCATTGCCTACTGTGCATTTTTAAATTAGTGTCTTAATGTGAAAGCAGTAAAGGACAGAGTGAATTTCATAAAATAAACTCTCAGTTAAGAGTGAAAGTAGGCTGAGAGGCCCAGAAAGATGATGATGACTCAGTGATGGGGAGAAGTCATCTTTGCCAGCTAGTACAAAAAAGACCTGTGGAACCAAAGGATGTTTAAGATTCCTCCACATCTATAATTCTAAACAAATAGATTGGAATCTAACACTCTGGGCTTAACTGTGGACTCAGTTACTCGCTTTAGTGGTGATGGTAAAGCTTTCCTCTTTGTCTTTGGTTGAGAGGCTAGTAAAGGCACATTTTATTCATTTTTTCCTTAAAAATTCTTCTCTGAAATAACTTGCTTATTTTTCCCCTTTAAAAAGTTGATAAACGGAATGACTCAAGTCACATTTAACTCTGAAACAGCAGTTAAAGAATTGTCCTATGAAAGTCTAGAAGATTTAAACGACAAGTACCTCTATATTGGTGTGACAATCATAGAGTCTACAGGTAAGTTTGTTTTTCCCTCTTAAACTTTCTCTTGGCAAATATTTGTTGTTGTTTAGTTGCTAAGTCATGTCTGACTCTTTTGCAACTCCATGGACTGTAGCCCACCAGGCTCCTCTGTCCATGGAATTTTCCAGGCAAGAATACTGGAGTGGGTTGACATTTCCTTTACCAGGGGACCTTCCCGACCCAGGGATAGAACCTGCATCTCCTGTGTCTCCTGCATTGGCAGGCAGATTCTTTACCACTGAGCCACCAGAGAAGATCCCCCTGAGGAGGGCATGTCAACCCACTCCAGTATTCTTGCCTGGAGAATCCCATGGACAGAGGAGCCTGCCGGGCTATAGTCCATGGGGTCACAAAGAATTGGACATGACTAAAGCGACCTAGAAGGCACCAGAGAAGGGACTTTCCCTTGGGAAATATTTAGACAGCATATTAGAGGTGTAAATAATCACTACATTCTTCGCATTTACTTCCTTTCATAGTTAACTTTTACTTTTGCTTCATTAAAACTGGGATTGGAGTGTAGCCTTGTCAGTCCCTAGTCACTGGGTCTCTACTGTCTCCATGGCAAGAAGGGATCGCATCCAACCATTTAACAGTCCCAGTGGCTCACAGCCTGTCTGGCTTGAACATCTGGCACCTGAGTTTTCTCACCCAGGAGGAATCAAAATCAAAGAGATTATGCATGTAAAGACTTTCGGCGCAGCACCATGCAAATGAAAGTTACTGCTACTACCACTGTTTTATCCACTTAGTTGTATAATGCTGGAGTTGAACAAAGTACATCATAAAGCCCTTTTCTTCTGGAATAGTAATTCTATCCAAAACTGAAGGTAATGTTTCTAAAATGGATCCAATAATAGTACATACCTCTCAGTGTTACGGTGGGAATAAAAGAGTCAGTATACGCAGTATACGCAGCACCTCCTCTTCTCCCCTTTCTCCTGTCCCCCGCTCCTCTTCACTCCTCCTGCCCTCCTGCTTCTCCTCCCTCTCCTCCCTCTCCTCCTCTTCCTCCCCCTCGTCTTCCCCCTTCTTCTTCCTCTCCTCCTCACCACCTTTTTTTTTTCTTCTTAGCATTCTTAATATCTTGTCTAGTACTCTTAACCCTCACTCCAATGGTTTTAATAGTTCTTAATTATTACTCCCCGTTGGATTACTTTGCCTCACTTCTGATATATCTTGATTACTAACGTACCTTATATTTGCAGGTCTATATTGAACCCCCAATCAACCATGAACAAATAATGTAACCACACTAAGTCCATTTTTTTTTTCAATAAAATGACTGTCACACTAGAAGATTGCTAAGTCTCCTTCTACCTCTTTAAATTTGTCCTTCTAGGGTAGCAGAATGAAGAACTGAGGTAATTACAGAGTTATTAAGCACTTTGTATACGTCCGATGCTCAATAGATGCGGGAGAATGATGATGACTTTAGACTCCCTGCCCTCTCTATATTTTTGGCATTGTTTTAATGTTTCTTTCTTAATGTTATTTTTCTCAATTTATTTAAAATAAGTTCAGTTTAGGCAATATTTATTAGATATGCAAAGAGTGCTGCTAAATATGCAAGCTTACAAATGTTAATGATGCATAATTTCAGTACTCAAGTGGCTTACAAACATGCATCAGCTTTAAGACAAATAAACAAAGAACTCTTTGACAAGAAGGAATTCCATGTGTGCTCTAAGCAAAGTGCTAAATGCTACTGACCTTCGGAAGAAGATGAGCTCCTAGATGATTGCTGAGCAACCAACAAAGGTGTCCTAAAGATAACTGGTCTTGTCTTGAAAGACCAGTAGGGTTTTGAGGAAGGGATGACAGGCAGGGTGAAGTGGGGCACTCTTCAGAGAGGGGACATATCAAGGGTGACCTTTGAGAATAGCAGATTATTCTGTTGACTGAAGGTTAGGATATATATGTAGGGGTGCGTATGTGCATGCTAAGTCACTTCAGTCATGTCCAACACTTTGTGGCCCCATGCACTGAAGCCCATCAGGTTCTGCTGTCCATGGGATTCTCAAGGCAAGAGTACTAGAGTGGGTTGCCGTGCCCGCCTCCAGGGGCTCTTCCCGACCCGGGGTTTGAAACCGTGTCCCTTACATCTCCTGCACTTGCGGGTGGGTTCTCTACCACCAGCGCTACCTGGGAAGCCCGTATGTGGGCGAACCAGGGGTATAATCCTGGAGAGAAGTTAGGGATACTAGAGCTCTGTATATTACTCTTATAACTTCCTGTATATAAGTTTTAGCTAAAGGGTGACACTCTTCGGTCTTGCCAGTAGACCCTCTGGGTTTTCTCTACCTCAA
Source organism: Muntiacus reevesi (assembly GCF_963930625.1). Classification (NCBI taxonomy): domain Eukaryota; kingdom Metazoa; phylum Chordata; class Mammalia; order Artiodactyla; family Cervidae; genus Muntiacus; species Muntiacus reevesi. The sequence goes on along the minus strand of NC_089258.1, from coordinate 40,643,789 downwards.
GCTTTTTTTATGTTTTCTCCAGCTCTCTCCATACCCCTGCCCCCTAAAGATGACCTCCCAGCAAGGCTTACTCTCTGGCCGACCCTTTCTTCTCTCCTTAATGCCTTCTATGTATTTAAATGAAATTCAGGCAGCTGGCGAAAAGTGGTGTCCCCACTTCAAATGTCTCCTCAGTCCGATCCTATTGCTCTACTTCCAGAAGGGCCATCTCTACGCCTAAGCCTTGAGCAGAAGGCTTTGGAAACTCCTGAAAAGGGTTTAAACTCTTCTCTGCACTGCCCCTCTGAACCAAGACCCATGTCCTACTCGCTGTTGGTAAACGAATGAGTGCAGGAATGGAGTGAATGAATGAAGGAATGAGTGGGTCTGTGGAGACACATGGAGACAAACACAGCTCCCCACACAGATCAGTACACTTCTAATAGGTTTTTGTCATTTCTTTAGGTGGATTTTCTGAAGAAGCAGAAATCCCTGGCATCAAATATGTCCTTTCTCCCTACAAACTGAATTTGGTTGCTACTCCTCTTTTTGTGAAGCCTGGGATTCCATATTCTGTCAAGGTTAGATTGGGGGTGGGGGGTACTGCTGAATGTGATTATCTTTCTCTAAAAATTTGGGGGGATGATAATGGAGAGGCAAAGCACAGAGGGAACTCAATCTGTGCATGAAATCTGCCTCTCTGACAATGTAGTCAGCAGTGGGAGACTGCTGACTGGCATCTCTCTTGGGAATAATGTCAAACCTTAGGACAGTATCAGTATTTAGTAAGATAGCCTGTGTTAGGCGTTCCCTAAATGAGCCTTACATTAACGATATATATTATAAATAAAATTCCATATGTCTATAGTTCAAAAAATACTAACATTTAAAATTATTTGGCAACATGTTCTTAAAAAGTCTTAAGACAGAGATATCATTTCTTGAAAATAAACCCCTTTCTCTATTTTTTTATTTCCTATGTGTCTGAGGGCGCGTTTCTGCACTCTTCACTCTGCCTTCTCTTTGTACACGACTCTGTCTGATCTCATCTCTCTGCATTGTTCTGTCTTTTCCATCTCGACACTTTTCTGTCGGTCCCTGACTCTTTTCTCTCTGGTTTTTGTTTTTTTCTCTCCTTTTCAATATTTTCTCTCCTTCTTCCTCTTTTCCTTTTTAAAATGCTGATAGTATGGAGCTAAAACATTTATCTGACCTTGTTATTATACTTTATTGTATTTAGTATTCTATATCTGATTATATATTATATAAAACATACTCTATTACATAAACTATGTTTTATTATATTTATAAAATGAAAATTTTTATTCCCTATCCTTTAGAAAGCTGTAGATCACTGACTTTCAAGAGAAAAAGATTTACCAGACCCCAAGCAACCTTTGGACACGCTTATAACTTCTTAATACATATACAACATATTTAATAATATATAACATGTTACTATATAATGCATATAATAATTTGTAATTTATTATAGAGTATATTAATATAAAACATACAAAAGATCATAAAATATGTCACTATTTAGAATATATTTATTATTTTTAAATGTCTATATATTTATATATACTATATTTATCTTTATATAAAATATATTTATATTCTATATATCTTTATATATTTCATATCACATATAAAAATAAATAATGTAAAATATACCTTTGTGGAAATTCTATATGAATTTAGCATATGCATGGCAATGAGAGGTAAAGTTTAAGGAGAAAAAAAAATGTATTTTTTTCTCATGGGGCTGCTCTGATAGTTCAGCTGGTAAAGACTCTTCCTGTAGTGTAGGAGACCCCAGTTTGATTCCTGGGTGGGGAAGATCCCCTGGAGAAGGGCATACAACTCACTCCAGTATTCTTGCCTGGAGAAACCCCATGGACAGAGGAGCCTGGCGGGCTACAGCCCCCGGGGTTGCAAAGAGTCGGACACGACTGAGCGACTAAGCCCTATGCTATTGTTCTCATATCTAAGAGATTAATTCCCAGACGTGATTGCTTCATTTTCTCTTTTATCTAGTTTTCAACCAATTGAAGAAACATAGAAATTAAATAACAAAAGACCTTATCTCATCCACTTGGCAGGCCTAATACAATATTTATATTCTGAGTCTTCTTGATATATGGGGGAATCCATTCAAGAATGATTTAACTAAATAAGATTAGACCCTTTTAACATAAGATGAGAACATGCTTCTCTTTACTGAATTGAATATGAATAATTTATACATTGGTGAGGAGAAAGGAAAATTATTTCAGAACTGTTTTGCTTTAAAAGAAGTGATGAGCTGTGGAAATGAATTTGGACTGTTCTGACAAACAGGTGCAAGTTAAGGATTCATTTGACCATTTGGTAGGAGGGATACCGGTGACCCTGAGTGCAAAAACACTCGATGTGAACCAAGAGACATCTGACTTGGAGTCAAAGAAAAGTGTAACACGTTCCAGTGATGGAGTAGCTTCTTTTGTGGTGAATCTCCCATCTGAAGTGACGGTGCTGGAGTTTAATGTGAGCTGAATTCTCCTGTTAAATTTTCTAGGACGATGTGTACTTTTGACTGTGTGTTTTGGCCAATGTGCAGAAAAAAATGTGGTAGATTTTAGACATGAGTCCAGCGAACAGTTCCATAATTTTGCAACCAAAGGGGGAAAAAAAAAGCACCAGAGGCAATCTGCAAATTAATTAAATGGTCCTTTAGGAAGATAAATGTATCAGTTTTTTATTTGGGGTGAATTATTTTCTCTTGCATTAGTAAGACTGTATTAAAATCTAGAAGCATGAAATAGGAATAACTGAAAATTAGTGATAGAAAGTCTCTCTTTCCCACGTCACAACTTTTATCTCTTTTCAGGGCCACACAGGGGTCAAATGTGGAAGCCTCTCTTTTTTTTCCAGCTGTATGAATCACTCTACTTGAAAATTCACTTAATAGTCTTCTCTCCCAGCAAATAATATTTAGGTTCCCAACTCCAGATAAAAAAAATAACTTAATAATGTGTGTCAATGACCCCAGCATGCACAGATTCACTGTCATCTACTCAGCCCTTACAAAGTGCTAGACATCATACATCATACATCATCTTTACGTAGAACACATTCAATACCCATGTAATCAGCTCTCTGAATTGGAGAATATTATCTTTGCCATTTTGCTGCTGAGGAAACAGAGGCTTTTGACCTCTCTTGTGGTTAAATAACTTATCCAGACTTAATGAACGATGGCACTTGAATGCAAACCAATGTATATCTCACCCCAGATACTAACCCCTCTGCTGTCAAAGGCCGACGTCACTGCCGTGATCGCACTCCTGCTCCACCCTGTTTGTAAGCCCTTGGCTGTGCCACGACTTCACAGTGAAAGTGGGCCAGAAAGTCTGGGTGACGTCCATCACAACTCCTGTCCCCAGTCCTCAGGACCTCCCCACTGCTACCCCTGTAACCCATGAGAAAAGAGTGCCCAGCTTACCACTGACACTTCAAGGATGCCCATATTTGTTCCATGAGCATCATTCTGTTTTCACTTCACCGGATTTTCCCACCATAACCCACAGTCCTATATTATCCCAATTATTGTCCATAGCCTTTGTAGAGTTATTTGATACCACAGCTGTACAAACACATTGGAGTAGTGGATTTCTTTTTCTTTAGCAATTGGTGTTGTGAAATTTAGAAATGTATAAAGCAAAGAAAGGAATTTAAAAGGTTTGTTTCACAGAAAACATACCTTTTTTACATCGCAGTCCATGTATCTTTGTTTAACGCTTTTTTTCCTTTCCAGGTCAAGACGAACGATCCAGATCTTCCCGACGAAAATCAGGCCAATAAAGATTACCGAGCAATAGCGTATTCATCTCTCAGCCAAAGCTACCTTTATATTGACTGGACAGAAAACTATAAACATTTGCTTGTGGGAGAACATCTGAATATTGTTGTTACACCCAGAAGCCCATATATTGACAAAATAACTCACTACAATTACTTGGTAAGTATAATAATGATAGACTTACCTGATTTTACTTTGCTTACAGAGAAGTGTTAGAGTGATCCCTTACGTATGTTCTTACAAAGCATTTCCAATAACATCACTTAACTGAATAATCAGCTTTTCAAAAGCCTCTGAGACAGGGCGTGATCTTCATGACTCTTTCACAGAAGAGGACTGAGGGGCGAAAGACTTAGGACTCACCGCAGTCATTCGACTTAAAGAGAAAGGTTGTGATTAGAACTGGGAACCTCTGATTCTCCGTGTGACACGCCTTTCCCAAAGAGAGCTTGATTCCTCCACAGAGAGAGCCTGATTAAATCCTCACATTACCTCTGCTCTACTTCATGGCCAAAGACTACATACCTAGACCCATTTAAAATATGTGCATTTCACTGTAGTACAGGAGGGACCCCAATCCTGCTCTTAAGGGGTGAGAGTCATTTCAAACCTGCTCCAAGAATATCCCTATTACATCACTTACATTAAACAGAGGTATCAGTCAAGGCTGTCAGTGAAAGTTAGGAAAGAATGTACAAAAAATGTTATAGGCATCCTGACAATTACCAAAGAAATGGGATTAATTATTCTGATGTTCAGGCCAAACAAGTGATGATGACTTTATTTCAACAGTTTTAAGGAAAAAATTTAAATGACATTTAGTTAGTTCCCGAACTTCAGTCCCTTCATCTGCACAATGAAGATAGTATTCCCATCCTTCTGGTTACCATGGAAACTAAAAGAGTTAATCGAACATGAAGTTCCTGGGACATAGTAGGCCCTTGCCATGTTAACTTTCCTTTTCTTTAAGGTAATTTCTGCTCCCACTCCCAAGTGCTATCCTAAAGCAAAGGTTATGCTTTTGTAATTACCATTTCTGCTGCTGTTTATTTTTAGGTTTTATCCAAGGGCAAAATTGTTCACTTTGGCACAAGGGATAAACTTTCGGATTCAGCTTATCAAAGTATAAACATTCCAGTGACACAGAACATGGTTCCTTCAGCTCGTCTCCTGGTCTATTACATCGTTACAGGAGAGCAGACTGCAGAATTAGTGTCCGATTCAGTCTGGTTAAATATTGAGGAAAAGTGTGGCAACCAGCTCGAGGTAAGGCACAAACTATAAGCCCCAATCAGATTTTCTCCTGAATAAAGGGGCTGTAAATGCAGCTATCTGCGAAGTTTTGTCATACAAATGATTATTTTCTTTTCCAAATGGCCTTTAGGTTCATCTGTCTCCAAGTACAGATACATATTCCCCTGGCCAACGTGTATCTCTTAATATGGAAACTGAGCTGGATTCCTGGGTAGCTTTAACAGCAGTGGATAGTGCTATATATGGAGTGCAAAGAACAGCCAAGAGACCCCTGGAAAGAGTTAAGTAGTGTATGGCTTCCGTTACTGGGGTGGCCCTATGCAGTGCTTCACAAACGGGGGCCATTAGGGTAAGTTATGGGGAAAGAATTAAATGAAGACTAGACTTGCTTTTCTACTGATACAATCTTCTCAGAACAGGGACTCTTAGGAAGGTAAGCCATCCTCACGTTACTCTCTAAAGCCCAGGTCTATCCTTTTTCACTTCTCCAAGTATGGAGTTAAGCACTTTACAGACATATGATCCTCTGACCCCCAACATTCACGGGGTCAGAGGACCACTGGTTGGTCGGGTTTGGAGATTTGGGAGCAGGGGGCTTTACAGCAGCAGCACCAGAGAAGAATGAATAGGCAACCTCTGGGGGTTTTTGGCTTTTGTTTCCTTTTTTTACCCATTAAAATCTGTGGCCCAGAAGAATCTGAAAATTATTCATTTCCTCTGAAAGTGAAAGGGAAAATTACTCAGTTGCGTCTGACTCTTTGAGACCCCATGGACTGTATAGTCCATGGAATTCTCCAGGACAGAATACTGGAGTGGGTGGTGGCCTTTTCCTTCTCCAAGGGATCTTCCCAACCCAGGGATCGAACCCATGTCTCCTGAATTGCAGGCGAATTCTTTACCAGCTAAGCCACAAGGGAAGCATAAGAATGCTGGAGTGGGTAGCCTATCCTTTCCCCAGGGGATCTTCCCAACCCAGGAATCGAACCAGGGTCTCCTGCATTGTAGGTGGATTCTTTTCCTCTAAATTCCCATTTGCCTTCCCTATGTGAAGTGAAAGTTGGTCAGTCGCGTCCAACTCTTTGCCACCCCATGGACTATACAGTCCACAGAATTCTCCAGGGTAGCCTTTCCCTTCTCCAGGGGATCTTCCCAACTCAGGGATCGAACCCAGGTCTCCTGCATTGCAGGTGGATTCTTTACCAGCTGAGCCACAAGGGAAGCCCTTACCTCCCCTATACTCTGCTACTATTTTCTTTTCTTTCTTTTTTTTTTTTTTAGGAGAAAAGTGATACACTTTTATTTTTTATTTAAAAAAAATTTTTTTTCCATTTATTTTTATTAGTTGGAGGCTAATTACTTCACAACATTGCAGTGGGTTTTGTCATACATTGACATGGATCAGCCATGGAGTTACATGTATTCCCCATCCCGATCCCCCCTCCCACCTCCCTATTTTCTAGACTTGAATTACTTTGAAGAAGGAAGAAAGAACTGAGAAACCATTAAGTTAAAAATATTCAGAAAGGAAAAATTATTTGGGGTCAAAATTAAAACTGGGAAAAGCCTCCCCCCAAACAAATTCTCATCCACTTAGAACCTAGAGCCCTCTTCCCCAAAATACGAGAGATTGTGCTGTTTCTTTTTCTTTAGGTGATTTAAAAACTAGCTTATTAATTCACTTATTCATACATTCACTCATTTATTCTTTTTTGGACATTATATTTATTACAGTATGCACTCTATGTACAAAACAGCATGGGTTGATTTCAAAGCATCATCTTATCAAAGCTTAAAACTTAGTTCTTGATTTAATTTTGAATAGGTATGTATTTTCAAAAACAAAAGAACAAACTAAAGGAAGGAAATTGGGAAATTCGGTCCTTGGCCGTTTCATAAACGATAGGCCTGTGCATTTCACAGATTTGTTAGAATCAGGTAACAATTTGTACCTTTAGTTTTTCAGAGGAATGATTTCCATATCTGATTAGGCTTACTAGTTTGCCTTTTAGGAATTGTGCTAAGAATTATTAAATTAACTAAGTACCTCTGAACAGGTATTTCAAACTTTAGAGAAGAGTGACCTGGGCTGTGGAGCAGGCGGTGGCCGAGACAATGCAGAAGTATTCTACCTAGCTGGACTCACTTTCCTCACCAACGCAAATGCAGATAACACCCAAGAAAATGGTAAAACACACAGCTTTTTGTTTATTCTTCAAACTGATTACTGACATTTACGTGAACAATTTGCCTCCCAGACTTTGTTGTTGTCCCTCCTCCAGAATAATTCACTACACTGATCCTACGGCAACATGACTAGGTAACTCCTCTGTATAAAAGGTGTCATTAGCCTTCAACATTAAGTCCAAATTCTTTTCTGTAATACTCCAGGCCCTCCGTGATCTTCTCCCCGGCTCTTTGCAGCTGTTTCTCCTCCCGCTCTGCGTGACCCTATGTTTATGCCGTAGAGAACCAGGTGTAGTTGTGGACGGCACTAGCCTATTTTACATCTTTGACTTCTCCTTATTAGGACTGCTTTCCCTTTTATTAACCGGCAGAAGCTAGTGGAAGGATCATCTCCTCTAGGCAACCTCTTCCTCATATAAAATTGATCATTTCCTCTCCTTTAACCGGGGACTCCTACAGGGACTAGATCTATTTATGAGTGATTTAATAGAAGTGCATCACTGTAGAGTCTTAAACTTCGTGACCCGTCTTGTTTCAGTCACTGCACTGGGAACTCTTTAAGGGCAAGGACCACATCTTAATTGTTTTCTTTCTGCGGCTTTAAAACTGTTCATAATTACACTTGATACTATCATTTATAATAATATAAGCACAGGAAATAATTAAAATAGCATACCTAACAAAAACTTGGCTCACTCCTAAGTGCTTAGGTATTTCTCTGTAATCAGTGGATCAAAAAGGTTATAGGGTCTAAAACCAAACTCAGATCAAACAAGTCAAATTGTGTAACAACAGATTGTGAGCCCCTCCAAAAACAAGTCACACTGAGAAGTGTAATGTGCAGAGCTTGGTCAAAAGCAGGTTCTCAATATTTGTTGAATGAATTACGTGAATGTCTTTAAAAAAATAATTTCATGGAATTTTGTGGTTTTTGAGATTTTATCTCCTTTCCCCCTCCTTTTTTTCTTTATCTTTTTAAAACAGATGAACCTTGTAAGGAAATTCTCAGGCCAAAGAGAATGCTGCAAAAGAAGATAGAGGAAGAAGGTACTATAAAAGTTTCATGTGATTGTCAAAAGTTTATGATCATGTAATTCAAAAGCTGGAGAAAACTAAACATCATCTAATTTCTCCTCGTTCAGATGAATGGGTGAAAAGGAAGCTATATACAGACATCTAGCTCATCTCCCTTGGAAAGATTCATCTAAACAGATCCAATAGTTCATTTGCCATTACCTTAATCTAAGGGAAATAAGTCTTTGTTATTTCTATCTCTAAAATATAAAAGATTAACTTTTATTTGTTACAAATATTTCCTCTCTGCAAACTTCATCTAGTGACTAAAATTACATTCTTCCATTTTATTCTAACAAAATCCATGGTTTAATTAACTTCGAGATATACCTAGATGTCTTTCTCTTCTTGCATACATTAAATACTTAAGAATAAGTTGGATTATTGGGAGGAATAAGCCCAATAGAAATTATTTTTAAGTATTATTTAAACAGAGATATGCTAATTGGCAATGATACAATAGAAAGAACATTGAACTAGGAGTCAGTGACCTGAACTCAACTGAGAAGGATGTTTATAGTAATACAATAATGCTTTGCATTTATATGAGTCATTTTAATTCTGGCTTTCATTCTGAGTTTTAAGGATATCAGAAGAGAGATATTGGTTCATCCAAGTATTTATGATGTAGGATGATGCCACTGGTGAAGGTGTACAAACTGCAAGAAATGTTTGAAAAAAATAGGATGTTTAGCTTGAAGAAGAACATACTTGCATAGTGATAACTATCTTCAAATATTTTGCAGACTTTTCAGATTAACTTATTTTATTCAAAAGCCAGTACTTAGGTTAGTTGCAGAAGGCCCATAAACATTTAATGCGAATCATAAGGGACAATGGATTACTTTATGAGGCCACTCTTCCCATTCCTATGGTAGTTCCAAAAGGAGGCTTGGCTGTCCACCAGCCGTGACTATTGTGGGTCAGGGGTCCTGTGGCAGCAGAAACCTGGTATCCCTCTAGAGCCCTTCTAAGCATGAGATGCTTTGACTCTATGAATAATCAAGGGCATTTGAATTATGATCATTTCAGCTGCTAAATACAAACACATAATGGTGAAGAAATGTTGTTATGATGGAGCCCATCGGAATGATGATGAAAACTGTGAGCAGCGGGCCGCTCGGATTACAATAGGCCCAAGATGTGTCAAAGCTTTCAAGGACTGTTGTGCCATTGCAAGCCAGTTCCGGGCTGAAGAGTCTCACAAAAATATCCAACTAGGAAGGCTGCGTAAGTTTGACATTTTCTGTTGGAAAATATGGAAAATTTGATGTAACTTTTTGCTGCCAAAAAAGGTGGTTTTCATGCTTTATTTAAAATGGAAAGTAGAAAAGATAACTTATAAATGCTCTTAGGAAAAAAAATTGTTGTCACTTTTGGGAATCAGAAGAGGTAAGCATAGTATAGAGCAGAATGCTCTAGTCCGTAGTCAAGACCCAGGCAAGTCTAAAACTGACTCATTCTATAAACGTGAGTGATTTTTCATCCTCTCTGAGCCTCACTCTCCTCGTTTTTAAAGCAAGAAACTTGGGCCAGATGATACCTAATATGCCTTTGAGTTCTAAAATTTCATGATTCTGTGATATTACAACCATTAAAATCCTGTTTGTACCTATACTGACCAAATATAGCAAAAGATTTCAAAGTGTAGCGTAAAGTTAAACGTACTTACGTAAAACCTGAAATCTTATTTCAATTGAAACCACCATGTACATTTTCAGAATTAACAGGTTTTCAGAACTTTTAGGACTTTCAATTCATTCATATACAGTCAAAACAAACAAAAACAGAATGATAGATCCTGTTTGATTGTTTTGCTTAACAGTATGTCTTAAATGTTATCATTCCAAGTGGATATAATTCTGCAGAAATAGATTCCTGTGGCCGTTTGTTGAAGCCAAGTCATTAGATATATTTAGGCTGTTTTCAGATTTTTGCTTATTACATGCAGTGTTTTTTATGAGTAATCTAGTACATGTCCATTTCTCATGGTCCAGTTTTTCAACTCTAATCATTGGGTTGGCATCAGTTGCCTGGAATTCAGCCTCTCCAGTTCCCTCTTCTCTGTTCCTTGTTCTAGACAGCTTAGCTTCCCAAATATCATGCCTGGTGTTGCAACTCTGCCAGGGTCTGTATGGGTTTCTCTCCATGCTCTGAAGCCTGTAAACTGCCTCCAGACAGTAAATCTGGATAATTTTGGGGTTTACCTAATCTGACTCCCTTCCCTGAGGGATCACTGATCTGGCTCACTTATGCTCTAATATCTGAAAGCAAGCTATTGTGTCTGGTTTTCTAGTTTTTTTAAGGGAGAGAAGTAACTCTAGTCCCTATCAGAACATCTTGGACATAAGCAGACATTCTGCTCATTTTATTAAAGGAACTATAAATAAAAGTCTGTGGTAAAGCAAAGAATCACATTAACTTCCCTATTTTATAAAATAATAACAATTATTGCAATTTTTAAAATGTAAATAACTTTTTAAAAATTTACTTATTTATTTATATGGCTGCATTGGGTCTTAGTTGTAGCATACGGGATCTAGTTCCCTGACCAGGGGTCAAACCCAGGTCCCCTGAATTGGGAGCTCAGAGGTATAGCCACTGGACCACTAGAAAAATCCCTACAATAGATAGGGATAGACTTTATAGACTAATTAGTATTTTGTATAATTTTCAGAACATGAAACATTTAGCAATTTAGAAAAAAGTTATTAAATAAATTTTTATGCTGCATTCATTTTGTCAGTGCTACTAGTGGAGAAATCCTAAGGCCTTTATTGTTCTATTTTGAAATTGCTAAACAAAATGTTTCATTGACCTTTCAGAAAATGCTTAAGCTATTGATTAATGCCTACATTTAAAAATTCAGCCCTAGGTAGAATTTTTGTTGTTTTTCCATAATCATATATACTTTCCCCCCCAGATATAAAGTCTCTTTTACCAGTAACCAAACCAGAAATAAGAAGCTATTTTCCAGAAAGCTGGTTATGGGAAGTTCATCATGTCCCCAAAAGGTATTATATTTCTTTGACATTCCTCTGAAAAATTTGGGAAAATATGAACAAAAATCTGGAAGCCACCCATTTCCCAACAGTTTATTTAGGAGTTAAAATCATACCACCACTGGGTCAAATTTTATTTTACTTTTTTTTTTTTAACATGTGATTTGCTCTGAGAATTAGTTCCATGGCAAGATCAACTCTTGGGGAAAAGGGTGCTATTCCATCCAACTTCATTCCATTTCAGTGAGTCTTTGCTGGTCACAACTGTGTGCTTTATGCTGCATCACACAGCTGTTTTCATCCTGAAATACCTGTCACTGCAAGGCAAACATCGATTAATAGGGAGAAAGGTTCTTTTCTTGTTAAAGTCTTTATTCAACACACGTTTATGGAGTGCCTACTCTGTACCAGGCACTGAAGACAGTGCTACTTCCCTGCATGTCACCCTTCCTCAGGTTGGCCAAGAGTGGGGATGGACAGGATCTCAAAGCACAGACTTTCCAAGGAGCAGTCAAGGCAGTGAGTTCAGGGCCTGGCATCCGACTTCTTCTGGGTCCCCTGTTCTCTACCCCTGTCCCACCCGATTCCTCCTCCACGGTGCTGTCCGCTTCATCTGACATTGCCCCTTGGCTTGCATTTCCCTTCATAAGCCTTTCTACCACGATTCCCCCACCTAATGATTGAACGTGTTACCCCTTCAACGAACCCTGTTACACATATCATGCAGTATATATAACAAGGTCCTATTTACCCAACTGTCTATCACATTAAAATGTAAATACATCCAGAGCAAGGACTAAATTCAGACCAGTTTTATATCCAATCCCTGGCATAGAGTCCAGCTTGCAGAGGCACTAAAACAAATGTGTTGAATCAGTGCACACTACCTCTGAACTTTTTTTGTTTTATTGGTACAATTTATTTGCTGAACATAGACTGTGAACTGCTTGAGAGCAGAACTGTATCAATGAGTGCTGTATACTCAGTATTTAGTGGTGCTATGCTTGACACGAAGTTGGTGCACAATAGTTGTTTGTTGAATGAGTACAAGCTTGATCTTCATCAGAAATTTTTAGTTATGTCAACTTTGTTATGAGCAGTTTTAAGATACATTAGTATTTTGCTTCCCTATTTTAGAACACACTATACAATAAACAGTCCATGGGGTCACAAGAGAGTCAGACACGACTTAGCAACTAAACAACATGATAAACATAATTTTTCCTTTGAACTGTATGTTTTGAGTTTGCAGTGTTTCAAAGGTAACCTTCCGAATGTGAATTCTCATCATACCAGTAAAATATGTAAAAATATGGAACGAGTATAAGAGTTACTGGATATATTTTTCTTGCTTGATTTCTCCTTAATACCTGATGTGATTATTTTTCTTTCTCCTAAAGTAGTATGAGACAAAAATTCTTCACGTCAATTTTGGTTAGTAAATGTCCCATTGTATTTGAATATCGACATTTTAACTTTCAGAAACCAACTGCAGTTTGTGCTACCTGATTCTCTAACTACCTGGGAAATTCAAGGTGTTGGAATTTCAAATAGTGGTAAGCAAATTGAAGTTATATATTTACGTAAGGAGTGATTTGATTTGGTAAAATGCGGGGTTTTTTAAATTACTGTCTTTTTAGTTTATCCAGAACTTAAGTGGTGTCATTTATTAAAGTCTATTTATAATGTATTACAAAGAGACTTAGATAAGCTCACATCTTGGACTGTATCAGTTTCCTCTTTTGTTCTTCTATTAGTCGTCATTTTATAAACACTGATGTGAAGCCCCCATTTTTCTTGTTTTATTCTCAGTGACTAGAAGATTGAGTAGAGTTAGAGACAAACACATGATTTCTCTCCTGGACCAGCCCCCTTTGTGGTGATTTAGTGCAGATACTTTACAAGTAACTTCAGGCCTGGCTTGTTTGTTTGCTTGCTATTTTGTGTTCTTATAAATCTTGGCTTCCACAACCAAAATTTTATGCCTGTTAAATGGAACCTATAATGAGTATCTAAAAAAGAGATTTGGTGCTTTAGTTAGTAATCATTCTCACTCCTTAAATAGAATTAAATATTTTTTGGACAAACGCAGTTTTCTGTTAATACCAGTAATTATTGAACAAAGATCAATGATATAAGAATAGACCTTAAACTTTCTCACCACAAGAAAAACATTGTGTAGTATGTATGGTGGTGAATGTTAACTAGACTTATTGTGGTGATCATTTACAATGTATACAAATATCAAATCACTATGTTGTACATCTGAAACTACTATAATGTTATATACCAATTATAGCTCAGTTTTAAAAAATCAGTGCATAGAAAATTCAAGGAAAATTCCATAGGGGTAATAGGGCAGAGGAAAAACATGATCTAGCATTCATTTTTCCTTGAAGCAAAGCAAATCTGAGACATTTTAGTACTAATAAAGTTTTATGGGAATTCCCTAATTTGCTTCAACTTTGCTTTTACTTGGGCTGAAGGTATATGTGTTGCTAATACTCTGAAAGCAAAGGTGTTCAAAAGCGTCTTCCTGGAAATGAATATACCATATTCTGTTGTACGAGGGGAACAGATCCAGCTGAGTGGAACTGTTTACAACTATAGAACATCTGGAATTCAGGTAAGTAAATATTTATAGTATGTTCAAATAAATGGGAAAAAATGAAGATGTCCTTAATCTTCTGATAATTCTATTAATGGAATTACCATGTACACAAAATATAAAAACTCAGTGAAGGGAAGAAGAAAGTTAAATTACTCATACAACTCCCATTAATGAAGAACACGAGTCCTTAAGATAACCGGCATGCTGTGGAGGCTCACGTTTGGTTCATCCGTCACCCTGGACTTTGAGTTTCCTGGTTTTGCCTCTAACAGCCCTTTCCTGTCCTCTTTCGGCCATCCACACTCTTCACTTTGCACATCTTGCCTTCCCCTTGGAAAACTTTATTCCAAACATCTCACCTATGGACCACAACCTCCTACCTGTCCTTCTGACTCATGAACCTTGATACTTTGTAGCTACAGTTCTACAGCAACAGCATTGCTGAAACTTCCAACTCACTGAGGTCACTACTTTTTTACTTCATTAGCCCTCTCATGCTAAAGCCTTCACTTCACTCCTCATTCAGGTTAAAATTCATAAGCCATTGTTGTAATCTCACTGATTAAAAAGACGCCAGCTCCCTTGATCTTCTTTTGCTCTGGGTACACCCTGTGAAAACTCCAGCCTTGGTCAGATCCACCATTTGTCTTCTTTTGCCAACACATTTCTAAACAGAATTACGCACTAGGCTGACTGATTTCACTTGAAAAATAACAGTCACAAGATCTTATACAGGAACTCAATGCAGTCTGAAAATCTGACTCTATTAAAAAAAAAAAGCTGTGATTTCATTCTTAGACATAAGTATTCCAGTGGTCTCCAAAAATTTTGCTTATACCTCCCTAAATTTTTTTGGAATAAAATGTACCCCATTGGCACATTTTTAAACTGGTGTCTAAAATTTTTCATCATAAATTCAAAGAATATGCAAATCTATAACTTTGGAAACACTTAAGTATTGATATTTTAAAAATAAAACTGTTATATCAAACTTTTATAGAGCAGAACCTAAATACCATAACAATCCATTTAAAAATACCCAAATAAGCTCATTAACAACAGATTGTATACCATTCCTTTTATCTGTGAACTTATATTTCCATTCAACTCCCCTAAAGTTATATGTTTTAAGCTTGAATGTTTTCTCTCAATTAATCATAATCTGATACAACAAAAATATGTACATACACTGAAATTGAATTATTTTAAGTTTTTTGATTATAAGATTCTAAGTGTCAAGTAATTGCTTGCCGATTTAGTTAAAAATGTATTAAGGTTTTGATAGGTATTATCCTGAATTTGGGCTTCCCAAGTGCTGCTAGAGGTAAAGAACTTGCCTGCCAGTGCAGGAGACTTAAGAGACTCAGGTTCGATCTCTGAGTTAGAAAGATCCCCTGGAGGAGGACATGGCAACCCACTCCAGTATTCTTGTCTGGAGCATCCCATGGAGAGAGGAGCCTGGCCAGCTACCATCCACAGGGTCACAAAGAGTTGGACACAACTGAAACGACTTAGCAGGCACATCCTGAATTTAGAAATTACTGTAAGAGAAACTGATGCCAGGAAAGACCCTGATGCTGGGAAAGATGGAAGGCAGGAGGAGAAGGGGATGGCAGAGGATGAGATGGTTGGATGGCATCACCAACTTGATGGACATGAGTTTGAGCAAGCTCCGAGAGTTGGTGATGGACAGGGAAGCCTGGCCTGCTGTGGTTCATTGGGTCACAAAGAATCAGACATGACTGAGTGACTGAACTGACTGTAAGGGAGACTGACCTGCTTACAACATTGAGTCTCTTACATCTCTTCATTCGTTTGCTTCATGTGCTAGGTCAGGGGTCAGCAATCTATGGCCTGTGGGCCAAAACTGGCCTGCTCCCTCCTCTATGGCGGATAAGCAAAGAATGTTTTTCACATCTCTAAAAGTTTGGGGGGAGGGGACGGTGGGAGGTAAAAGAAGAATATTTCATGGCACATCAGAATTACCTGAAACTCAAATTTCAGTGTCCATGAATAAAGTACTCGTCTGTGTGTATTATCCACAGCAGAGTTTAGAAGCTGTGTCATAGACATATGTGGTACTTTCATTGCACTGCGCTACTGCTCAAAGAACAGCGTGAACTGCAATGACATAATTACAACTAGACAGTATTTTAAGCGTCACGCGTCTCATGGTATTGCCATATTTTATTTCATTTTAAATTGTCAGTGCATTCGTCATCACATCAAAACAAGAAACAAGAACATCCATGATATCTTGGATTAATTACTGGTTAATCACCTTTCTACTTGTGTGCAGATCACACTTCCCTATTTTTTTACATCTAGTAACTTCGCATTGACCCTTGGGCTTTTTTCAGTTCAGTTCAGTCGAGTCGCTCAGTCGTGTCTGACTCTTTGCGACCCCATGAACTGCAGCACGTCAGGCCTCCCTGTCCATCACCAACTCCCGGAGTCTACTCAAACTCATGTCCATTGAGTCGGTGATGCCATCCAACCATCTCATCCGCTGTCGTTCCCTTGTCCTCCTGCCTTCAATCTTTCCCAGCCTCAGGGTCTTTTCCAATGAATCAGCTCTTCGCATCAGGTGGCCAAAGTATTGGAGTTTCAGCTTCAGCATCAGTCCTTCAAGTGAACACTCAGGACTGATCTCCTTTAGGATGGATTGGTTGGATCTCCTTGCAGTCCAAGGGACTCTCAAGAGTCTTCTCCAACACCACAATTCAAAAGCAACAATTCTTCGGCACTCAGGTTTCTTTATAGTCCAACGCTCACATCCATACATGACCAGTGGAAAAACCATAATTTTGACTAGATGGACCTTTGTTGGTAAAGTAATGTCTCTACTTTTTAATATGCTGTCTAGGTTGGTCATAGCTTTTCTTCCAAGGACTAAGTGTCTTTTAATTTCATGGCTGCAGTCACCATCTGCAGTGATTGTGGAGCCCAAGAAAATAAAGTCTCTCACTGTTTCCATTGTTTCCCCATCTATTTGCCATGAGGTGATGGGACCGGATGCCATGACCTTAGTTTTCTGAATGTTGAGTTTGAAGCCAACATTTTCTCTTTCTCACTTTCATCAAGAGGCTCTTTAGGTTCTTCTTCACTTTCTGCCATAAGGGTGGTGTCATCTGTGTTTCTGAGGTTACTGATATTTCTCCCAGCATTCTTGATTCCATCTTGTGCTTCATCCAGTCCAGCATTTCTCATGATGTACAATGCATATAAGTTAAATAAGCAGGGTGACAAGAAAAATCCTTGACATACTTCTTTCCTGATTTGGAACCAGTCTGTTGTTTCATGTCCAGTTCTAACTGTTGACTCTTGACCTGCAGGCAGATTTCTAAGGAGGCAGGTCAGGTGGTCTGGTGTTCCCATCTCTCTAAGAATTTTCCAGAGTTTGTTGTGATCCACACAGTCAAAGTCTTTGGCATAGTCAATAAAGCAGAAGTAGATGTTTTTCTGGAACTCTCTTGCTTTTTTGATGATCCAACAGATGTTGGCAATTTGATCTCTGGTTCCTCTGCCTTTTCTAAATCCAGCTTGAACATTTGGAAGTTCACGGTTTATGTACTGTTGAAGAACAGTATTCCAGCTTGGAGAATTTTGAGCATTACTTTGCTAGCATGCGAGATAAGTGCAGTTGTATGGTAGTTTGAGCATTCTTTGTCATTGCCGTTCTTTGGGACTGGAATGAAAACTGACATTTTCCAGTCCTGTGGCCACTGCTGAGTTTTCCAAATTTGCTGGCGTTTTGAGTGCAGCACTTTCATAGCATCATCTTTTAGGATTTGAAATAGCTCAACTAAAATTCCATCACCTCCACTAGCTTTGTTCATAATGATGCTTCCTAAGGCCCACTTGACTTCGCATTCCAGGATGTCTGGCTCTAGAGGAATGATCATACTATCATGGTTATCTGGGTCATGAAAATCTTTTTTGTATAGTTCTTCTGTGTATTCTTGCCACCTCTTCTTAATACCTTCTGCTTCTGTTAGGTCCATACCATTTCTGTCCTTTATTGTGCCCATCTTTGCATGAAATGTTCCCTTGGTATCTCTAATTTTCTTGAAGAGATCTCTAGTCTTTCCCATTCTGTTGTTTTCCTCTATTTCTTTGCACTGATCACTGAGGAAGTCTTTCTTATCTTTCCTTGCTATTCTTGGGAACTCTGCCTTCAAATGGGAATATCTTTTCTTTTCTCCTTTGCCTTTAGCCCTCAGGTTAAAACTAAAAAACCAGGACCCTTACCCAATGTCCTTCCTTTCTTCTGAGGGTCACCTTCTCTTCCAATCTGTAGTGACTTCAGATAGTTTTTTTTTTAAATACATGTTTTGTCTAGAGTTTATAATTTTATTTTCAGAATAGTTATTTAGTAGGAACTACTTGGCTGTTTCCGAAAGCAGAACCACTGCCAAAGTTTTTGTTTTCTGTTTTTGATAATTTGTATTGGTTTCAGAAGTTCTTTTCTTATCTCATTTACTAAGAGTTTTTATAATGAATTCATGTTGAATCATCAAATGTCTCTGCTTACCTATTCTTGCCTACGCTACCCATGATCTCCTGAGGGAGTCATTGGCTCCAGGTGACCCTAAAGTCTTCTTTTAACTCCTGCCTCAGACACCCTGGCTGTTGTGATTCCCAGGAAGGTAGTTAAGAGGAAAAACGAACTTGCCGTTTTTGAGAAATTCCTCAAAATTAGTTGTTGAATGTTGGTACTCCTTCTTGTTTACCTGCTTGATTTATTCTGGATCATATAGATTTATTTTGGGGGGATAGATCTGTCAGTTCATTAGATTTTGGAGAGGAGATGGAAAATGTTCACTATTTGAGCCAGAAGTCAGTAGGTACCATTATTCTCCCCGTTACAAAGTTGAAGAAGTGGAGGGTCACGCTATGTGCTCTTGTTACACATAGCGTGTAACAAGTGCAGAGTCAAGGTTTGAACTTAGATCTTCCTGGAGCCACAGTCTGGCTGTATAATGGGATACAAATGGGAAGTTAATGGGAAGCAAGATTGGAAAAGCTAGTGGGAACATATGAGTCAGGGCCTGGAATGCCAGGAGATAGAGTTTCCAGTCTTTCCTAAAACCACTTATTGAACACCGAAGGCCGAGCCGTAAGATACAAAGGTGAATAAGACACGCAGCGCACCTGAGCCTGGGTTCCCACTGTCTAAATTATAAACATGTTAAGAGATGGTGTAACAAGTGCTATCCTGAGAACATGAACAGAGAACTTCAGTGGCGTTATGCTCGATTTAGCAGGTAACAGTCTAAGGAAGATAAGACGTTTCTGAGCCAGTGCTGAGCTTTCTGGACATCGTGGCACGTTGCTGAATGCGTGCATGCTCAGTCATGCCCGACTTTTTGTGATCTTATGGATGTAATCCACCAAGCAGCAACTGCTGTGCATGTTTTAGAAAATCTGAAATGAACTTTCTCTACCGCCTTAGAATATGAGGGATTATCTGACAGGTACCAGGGAGAATCTGTGTCCTGACGAACATAGTCAGGGCGTGCTTTCATGATCATCAAGTGTTTTGAAAGCACTGTTCACTGGTGGCGTTTCAGTTCTGTGTTAAAATGCACCCTGTGGAGGGCATCTGTTCGTCGGGAAGCCCGGGCATCGACTCTCAGGGGAGAAGATCCTCCAGGTGTGTGCCCCAGAGAGTCGAGGGCTCCTCCAGCCACCTGGTGACCTTCACCGTGCTTCCTCTGGAAACCGGCCTCCACAACATCAGCTTCTCACTGGAGACTTCGGTTGGAAATGAAATCTTAGTGAAAACACTACGAGTGGTGGTAAGAAAAATATGCTTTTTAAAAATTATTCCATAAATACCTTTTTCTTTCTGGAAAAAAAAAGTTATCAGCAACTCATGTTTAAGTGATTCAGAAAGAGACAGAAAAAATGATAACATAAACATAATAAAATGTTAACATGTGGGGAAATCTGGGTGGAGGTTATCTCAGATATTTTTGGACTGCTGTTATAACTTCTAAGTCTGAAATTATGTTTTTAAAATTTAAATAAAACAATGATACTTGCTGACTGTAGAAAGCATGAAATACCAATAAACTACAGAGAAGAAAATTAAAATCACCAATAACTCCTACAACCAGAAATATCAAATTTTAACATTTTGGTATTTAGTTTTTTGAAATATTTTTCCCCCAATGCTTTTGGAAAATGTTTTGAAATCTGTGCCAGACATTATGCTAAATACTGGAGCTGCAGCAATAACTAAGATAGGACTTAGGAACTTATAGATTCAAATTTATAGTCAAGAAAATTTTCCATTTTGTAAATGAGTAAACAGGTTAAAAAAGGGGAAGAAAACTATCATTTCTTAAATTCTATCATTCTTAAATGCTATTAACTCACATGTTTTCATGTTATTCTTGACAAGAATTTTAACGACACAACTGGGCCTTCCTAGGTCTTCATTCTCTGAGTTCTGTTTTCAGCTGTGAAATTCACTTCAGTGAGCATACATTGACCTGTTTTGTGCAAGGCATGTTCTGTGTTCTATGCATCTCTGCATGATGTTCCATGCCCAGATTCTGGAGCCACGCTGCCTGAGCTTGAATCCCAACTCCCCTACTTCCTAGCAGTGTGACATCGGATAAGTTTCCTGATCTCTCTGGTTGTCAATTTCCTCATATGTCATGTGAGAGTAATAACAGTACTTATTTCATAGAGTAATTTTGAGGTTAGATGAGCTAATACATACAGAGCACTTAGATCAGTTACCTGACGCATATAATAACTTCTGTTTCAGTGTTTGCTCTGATTATCATGCACATAGCCAGAAAATCTAGTTCCTGGATGTATGCATATAAGTATTAAAGCACATTTTGCCTTCTCCAAAAATCAATAAATAAAAAAAATTTTTAATTGGAAAAGTAGTCACATGGACCCAAACATTCAAGTCATATAAATTTAGTTATGTTCTTAACTGGATGTTTTTTGCCTTTATTTTAGCCAGAAGGTGTCAAGAGGGAAAGTTATGCTGGTGTCACTCTGGATCCACAGGGTATCTATGGTAGGCAAAATGATTGTATTTTACATGCTGTCATTTGCTCAAGAGAGATGTGTAACCTGAAACATTATTTTTAAAACTGTTAATTGTCTAGAATTGGAAACACCCACTTCTTGGTTTACTGTCACTTTTGACAGCATGTGTTGCAGTCTGGATGGGTTTAGAACAAAGAGAGACCCCATTAGTTGTGTTTTTGTTTTGTTTTTGGCCACACTTTGCTGGGTTTGGAGATATTATTTCCCCGACTAGGGATCAAACCCAGGCAGTGAGAGTACCGACCCTCAACCACTGGACTGCCCGGGAATTCCCAAAATAACCCCATTAGTTTTAAATGCAAAACTGCGAAATAGTAACAGTAGCCTGACTTCCCTTATATATCAGTCATTTTATCCTTCACAGTGATATTTTCTCATAGAACCATCAATCTAAAGAACACCTAAGAAAAAGTCATTTACATTCTTAAATTTAACATGCTTATTTGAAAACATAGTAATGCTGATTACTTAACCAAGCCATTCCTCGTTGTTCCTGCTTCCTTGCTTTTCCTCCAACTAAGATATTCTAAATGAAAGTTAGAATTGTGCAAGCATTTGAGCACTTCATCAAGGCCTAAATACACAGGTATTTATGAAATTTAGAATGTTCTCAGTTAACAGTTCTTTTCACCAAAAAAGACAGACTGCTGTAGTTCTTAATAAGTGGTTAAAATTTGCCTATGATTGCATTGTATCATTTTTCTTTTCTTTCAGGGATACAACAATAGGACAAAAAAAAAGTTTGTTTTTTTTTTATTTTGATAAATCAAGACCACTATACTTAGAGCGATATTTCCTCTGGCAAAGCAAAGAATTAATATTTACATTTCAAATCAGCCCAAACTGAATAGGGATGACTTCATGCAAACTTCTCTAATTTTATCTCCACACAAATTTCCTTCCACCCTGTGGAGGATCTATGGGGAGAGTTGTTGAGGGGGGTGGGTGGCAGTGCGGTCAGGAGTGGATTTTTCTGCACACCAGCCTCCTCTGGAAGAATGGAAGGTTGGAGGGGTTCTCTGAGGCCAGATCGCCAGGGACCTGTTGCCTTAGGGCCGTGCCCCGAACACTCTGAGGTTCCGGCCTCATGCAGTCATGCCACACCTCAGAGCCACTGCTTCCCTCGTCTTCTTTTTCTCTTCACCCTTAAGCCTGCCATGCTCACATTACGGCAAACAGCTTTCCAATCAGCCCTGCCTTACGCATCCTGGGTATGAACCTGAGGACCACAAGATGGCAGTGATCTTTTATCTGGGAACAGATCTCTCCATCAAACATCTTGGTTAAAAAAAAGAATCCGTACCTCTTCCCTATCTCGTCCTGTGACTTTTTTCCCTTGTTATTTTAGGCATCTTAGATTCAGGCAGCTTTGTTACTTTCCAGAGTGCTAAAAAGGGTAAAGGTGACTATCAGTTCTTCCCAGTTTATTTCAAAGATTTTATTAAACACTTCTAATCTGTATATATTGGACTTGCTATACAAGTATGATACTTTATGGGCTTCCCTGGTGGCTCAGCAGTGAAGAATTCACCTGCGATACGGAGATGCAGGGGACACGAGTTCATTCCCTGGGTTGGGGAGATCCCCGGGAGGAGACCAGGGCAACCTGCTCCAGAGTTCTTGCCTGGAGAATCCCAGGGACAGAGGAGCCTGGTGGGCTACAGTCCGTGGGGTCGCACAGACCCAACTAAAGACAGCTCGACTAAGGTGACCGAGCTCACATGCACACGTGATACGTTATAGAGGTTTTTTTTTAAAGGCTAAGAAAAGTTTGGAAAAGTAAACAGACTATAATGGTAGAGGAAATCTGAGGGAAATCCCAATGAGAGAGAATGAGGTATCGAAACAAATTGTAGAGTAGTAGTGATTAAAATTATGCGACATCAGCTTAAACAGAGACTGAACACAGAAACTCACACCACGAGGCTAGCCTAGCCATTGGTTCCTGCTTTCTCTGCCTGACGAGCTCTCCCCCCAGTTCTCATCTTGGACGCAAAGAGTTTAGCTCTTCAACCCCCTCAAGTCCCAGCACATTGTCATCGTTGGTCTGCACAGGGCCCTGCCACGTCTTATTTTCGCTTCTCATTCCTGACCCCTGCAACCATCTCTCTTTCTTCAGATTCCCCCACTCTGTTATGCTTGGTGTATGTCTTTGCGTAGGGAAGCAAGGCTACTTTGTGTGTGTGGTTTTTTCCAACATGTAAAAGGTGTTGTGCTGTAGATCCTGTCCTAGTTAAGTTTTTTAACTCAGTACTTTGTTTTAAACCAGTATTTCTGTTGCTGTGTATACATTTGATTCACTGCTTCTTACACAGCATTTCAGAGTATATTCTGTTACCAAACTCAAGTTTAGCTGCTTGCAGCTCAAAAGGCAATATTTGGAGAGGCAAATGTCAACAGAAAGAAATGATGTTTTAATCAGAAAATCCGGCAATCTGGCAATCTGGCAAGAAAGTATACTCACGTCTGAAGACCAACTCCAAAGATTCTGCTCAGCTGTGACAGTGTTTTGGGCTTCATAGATGGCTCAGTGGTAAAGAATCCGCCTGCAATGCAGGAGATGCAAGTTCGATCCCTGGGATTGGAAAACTCCCTGGAGAAGGAAATGGCAACCCACTCCAGTATTCTTTCCTGGAAAATCTCATGGACAGAGGCGCCTGGTGGGCCTCAGTCCACAGAGTCTCAAAAGGGTCAGAGTCAGACACAACTTACCTGCTAAACAACGGCAGTTTTTAAAGGAGAAGGGGGCAGTGTGTCAGTGAATCACGGAGGCAGGAGGTTCAGTTCTGCTTCTTTCTCCATTGTGTGCAGACTGGCTGACTCTTTCTTGAGATGTTATCTTGCCCACGTCATTTGCCTACAGGATTTCTAAGACGGCTGTTAGATGTAGAAACCTAGTCATTCTTTTTTTTAAAAAAAATTTTGTTTCATATTGAAGTATAATTCATTAGCAATATTGTGTTAGTTCCAAGTGTACGGCAAAGGGATTCAGTGACACATATATATGTATCCTTTTCAAATTATTTTTCCATTTAGGTTATTACAGAATATTGAGTGGAGTTCCCTGTAGAGCTGGTCATTCTCTAAACTGCTTAATTCTTCATTCTTGCTTCTTTTTATCCACAGCTTAGGCAAGAATCAATAGGTTAGGCAAGGCATGGTGTGCATTTAGGAGAGCACAAATTAGGAGTTAGGTTAAGCTGCCTAGTGATCTCATTCCTATACTTGTTGATAGGTTCCTTTAAAGTTCCTTTAAAGTTCGCCCAGAAATGGGCAAATGGGAAAGGGGCATAAGTCAGTTCATTTGCTCAGTCATGTCCGACTCTTCGTGACCCCATGAACTGCAGCACGCCAGGCCTCCCTGTCCATCACCAACTCCTGGAGTTTACCCAAACCCATGTCCATTGAGTCAGTGATGCCATCCAACCATCTCATCCTCTGTAGTCCTCTTCTCCTCCTGCCCCCAATCCCTCCCAGCATCAGGGTCTTTTCAAATGAGTCAGCTCTTCGCACCAGGTGGCCAAAGTATTGGAGTTTCAGCTTCGACATCAGTCCTTCCAATGAACACCCAGGACTGATCTCCTTTAGGATGGACTGGTTGGATCTCCTTGCAGTCCAAGGGACTCTCAAGAGTCTTCTCCAACACCACAGTTCAAAAGCATCAATTCTTTGGCACTCAGCTTTCTTTATAAACTGTTGTCAATTCCCTATTGTCAAATATCATTCCATTTCTATGGGATCAGGGGTGAAGTTTCAAGTTCTGTAATTTCACCATGCAGACACAGAGCACCATATTCTCAGAATGAAATATGTCAACACGAGTCTGTAGCACCTTTGATGACAATCTTAGTTGCCTGCTTATGTATATGGGCAGAGCAAGCTACAGTTATTTTGATGCCCACAAGATACAGTTTATTATGAGCAATAATGTTAATCCCATTCTCTTGAAGCCAGTTCTTGGAATTGTGCTAGCCAGGCATGCAAGACTGCTCAAGATGGAGCAGCTTAGGTCAGGGCTACAATCGGTCATCACACAGTTTTTTCCCTCTGGTCCTAGTTACAGTATCTGTAAAACAGTTCAGGAACATGCCTCAGACACTCCGTCTGTGACCATTGTCTTTTTTTTTTTTTTTTTGTGACCATTGTCTTAATCATCAACTGCTTTTTTGTACTTAGTTGGGGGCGGGGGGGTGGAGTGGGTAGGGTGGGGCCTGCAGGATTCTGCTGGGTTCAGCAGTGAGGCAGTGAACATCCTTTTTCACCTCCCTTCACAGATCTGCGTGAGCATTTATCTGGTCTGTTTCTCAGAGCTGAACTGCTGGGTCAAAGGGCATATGCATATTGAATATCCTTCTGTCACACAGCTCCTCAGAATGGCTCTACTAGTCACACCTCCGCTAGCACTGCATGAGGATTCTCTCATTCCACATCCTCATCAATATTTGGTATTACTCACCTCTAACATGTGCCATTTTTGAGGGGTATAAAGAGGTATCTCATTACTGTTTTATCTATAATTCTTCTGAATACGATGATATCTAAACAGCTATTCAAATGCTTGCTGGCTGTTTGGGCTTCCCTTCTGTGAATTGCCTGTTCCTATCTTTTGCATTTTCTCTATTTTCCACTTGGGTTTTCCTGTCTATTTCTTGTTGGTTTTTGTCTCCAGTGTACTTCTTTGAGCAGTAATGAACTTTAGCGGGTTTTGAACAGGAATCCTTTATTCTGATATAGTCAGATTCATTATAGTTTCACTTTACAATTATATATCTTAGTTCACAAAAACATTGTTGTATATTTTGTCCCCTTGGTTTTACAGGTTTAACTTTTACATGCTTTAATCTCTCTGGAATCTGCCTTTATATGTGATGCCTTGATAGGTCTTTTTTATGATCTCTGACAGGGGTAAAATTGACTTCCCTTATATTTAGCTTTCTCTTCTGTACCTTTTCCATTTGGTAGAAGAGTTGCTAATGAGAATTGAAATAGTCAAGGGCAGAGATCAATGGGAAAAAATGCTGGAGAATCAAATTCAGATAATCTCACACAGCCCACTGTCGTAAGTACTGTAAGAGGCGCACACACTCTTCGCCAGGCTCTTTGTTCTCATTATTTTCATCTTCACAAAAGCCCTTTGAGGAAAATGCTATCATTTCTGCTTAACTGATGAGCAATCCAAGGCATAGAAATGTTCTGTCTTGCCCACCATCGCATTCTGGAGTAAGCTCTTTCTGAACCCCGAGCTCCTTCAACCAGGATGAAACACTCTCAGACGCCTTCACTCGGTTTTACTTTCACATTGTATCCTTGGCATTTATCAAAGGTTGAAACTTACCCGAAGAACATTCCTGTTCTTGTCTCCTTTGCCAGGTAGTTTGATTATTAAATTGTAAAATGTCACTTAATTTTTTTTTAGCATCTGCCATGTGCCAGGGACTAAGTGCTTGAGACTATAGCATTCAAGATGTTTCCTGCCCTCAAAGAGCTCTCTTAGCAGGACAATGGGAGGTGAAGCCTCTTTGCAGCGACTACTATGGACTCTGCAGTAAAACCTCCTGAGTTCAGATGCAGCTTCATCTGTACTAGCTCTGTGACCTTGAGCAATTTGCTTTCTAAGCCTCATTTTCTCATCTACAAAATTAAAATAATAATAGGCCCAGTACACAGGGTTGTTGTGAGGATCCGTTATGATAATGTATACAAAGAGCTGAGTGGTGTGCTTGGTATTCTGTCAGTAGAATGATAAATACCATCATTTTTATCAGATAAGCCAATGATTGCAGTAGAAAATGCTCTGATATAGGCATGCTTAAACTTGGGGGCTTCCTTGGTGGCTCAGACAGTAGAGAATCTACCTGCAAATCCCAGGAGACTGGGATTTGCTCCCTGGTTTGGGAAGATCCCCTGGAGAAAGGAATGGCTACCCACTCCAATATTCTTTCTTTTTTTTTAATTTATTATTTTTTTGAAGGATAATTGCTTTACAGAATTTCGTTGTTTTCTGTCAAACCTCAACATGAATCAGCCATAGGTATTGCCTGGGAAATCCCACGGACAGAGGAGCCTGGAGGGCTACGGTCCATAGGGTCGCAAAGGGTCAGACACAACAGAAGCGACTAAAAAAGAAAATTGTGCAGAGAGAAAAAGTGTCTAAGTTAGATGGAGAGGAAAAGGTGGAGAGGATTTCAGGGCATGCTTCCCAATGGAGTTAATCTTCACATTTCCTTGACTAAGGATTATATGTTAAGTTATTTTTAGATATCAGTTCTGAGAACAATTTTCTCTCTTTGGACAAAATGGCATGCTCCCTCTTACTGGTGAATAAGATTTACATAACCTATTTATTTCCTATCCTGTAATGACCAGGAAGTTTGAAGTCAACTTTAATGCTTTACTTAATGAGATTATGTAAGCCTAGAGTTTGATAAAAATCTTTGATTATTTTGAACTTCCCTTTAAAATTTTAAAACTGTGATTATAAAACAGTCTTTTTCTTTCCAGGCACCATTAGTAGGCGAAAGGAGTTCCCATACAGGATACCATTAAATATGGTCCCCAAAACAAAAGTTAAAAGAACTGTGAGTATAAAAGGTAAATTAACCAGTGCCATTTTTATTTCTTATTTCACTGTGTGTTTCAAACAAAAGTCAAGTATTCTCATGATTTCCCCATTTCTCCTCTTCTCACCTCAGTTGTGTAGGCAATGGGGGACTCCGGGAGTGCCCTATTCCTGCTCTCCCCTCCACTTCCCAGGCACACTTTCAGCCCTCTTCTTCAGGGGCTTGATTTCATGGAGAGTCATGCTCCCATGGTGTAGGGTGGGGGCTGTCACTGGCCCAAAGCCTTCTCTAACATGAGAGTGCAGCTGCGTCCGGATTTAAAGGACTTTCTATGATCCAAGTGGGCAGACTCAGTCCAGAAACAGTTGCATGCCCTGCAAATGGCCCCAGGAAAGCAGCTCTGGGGCCATTTGTAGAACTGGTGTCTTTAGTGGGCTTTATCCCTGGCCTCCAGCCTTTAAAAATTCAAGGACTTATCATCACAATAATAGAATGTCCTGACTACATTTTATCTCAGATAAAAGCGTGGAGTCACAGGATGTTAGTGCTGGAAATGACCTTCCTAAGCATGCCCCTCTCTGCTGTTGGATGTGTAAGAGAGTGGTTTTCCCAGGTCTCACGATGAGATGTAGACAGCCCTCATAGCACTCACAGTGTTCACAGTTCAGACTCTTGGCTTTGCATTGGAGAAGTGGTTGATTCATAGGGCTTACAATACCTAAAGCTATCACAGTGAACGGCAACTAATTTGCCTTTTCCAGTATGCTATAATCCACACACTGTATTACAACATCTTACTTCCATGTTACGGTGGTTTGTTTATGCCTGGTGTTTCTTTAAATACAACTTCCTAATCAGATTTTTTTTCCTCTCCCCAGTTCTGAGAAGAAATTCAACTGCTTAGATTAAAAAGTAAAGAATAAGGATGGTTGCTCTTATCTCCATTGAAAATATACTGTTACTCAGAAGTTGATAAAAACTGAGTGTATTTACTTTGATTTTTTTGTTTGTATGCTTGTTTGTTTGTTTCAGGCCTGCTTATAGGCGAGATCATGTCTGCAGTTCTGAGTCAGGAAGGCATTGATATTCTTACCCACCTCCCCAAAGGGAATGCAGAGGCAGAACTGATGAGCGTCGCCCCAGTATTCTATGTTTATCACTACCTGGAAGCAGGAAATAATTGGAACATCTTTTCTACGAACTCATTAACTCAAAAACAGAACCTGAAAACAAAATTAAAAGAAGGTAAAAGAAAATCTGTTTCACATATTGTACATTAAAATCGTGTGTTTTTTTAAGCTAAAAGTTTGATTAAACTAATATTTAAGTTATGAATTACACAAAACCTTAGTTGTAAAAACATTTCAGCCAAAAAAAAAAAGTCACGAGGTGGACTCTATTACACAAATAAATACTGTTTGCTGGAGCGTTTTGGCTTAACTTGCTGAAACGCCTGGGTGAGAGACAAGACACCTGCCTTCCAAACTCTGCAGAGCACTTCCTTCCCTCTTGAATGAGCGCAGAATGTTCTACTCGATAATTCCCAGTTCAAGCGACTCTTATACTTCCTCCGAGAAGTTCAGTGTTGGCCCCAGAGCACATGTTTGCTGTCCAACACCAAAGGAAGTTTACCTTTCCCAGGGGCTAATAATGCACTGAGTAGAGATGGGGGTCACTGAAGTACTGTGTTCTTTTCCTGATGCCTCTTAGGGATGGTGAGCATCATGTCCTTCAGAAATGCTGACTATTCTTACAGCATGTGGAAGGGTGGAAGTGCTAGTACTTGGTAAGTAGAAGGTTTTGACTTGTATTTTCACATAGTAGTGAACTAAAGAATAACAACTTTAATGGACGCTCCGTCCAGCGGCTCAGGCTGAAAAGCCTAGTCACCTTTCACTTGCAAGCCTCATCTGATCTAGCAAATACTTTGGCTGCACCTTCAAAATATATCCTGACTGCTGTTGTGTTGTTTAGTCACTAGTTCCCGTCAGACTCTTTGTGACCCCATGGACTGCAGCCCGCCAGGCCCCTCTGTCCATGGGACTTCCCAGGCAAGAACACTGGAGCGGGTTGCCATGTCCTTCTCCAGGGGATCTTTCTGAATCAGGGACTGAACCCGTGTCTCCTGCACTGGCCGGTGGATTCTTTACCCCAGAGCCACCAGGGAAGCCCTGAACTTGACGACTCCTCACCAACACCAACATGCCACCCGGGTGGCGTGGATTCTCACCCCTGACGTGGAATATGACCCCAGCCCCCCTGGCCTTTCAGCCCCAACCCTGTGTCCCCTTCGCCTGTACTCAGCACAGCAGACAGAGTGAACCTGTTAGACCATGAGTTTGGTCACATCACTCAAAATGGTTCACAAGCATCCCATCTTACCCGGGGTAAAAACCAGACTTCTTACTGTCATCTGCAAGACCCGACATGATGTAGCGGCACCTCACCTCTCTGACCACGTCCCCCGCTACTCTCTCACTCCACCCGAGCCCCACTGGCCTTCCTGCTGCTCCTTGAACATGCTGACCATGCTTCCACCTGAGAGCCTTTGCACCGACTGTCCACTGTCCCCTCTCTTCTGGGGAACACTCTCCCCCAGGTGTCAGCAAGGCGGGCTCCCTCCTCTCCCTCAAGCCTTTACCAAAAGTCACCTTCTCAGTGAGGGCTCTAGTAATCATTCTATCTAAAGTTACACCCCATTCCAGTACCTCATTCCTTCTCCACAGCTTTACTTTTTCCTATTCTCCTAAAAATTTATCCCTGACAGTCTCCTTATCTCAGTTATTGTCTGTCTGGTCGCTAGAATGTAAGCTCCACACGGGCAGTTTCAAGTATTCCTAGTGCCTGGTATTGTAGGTGCTGAGTAAGTACTTATTCAGTGAGGCATGATACCTTCCAAAATCCTGATGATTTGAGGGAAAGACGGTCTCAGTTAATAAATCTGTATTGTTTTTGTTGTTGCTGTTCAATCGCTAAGTCGTGTCCAACTCTTTGAGACCCTATGAACTGCAGCACTCCAGGCTTCTCTGCCCTTCACTATCTCCTAGAATTTGCTGAAATTCATGTCCACCGAGTTGGCGACGCTATCTAATTACCTCATCCTCTGTGGCCCCCTTCTCGTTTTGTCTTCAGTCTTTCCCAGCAACAGGGTCTTTTCCAGTCAGTTGGATCTTCAACATCAGGTGGCCAAAATATTGGAGTTTCAGCTTCAGGATCAGTTCTTCCAGTGAATATTCAGGGTTGATATCCTTTAGGATTGACTGGTTTGATAACCTTGCAGTCCAAGATCTATTTTCAGAAAATACTGCCGTGCTATGACAAAATATTTACTAAAAACACGCAACAGGTGCTTTGTAGTTGCTCCTATATGAAACACTTTAACGGGTTTACAATCTAGAATGACTGTCTGTTAGATTACGGCCTTTAACTATTGAAAGTTCCCAGGGTTTCATTCTTGACCCTCATTTTCTAGACTTGTGCAATCTCACATTTGCCCATGATGTTCATAGCTCCTATGCAGACGATGTTCTCACCAACGTCTCAAGGCCTGGCTTCTTTCGTGAGCTCCAGACCCACATTTCCAGGGGGCCTAGAAGCCAAAAGCCCTTCAGACACACTCCCTGCCAGATCCATTCTTCTGTTCCCCCGTTCTCTTCATCGGTGCACAGTGATACTCTGGGCTTTGTCCCCCGCTGACCAAGTGTGACTCCTCCCTCTCCTTCTGGCTGTGGAGCCAATCAGTCACAAAGTTTCACAGATTGTACGTTAGAGGTGGGTCTGACCCTGTGCGAGCGACACATTTCGGATTCGGAGTGTGGCGACCAGAGGAGAGCACCCAGGAGGCAGGGAGTGGGGGTTGATGCAGACTGGAGACCAGCGCGTCAGGAGCCGGAGACGGGAGTGCCTGGAGAACAGAAATCCCACAAGCAGATGCAGCAGGCTCTCAGGAAACCCCTAGAGCCTCTCAAGATTTGGGGCAAGACTGAGTGCTTGGTGTTCAGTCAGAAACACACAAACACTTGGACACAACCACCCTAGGCCCAACCAACTCCGTGAGTTCCTAGAAA
Organism: Muntiacus reevesi; assembly: GCF_963930625.1. NCBI lineage: Eukaryota > Metazoa > Chordata > Mammalia > Artiodactyla > Cervidae > Muntiacus > Muntiacus reevesi. The sequence goes on along the minus strand of NC_089258.1, from coordinate 40,612,137 downwards.
GACATATACATATATATATGTGAAAACGGCCAGCACCTGAATACCCCCCAGAATTTTTTTAGAAATACAGGGAAGATTAAAAAAATTAAAGAGAATAATATTCACTTTAAAAAGAAGAAGGAAAGCAGAATTTTACAGTACGGGAGAGAGTCAAGCCGTCTGAGTCTCGAGGGTTTCTGGCCCCGGCGCTGCTGAGTGAAGGGATCAGAGAGGAGGAGAGGAGGCGTAAGAGGCGCTTGGGGTCATGGGGCAGATCCCCTTGGACAGTCTTTGCGGGACATGAGTAGAGACTGAGCTTGTTGGTTTATTTTTGGCTGCGCCCAGTCATTGTGTCTGCGAGCCGGCTCTGTCGAGCCGCGGGGAGCAAGACCAGCTCTCCAGTGGAGGTGCAGGCTTTCCCACTGGCGGCGCCTCTCCTGCTGCAGAGCTCGGGCCCTCGGGCACGTGACTCAGTCACTGTGGCTCAAGGCTCAGCAGCCCCGAGGAATGTGGGACCTTCCGGGGCCAGGAGTCAAACTTGAGTCCCCTGCAACGGCAGGTGGATTCTTAACCACTGGACCACCAGAGAAGTCTCCTGAACTTGTTTTTTGACTAAGTAATCATGATAAATAAAGCTTCCTTGAGAGGTGGCGAGTTCTCCAATAATGGCGTGACTCAAGGGGAAGTGAGATAAACACCCCCACGGGTACTAGGGAAGAGAATTCAGACCTCAGATGGGGATTTAGATCAGATAATTTGTACAAATTTTACAATCTAGAATTTTATAATTTTGCTTCTCAATATCTCATGTTTGCGAGTCAGTGCTTTAACACTAAACTGTTTGTTTCAACGCTATTGTCTCCAACTTTAGAGAATTATTTTTGTATCATCAGGCATCAATGTTCAGCTTGTATGCAGGCTAACAATGCTGCAGTCACAGAAGAAATGTTGCTTAAATTTGGTTGTTTTTGGAGATCTTCCTGATATCTTCCCTGATGTTTTGAAATAGTAACATCTTACTTCGGAATTGCATGTTTTAAAATGTTTTCTTTTCAAGAATAAACACTGTATGAACTAAAACACTGCAGGTTGAAAGCCAAAAGGGCTTCAGTGTCTAAATGTTTATTTATTTGACTTTCGTCCCAAAGGTTAACAGCTTTTGCTCTAAGAGTACTTGGACAAATAAGTAAATATGTAGATCAGAACCAAAATTCAATTTGTAATTCTTTATTGTGGCTGCTAGAGCAATGCCAACTAGAAAATGGATCTTTCAAGGAAAATTCTGACTATCAACCCGTGAAGTTACAGGTAAGGAAACCAAATGCACAGATGAACAACAGTTTGATTTAAAAGTCTGAGTTGTGTTCTTGTTCATTTTTAGAAGAATGGAAAAAAGAGGGGGAAATATATGCAATCCTGCAAGAAACTTCTCTTGTGTACAGGCAAAGAATTTGAAAGGTCTTCTCATCCTGTTATTCAGATAATTCAAGATAGGTCAGATGAGTAAGATCTTAGACATCTGGTGTAACAGGTGTTAGGGGATCACAGAGCGCAAGTGCTAGAGCTCCCAGAAGGGGCAAAATGGGCTCTTTTGTCTACAAACACTTGGTACGAAATCTGCACTTGAACCTCAAGGCCTTCTCATCGGTCAAGGCTGCAAGATGTTGTTGTGAAAGATGGAAGGGATCCTACGTACACTCTGTTAGAAAGAAGATTAGAGTTAATTTATCAAGAAGTATAACAAAGTATTGTTTGATATTGGAATCCACTTACATGTTTAAATTGCAAAATCTCTCCAAAATACTGCTACAGCATCTTCCACTTCTAGAATGTATTTTTTAGGACCCAACAGCTTTCATTTATTTATTTATTTTGCCTGCCCCTATCCAATCGCTTTCATGTCACGAGCGGCCTTCCTGGCTGACTGGGGTCCCATAATTAGGACCGATTAGGACTCCCACAAGAAATAGGGCAACTGACATCATCTAGGTGCTATTTGAAAAGTAAGATACTACAACAATTTTTTTTAATCCTACCCATCTATCCAGCTGTTCATATCCATTCAACAACCATTCACTGAGCACCCAAAACATGCAAGGGCCTCTTTGGGGGACCATGAGGGAGGAAGAGTGGGAAGAATGGATCAGAGTATCCTTGCCGCAAAGGAGCTCACACACTGGCAGGGAGAGCAGGGTACAAATACTAACAACTCTAAGCAAGATTTAAGTTTATGTGTTCATTTATTTAGTCAATAAATATGTGCAGAATGTGCACAAAGTGCTACCTGGTAGGGATATAATAGTGAACAAAACAGGTATGGTCACTGAGGCCATGGTGGTTGTTACCATCTAGCAGAAAAGTCAGACATTAAGTGATTTCAAGTGTGTGATTCACAATAAGAAAAGGTCAATACGGTTTCTTTGAAAGCAGGAGCTCTCACTTAGACTGGGGAAGTTGAAAACACGATTTGACCAGGTTCCTAGGAGCTAGGTAGGAGGGAGGCAGGCAGAGTGTTCCTAGTAGTGCAAGCAGCATTCCTGTTATCTTGAAGTGGAGAGAGGGTGGTTCCTTCAAAGAGCTGGAGCCTAGAGGACTCAGCGGTGAGTAGCACAAAATAAAGCTGGAGAGGAGAGTAGAAGGTCATTTCCTGGGAGGTCTCAGAAGCACTACCTTGGAACGTCACTTCCCTAAGAGGAGAAAATACGGGAGGACAGAGGAAGAATAGCGCTTTGTAGAGGAGGTGGCATTTTAACAGGGTCTTGAAGGAGAAGGTGAACTTGAATGTGGTGAAGGGGTATGAAGTGGAGCTCCAGGGTGGAGAGGTGGAGGAGAGAAAAGCAAGTGAAAGCATGTAAAACGCAGAGCTTTGAGAAAACGCCAGGGGTCCAGCTGGAGTGCATGAAGGGAGAGAGAGGGAGGGGAGGCCAAAGTGGAGAGTCAAGCCAGGTCATTTCATTTGAAAGACACCATTTCACTCTCCTTTTAAAACATTGCTTATTTTTAGGGGACCTTGCCTGTTGAAGCCCGAGAGAAGACTTTGTATCTTACAGCCTTTGTTGTGATTGGAATTAGAAAGTCTTTCGACATATGCCCCATGGAGGTGAGTGTTTTCTTTCTCCAACACCCATTATCTATTTCTGTACCATATTCAGGGAATGGAGAGGGGGGGTAGGATGGGGGACTTGAAAATAACCTGAACTCCAGAATTTAAGGAATTCAGAAGTATGATAGATACTAAAGAGCATCTAGTCCAACCCATTCATTGACAGCTGAGAAAACTAGGGCCTGTAAGGAAGGTGAGTTTAATTGTCCCTTGTCACAAGATACTGAATTGTAAATCTGTGATTAGAATAAATAACTTCTGATTGTGATGAGAAGATGACCCCATGTCCCCGGGATCCTACTCTTACCCCTGCTAACTCTGACACTACGTGTGGGACTGCTCTTTTACTACATGGAATCCGTTCAGTTCAGTTCTGTCGCTCAGTCGTGTCCGACTCTTTGCGACCCCATGGACCGCAGCACGCCAGGCCTCCCTATCCATCACCAACTTCCAGAGCTTGCTCAAACTCATGTCCATTGAGTCAGTGACGCCATCCAACCATCTCATCCTCTGCCTTCCCCTTCTCCTCCTGCCCCCAATCCCTCCCAGCATCAGGGTCTTTTCCAATGAGTCAGCTCTTCGCATCAGGTGGCCACAGGATGGAACCACATGGAATACTGAGTGCTAAAGTGCTCTCTATCTCAGAACTGCTAAGGACACCCCCTACCACGCTCTCTGCCTGGGGTTGTGCTGTTTCATTTGCTTGGAAGCTGAGGGGAGAAAGGAGAGGATCCTCTTAAGTGAGTCAACATAGAAGATTCTAAAGATTAACAGAAATGAGATCCTGATCTGGGAAGTAAATTAGACCTGTCCTTCAAGCCAGCTGACAGGACCAAGATGGAAAAACCCAAGGGGACTGGTAGGACTTGAACCACAAAATGAAATAAGTTTTTAGTTTAGTTCAGGAGAATTGTTATATGTGTGTGTTGTTATTGTTTAGTCGCTAAGTTGTGTCTGACTCTTTTGTGACCCCATGGACTGTGGCCTGCCAGGCTCTTCTGTCCATGGGATTTTCTAGGCAAGAATACTGGAGTGGGTTGTCATTTTCTTCTCCAGGGGATCTTCCCGACCCAGAGACTGAACCTGAGTCTCTGCATCAGCAGGTGGATCCTTTAGCACTAAGCCACCAGGGAAGCCCTAAATATATATATATGCATGCATGCATGCTGTCACTTCAGTCGTGTCTGACTCTTTGTGACCCTACGGCCTGTGGCTTGCCAGGCTCCACTGTCCATGGGATTCTTCAGGCAAGAATACTGGAGTGGGTTGCCATGCCCTCCTCCAGGGGGTCTTCATGACCCAGGGATCAAATGCATCTCTTACATCTCCTGTGTGTGTATACACATATATATACACATGTGGGGCTTCCCGGTGGCTCAGTGATAAAGAATCTGCTTGCAATGCAGGAGACACAGGAGACATGGGTTCAGTTCTCAATCGGCCAAACACACGCACACACACATATATATATACGTATGTGGTGGCACTAGTGGCAAAGAACTCACCTGCCAGCGCAGGAGACTTAGGAGATGTGGGTTTGATCCCTGGGTTGGGAAGATTCCCTGGAGGAGGGCATGGCAACTCACTCCAGTATTCTTGCCTGAGAATCCCAAGGACAGAGGAGCCTGGCAGGCCATAGCTATATATATATATATATTCAACAAGACAAAATAATCATCAAGGAACATTGCCAGTGCCTGGTATGTGAGTGAGAGACAGATGCAGCTGGCGAGAAGGTGCCAGACGAGGAGTGAGGAGGATTGCACCATACAGCCTCCTCATCCACTTATCCAAAATAACTATTTCAGTTGTCGCCAAGCAGAGGCATAGAGATTATTTTTCCAGGAATCCTTGGGATCAAAAAAGCACTTTGGCAGCTTGGCTGGTTTTTTTTTTTTTTTTTTTTTTTTTTTTTTGCCGCTGATGGTTTTATTTAGTAAAAATTTTGAAAATGTGACTCTGTCTCAACTCTGCTGGGTGGAGCAGGATGAAGAAAGCCATGTCTATACTTGATGCTTCTTCCCAGAGGCCAGGTCTGACATGGGAAGCAGAAACTAAATGGAAAAACATCTACCCAGGAGGGAGGCTTCAGAAGCAAAAACCTAAACCGATTTGGACAATCTTATTTTCATTTTCCAGGTTACCCTCTGCTCCTTCTCCCAGAAGGATTTGCTTCAGGGAGCCACCATCCATTTCCTCTAAGCCATTTCCCTTTCTACCTTTCGTCTTGCCTGAAACCTGGGAGGGTGCAACCTGGGGGTAGATCCCATCAGTTGATAGGTCAAATCTTGTCAAAGAAACTCAGGTATCTTCTGCTCTTGTTTCCAGAAAATCAGCACGGCTGTAAGTAAAGCTGACATCTTTCTGCATGAAAATGCGCTCTCAACCCAGAGCACTTTTACACTGGCCATTGCTGCTTACGCTCTTTCCCTAGGAGATAAAGCACACCCACAGTTTCGTTCGATTGTCTCTGCCCTGAAGAAGAAAGCTTTCGTCAAAGGTATGACTTGTTTCTGACATTTGTTCAGCAAGTGTCTGATAAGCACGTTGTTGAGTCACTCAGTTGTGTTTGACTCTTTGGACCCCATGGACTGCAGCACACCAAACTTCCCTGTCCTTCACTATCTCCTGGAGTTTGCTCAAACTCATGTCCATTGAGTCAGTGATGCCATCCAACCGTCTCATCCTCTGTCGTCCCCTTTTCCTCCTGCCTTCAATCTTTCCCAGCATCAGGATCTTGTCCAAGGAGTCAGTTCTTCATATCAAGTGGCCAAAGTATTGGAGCTTCAGCTTTAGAATCAATTCTTCCAATGAATATTCAGGGTTGATTTCCTTTAGAATTGACTTGTTTGATCTACTTGCTGACCAAGGGGCTCTCAAGAGTCTTCTCCAGCACCACAGTTCAAAGTTTAATTTTTTGGCATTCAGCCTTCTTTATGGTCCAAATAAACACATAGCATCTGCTAATTCTGGAAAAGGGTGGGGGCATACAAAGTAGAGTGAGACAGAATCCCTGCTCTCAAGGAACAAAGATCTCACAATACAATGTAATAAGCACTGTTATAAGCCCTGCTATTCATTTATTTAGTCACTCATTCACCACATATTTATGCATTCCTTAATTCAACAAATGTGTATGGAGTACCTCCTATGTACCAGGCTTTGTTCTAGGCTCTGGGAATAAAGCAAAAGACAAAAAAGAAAAAAGTTCAGGCCTTCATGAAATTTATATTCTGTTTAGTGAGAGAACATGATCAATAACTAAAACATTGCATATAGTGACTATTCAGTGATATAGTAACCTATTTAGTGATGACTGATATGAAGAAAAATAAAGCAAGGAAGGAAGAGAAAGTGAGGGGATTGGTTGTAATTTTAAACAGGATGGTCAGGCTTAAGCCTCATTGAGAAGATGGTATTTCAGTCAAGACCTGAAGGAAGTGAGGAAGGAAACCAGTGGTTTTCTGGAAGGGTATTTCCTGATAGAGAAACAGTTTATGGAAATGCCTGAGGCAGGAGCGGGCCTGGTGCTCCAGGGAAGGCAAGGAGCTCCAGTGACTGGAGAGAAGGGGGTGGGGGCAGGAGTGGCGTCGGGAGGAGAAGGCGAGGGAGCGCCGAGCAGGACCCGGGGCGTCACCGGAGTCCTGCAGGACTTCTGCATGCAGCGTGTGATGTGCGACCACGGGCGAATGCAGGCTGAGATCCAGCTGCTGCTCCACCACCCCAACCACGCTCCCTGGTTTGGGTCGGCCTCTACGCAGGGCAAGCAGTGCCTGAGTCTGATTCATGTCAAGGTCCTCTGGGGGCCAGTGGGATTCCCCAGAACCTTAACTTCCACTTCAAGTGAGAAGGGAAGTCATTGGAGGCCTCTGAGCAGAAGAGTGCATGACCTAGCTTATATTGTACCAGGCTGACCAAAAGCCATGTTTCATTTTGAAGAATAAAGACATTTCTTCCTATGGGTCAAGAGTAAAGAAATAAAGAGGAGTAGTGGTCCTTGGCCAATGTGCCTTGACCGGCACTGGTGTGGTTGGGTACTTCTGAGCCCTCTCCTGGCTGAAGTTTCCTACAAGTTTAATAAATACTACATGAGGTTTATCACCATCTACAAAATTGGACTTCTGTCATCATTTAAAACATGACTGAATCTCAACATATACTTTAAAACCACTTCTATAATACTTTTCAAATAACACAAAAGAAATATCTTGGGTATTGTAAGAAATGAATCGTAAAATAATAGAATTTAAGAGCTAGAAGGGAATGTATTAGTTCGCATAATATTTGAACTGAAACTCTCTTTAGAAACCAAAGCCTTCATTCCAAAAAAAAGCTTTAAAGAGGGAGGGAAAACATTTTGTCCCTCAAGTCAAGCAAGCAAGGTAATTCTGGGTTGTAAACAGATACATCAGAATTTTGAAGGGGGGGGATGTTGGAGTGATGGAGTTGGAGGTTGAGGTTAGCAGATGAAGAACTGTTACATCCAGAATGGATAGCAACAAGGTCCTACTGTATAGCTTGGAAACTATAGTCAATATCCTATTATAAACCATAGGTATAGATATATAAAGCTTCCCAGGTGGCTCAGTGGTGAAGAATTCACCTGCCAATGCAGGATACATGGGTTTGATGCCTGGGTCAGGAAGATCACCTGGAATAGGAAATGGCAACTCACTCCAGTACTGTTGCCTGAAAAATCCCATGGACGGAGGAGCCTGGTGGGCTACAGTCCATGAGGCCACAGAGTTGGACACAACTGAGTGGCTGAACACAGCACACACACAGCACAGAGCAATAAAAACCAAATATCATCTGGAAACTAATTTATGAAAAGTGCCACCTATATGAAACTGTCTTTAGGGTTTTAAATTGGGAGGAGATAGAATAGTTAAGGTTTGGGTGTGATCTCAAAATTTCCGAACTGTAGTTTTTTTTTTCTATCAAGGAGAAACGTTCTCTAATTTTTTTGGTAGTGTCAATAATAACAATAAGTGTATGTGTATGTATATATCTGGTGCTTTCTCGTTTATAAAAACATTTACATTTGGTATCTCACTTGAGTTTCACTGCAAGGAAGAAAGCACTGTCTACACTTCAGGAAACTGAAAAAATCACAGAATGAAAAGAATCCATCCAAGTTTACAGGTCTGTTAGCAGCCGAGTAGAGATTAGAACTTGGGTACTATTAATAATTCCAGTTTCCTGCCGTTTCCATTCTACCATACAAAAGTATGTGTAGTACATGTAGATGTTCCATGCTGACTTTCCTGAATAAAGACAAACAGCCTTGTTTTTTAAATTTTTATTTTTATCAAAGTATAGTTGATTTACAGTGTTGTGTTGGTTTCAGGGGTACAGCCAAGTGATTCAGCTATCTATTATCTATCTGTCTGTCTGTCTATCTGCTCATATTTAGATTCTTTTCCATTATAGACTAAAACAGCCCTGTCTTAAGAGATCTTGTTCATATTGGTCACCTTGAGAAAATTCTTCTTCCAAAAGAATATGAAACTTTGGAAAACCAGAAGGCCACTGCCAGAAGAAACTTCTAAAAACCTGCTAGAATTGTTATGCCAAATTCACGTTTTTCATGATATTTACCAGTGTGATTTGTTGATGTTTAGGTAATCCACCCATTTACCGCTTTTGGAAAGATGATCTTCAGCAGAAAGACAGCTCCGCACCCAGTGCTGGCACAGCTCGTATGGTAGAAACCACGGCCTACGCCTTACTCACCTGTCTGAACTTGAAAGACATGAATTACGTGAATCCAGTCATCAAATGGCTATCAGAAGAGCAGAGATATGGAGGTGGCTTTTATTCAACCCAGGTAATGCTTCTTTCTCTCGTGCTATCTTCCTGGAGATATTTCTAGTGCCTCCCACACCACATTTTCCACACTCCTTCTGGCCTCCATGGTTCTGTCACCCAATGAGCACACTAAAGGTATGAATAAATGACTAGAATCAAGGACCCCAAGGAACATCTGCACTGACACCCTTCTCATCAGAGGTGAAACTCAGCTCCAGGAGGTTCGTTCACAGAGTTAGTGGCAGAGCCAACATCAGAACTCACACCTCCAAACTCCAAGCCCAGAACTTCCTTTATGATTGTTAGCTACCATGAAGGGCTAGGAGAGTTATCAGCAATTATATTAATCCTATATAAGAAACAGTGGCAAAAAAAAGAAAAAAAGAAACAGTGGCTGCCATGTAAACAAAGGCACTGATGTTCCTTTCCACAATACTAAGTGAAAAGCAAGAGGAATACCAATTATTAGCATGTTTATCTGCCTACCTACCAATGTAAACTCATTGGAACAGTGTATTTTGCATTATAACTACCATGTCGTTGTATAGTGTACATCTACACTCAAGCTTATCTCAAGTGTTAGCATCTTCCCTGTTCCCTGGATGCTTGGGCAATGACAGGGTGTGTGTGTATGTATACAAAATTTAGAGCTAGAGGGGTCCTTCAGGGTGATGTCAGTGATCATCTAATTCTAATCAGGGCAGAAAATGGGTTTCACCATAGGTACAACTGGAGGCTTAGAGAAAAGCGGACACCACTAATGAGTGCTGGGAGACATGGGAGAGAAGGTAGCCACACATTTGCTCTCTCTGATTCAACCACATCTCCCAATTCTGTAGATGAGGAAGACAAGATCTAGAAAAATTAGGTTCATCCCACTAGTGGTAAAAAGAACCTGCCTGCCAATGCAGGAGGCATGAGAGACATGGGCTTGATCCCTACGTGAGGAAGATCCCCTGGAGGAGGGCATAGCAATCCACTCCAGTACTCTTGCCTGGAGAGTCCCAATCACAGAGGAGCCTGGCAGGCTACAGTTCATAGGGTTGCATAGAGTTGGACACGACTGAAGCGACTTAGCACTCTGCACACATTTATTCCTTCAGCAAATAATTGTTGAATAACTACCATGTGCATACCTGCTAAATGTAATGGATGCCAAGAAAGATGTACTGTTGCCCCCAGGAATCTCACATCGCAGTGGGGGGATGCTCGTGATAAACTCTACATAAAGTATTACCAGTTGAGAAGAATGCTCTAAGGAGCAGAAGGGAAGAACATTGAAACAGAATCATGAGAAGGGGGAGATTCTTTATGTCTTCACTGTGGGGCTAGTTAAGCTTAGATGTGAGGATGGGAAGGAGATCCACAGTTGTGCGAGGAGTTGGAGGCATTCTGGAAAGGATGACTTGCCTGAGGTCACATGCTCAAGACCCATGGAGAACCCGGATATGAGCCACACTGCCTTCATCCTTACTGGTGGAGGGAGACTCTTCTTCCCCCTCCACACAGGGGCCCTTAACTAGTTCCACCTGGAGTTTCATCACAGGCGACGCTGACTCACCTTCTCATAGGAAAGTGTATTTGTAAACAGGGGGTATGTAAATGAGTAAACCCATGTTTGTACCTTGCTGTTTGTTGATAGGATACAATTAATGCCATCGAGGGCCTGACAGAGTATTCGCTCCTGGTTAGAAAACTCCGCTTGAACATGGATATCAAAGTGTCTTACAAGAATAAAGGTGACTTCTACCATTATAAGATATCAGAGAAGCATTTCCTTGGGAGGCCAATAGAGGTAAATAAAGAATTTTTTCAAGTAATATTTTATAACTGGATGGGACCTTCAAGATAATCTGTTCTGCCCTTCTTATGCAAATGTAACTGTTCACCCCTTAAACCTAAGATGAGTGCCTACTATGTCCTAAGCAGGGATGCCTGCTCTGTCCTGGGCACTGAGGATCCAGATGTAAAGCACAGAGAACCCTTGTCCTGTAGAGGAGACAGTCATTGCAGCAAAGAGTGAAGACTGAGGTCTTTGCTAGGTTCACGGAAGGACAGAGGGGAGCCTCCTGAGCCAGGCTGAGAGTTGAGAGCCGTTTTTCAAATGCATCCAAATGGGCAGGATGAATCTGGAAGAACCAAAGGAGTTAGCCAGGCGAAGAGAATAGCACACACACTCTTGGACAGCAGAGTAAGAGAGAAGACGCACTTGGGAATCTGCCAGTGGTTCCAGCCGACGCGGGACACGGGCATACTGTGGCCACACCGGAGATGGTCTGCAGGTCGCCCAACAGCCTGTCCCATGTCCTTTGCTACTACTGGACTTTTAAAAATGAAAATCCTGATGGCCAACGAGAACTTCCCGAGGGAAAGAGCACTTTGGAAAAACTAGGTTCCGCATCAGTAATAGTAGCTATCAGTATATAGATGCTGACATGGATTTTTTTTAATTACCACATTTTAGATTATTTAAGGTATATTTAAACATACAAATAACTGGAAATAGCTATTACTGTCCATAGCCTTTTGTGCAAAGTAAATAAGCATGAGGAATAGTACTGAATGCAAAAATCTTTCCAGGTACCTCTCAATGACGACCTCGTCGTCCTAACTACTGGACAAAACAGTGGCTTGGCTACAGTGCATGTGAGTATTTTGTGGAGAGCAACTTGATTGAGGTTATATGTCAGTTTATAGTAAGTAATCTAAAAGAAAGAGATTTTGCCACAAAGTTATAGAAATCTGGGCTTGGGTAACCATAACTGAGGTAAGAGTCATTTATCATTCTTTCTGGTTATCTTGATAGCTATCCCCACAGTTTCTTTTTGAAAATGGCTGTTAATCTTCATATGTGTGTGTATTTCTAGAAATTATATATGTGTATATGCATATAGGTGTATAGAGATAATTTTTATGCTTACATGTATATGCATATGCATATGACGTGTTTATGTATGTATACATTCACACATATATACATGGATGCTGAGGTTAGTAACAGTCACATCTCATTTATCCAACATCACTCCTGACTAATGTGTATATGTAAGGGCTTAAGTGTCTTCTATTTTTAGCCACAGGCTGCATGGACACACATAAACAGTTTAGAAAATCTAAGCTGTAACTGCCAAATGCCTAAAATAATACAAACGACATATTCTGAGCATAAATTAGCATTAACATTAACATATTCTGAGCATAAATTAACATTCTCCTGATTATTTAATTGTGCACTCCTCTTTAGGACGTTTATTCCTTCAAAGACTGTTTATAAGATTGCATGCGGGTGGGAAGATGGACGGTCCACTGTTCTGTCCCTTCTGGTTGCCCTCACTACACCTACTTCTGGCAGCAGCCCTGCCCGTCCATGCACACCTATAATTTGTTGTTACCACAGTGGTTTGCGGGCTGGAGAAAACCATACTTCATGACCTTGTGATGTTCTATGTAAAATTAAAGTGTACAGGCACAAGGATGAAAGTCTTAAAAACTTTCCTACAGAGTGAGGTGCTCAGATTTGACTGCGTGGAATTTGGACCAAGGTTCTGCCTGGAGAGAGATCATTTTTAGCTTACTTTGGGCTTCTCAGTTAGTCTCAAATTGTGGAGTTTGCCAAAAGTCCAGTTGCTGGGAAAATGGGTCTTTAATGCATCCCATTTGCACTGGGTGATAAAAATACTTGCATCCCGTTTTCAGCCTCAGTCCTGCCATAAAACCTTTTACACTCCCTATTTTAAATAGTCTCCTTGTTTACTTGTCCCAATATAGGTAAAAACTGTGATTCACAAAATCAGTACCTCGGAGGAAGTTTGCAGCTTCCATCTGAAAATTGAAACCCAGGAAATTCAAGGTAAAACAGCATGATTTACACTATAATGTTGGCTAAGCAAAAAGAATGCTGAAGATCTTCTCTGATTAGGAAAAATCTGCTAAAGTAATTTCTCATTCAAATTCTTTAATAGGTTGACATCTGAGTAAACATAACTGCTCTTTATTATAATAGAGGTAGCTCATTAATAACAGTTGGAAACTGATACTAAATAACAATATCTAGGTTAAATGTATCCACTGTTGACCAAAAATTGTTCTGACTAAAAAAACTTTCAAAAATGTAACTAGGATCTAGAGAAGTGAGATGGGGTGGGTGTTAGAGAGGAGGCTCAAGGGAAAGGAGACATGTATACTTATGGCCTATTCATGCTGCGCGACAGAAGCCAACGCAATATTGTAAAGCAATCATCCTCCACATAAAAATCAATTAAAAATAAAAGCTGAGAAAAAAGAAAAAGAACGTAACTAGGGACTTCCCTGGTAGTCCAGTGGCTAAGGCTTTGCCCGGTCAGTCCCTGGTCAGTGAACTAAGATCCCACATGCCTGGCAGCCAAAAAAACAAAACATGAAAGCAAAAAAAAAAAAAAAAAAAAAAAACCCGAAGCAATATTGTAACAAATTCAATAAAGTCTTTAAAAGGAAAAGAAGAATGTAACTAGCAGTAAGGGCCTAATTTCAGAACCTTGAATGTCTGTGAATAGTTTTATGTCTGCGCTCCATTCCCAAGCCCTGAATTTCTCTCATCACTCTGCTGGGCTTCTATCCCGTGCCCTTTCTGTATCCCTAGGAGTCTGGCAAATGCACATTTCCCTGCCTCTACCTTCAGCTTGGTCTCCTCAGGACCAACGAGTCTCTCCTAACGCGCCTGTCTTTTCTCTACATGTGGCCCTCACATCCCTCTTCCGATGGGCTGGTTCTCCCGTCCCAGTCTAGAAGCAAGACCGCTTGCACACCCCAGTCCCCCTTGACCCATGGCCTCGGGACCAGGGTGTGTGCTGTTCCTCTGCCCTGATAGCTTCTGCTTGTGACTCAGAGTCCTGCTCCTGCAGGAAATTTCCAACTGCCAGAGAATCTAGATACGGGCGCTTCCTCCCTGCCACCTCCCCCAGACATGTTACCAACACAGATCTACCTTAAATGACTCCTTCCTTATTAAGTTCTTGGAGAGCAGAGAACTGTTCTAATGATTTCAAACAGTTCCTGGATTGTCAGGAGCGGACTGACCACTCCATTAAAACCAGAATTTCCATTAAAATCATCAAAAGTGCCAACTTCCAAATCTCAAATCATTTTTAAGTGTGTTGAGAGGCCTGCTCATTAATGATTCTGTTCTGACATGGTCCAGAACAAGCTAAAAACAGCTTACTCTTACTTTTGTTTGTTTGTCTCTTGTGTGTGCCAGCCTCCAGCTACAGCGGCTCAGAATACAAGCGCATCGTGGCCTGCGCCAGGTGAGCCCGTGTCCACTGGGGGACAGTAGGTTTCAGGGCTTTGCTTCTGCCAGAGGATTCCCTCTCCAAATCTTTTTGAATGATAAAGATGTCCAGAAGATGTGAAATGGTTCCCTTTTTTTAAAATGTGAAATATAGCAGGTATTCTTAAACAGCTACTTACTCTACAGAACAGTTTTGTTTTGCTCATATACACTTTTTTCTCCCATTTTTGACCTTTTTCTAATTCAAATGCTGTATTATTAATTTGCCTTCCAGAAAGGTAGATTATGAGATATAAGTATTAGGAAAAGAGCAAAGTATTCTCTCAGAAGCGGCTCCCACTCTTTTACTTAGAAAAATCACGTTTGCCCAACAAAATCCCGGGTCATTAGCAGCCAGCCAGTGGTTCTCAAATCAGGTTGTACATTGAACTCATCTGGAGAGCTTTTAGAACTCTGCAGAATTCTGTCCGACCTCACACCCTGAAGGGTCTTCAAATGGTAGCCAGGGCTAAGAACCTTGGATTACCCTTAGCAGACTAACTCCAAGGCCTAATTTGACCACTAGTTGCTACTAGTAACAATTTACCATAAATATAATGACTTGCAGGGGCTTCCCAGGGGGCTCAGAGGTAAAGAAAGAATCCACCTGCCAATGAAGGAGATCACCTGCAATACAGGAGAAGCAGATTCTGTCCCTGGGTTGGGAAGATCCCCTGAAGGAGGAAATGGCAACTCACTTCAGTATTCTTGCTTGAGAAATTCCATGGACAGAGGAGCCTGGCAGGCTGCAGTCCATGGATCTCAAAGAGTTTGACACAGCTGAGCAACTGAGCACACACGCGCGCGTGCGCACACACACACACACACACACACACACAATGATTTAACGCAACTGTATTATCATTCTGGAAGTCAGAAGTCCTCAAACCAAGGTGTTATTGGGGCCCTCTTCCTTCTAGAGGCTCCATGGGAAACTTTTCCAGATTCTAGAGACACCTGCTTTCCTTGGCCTGAGCCTCCCTCCCTCTATCTTCAAAGCCAGCAGCACAACATCTTTTAGTATCTCCCTCTGACTCAGATCCCTGATTCCACCATCATATCTGCTTCTCTGATTCTCCTGCTTCTTTCCCTTATCAAGACCCCTGTGATCACATTGGACTCACCTGGATATTCAGGAGACTCTACCTGGCTCGAGAGCCTTACCTTAATCACACTGCAAGTCCCCTTTGCTATTTAAGGTAGCAGAGTCACAGGTTTGGGGATTAAGAGATGGACACCTCGTGGACCATTGTTCTGCTTACCAAGCCACCATCCTAAAATGTTTGTGAAAATATGCCTATATACGTTGGTGATCACACAGTGAATCAGGTAGTGGAAGAGCCAGAGCTAGAACACAGGCTTTTTCCTTCTTCTTTCTACCACCGCTGAGGACCTCCTGTTCTGTTCTTAATTCTTCCTATTCTCAACAACAGTGATTTCTATGGCTGGTGTTTTGCTGTTTATACTTGTTATCACACATGATGCAAAGCATTCAGAATGGGTAACTTAGAAATCCCATGCAGTTATGTCATCGATTAGAGCTGAAAAGGACTTTAGGAATGGTATAGTAGTCCCCTTATTTTAGCGCTAAAGAAACTGAGGCGCCAGGAGGTGAAGGACCCTGCCGAGTTCTCACAGTTAGAGGCAGAGCACAACGCCCAGTCCAGTTTCTAAGCCGCCTCCTTCCGGCAGCGTTACCTGAGACTGCCAGCCTTAAGGCACAGCACGCTGGTTCTCCGCTGCTCCACCTCATCTCCCGCCTTGTCTGTGACCCCAGGCCAGTCCGTCTCCTCTCAGGGTCCCTTCACCAGCTGGGAACGCCCCGCCTTCCGTCCTGGGCCGGTCTCTGCCCTCTGCTCTCCCTCCTCACCCTGCTTCGTCCCCTAAGGTCCTGCTGGAGTCATGCTTCCTCAGGCAGCTCCAGTGCGGCCATTCCTGCTCTGGGCACCTCTCTTCCAGCAGACGGGGTATGATCACTGTCTAAGTCCCTAGCATGTCTTGCGGGGAGGTATGGGCAAATTTCTTCTGGGCAAAGCTAGAATCAGTGTGTGGGATCTACAGGGAGGCACCCCGAGTGAACACGGGAAGGGCTGTGTGTAGGATAGCTAGACACCTGGAAGGCAGCTTCTGAAGGACTCGGGCAACTGTCAGCAAATCGCCCCACTTCTCCAGGCCTCTTCTGTAAAGCAAGAATACTGGACTACCTGATCCCAGAGCCCCTTCCAGTATTTCTACAACGCTGCTATGCATAAAAGGGCTCTCATCAAAAACTTATTAATTTGCATTCCATATTGTTAATCTATAAAAGAAAGCAATAGAGATATGGCATTCAGCATTCTATTCTTTGGGCTTTTTGTTTGTTTTGTCTTTTTTTTTTTTTTTTAATAAACTGGGGACAGAATGTTCAAAAAAAAACCAGGTAGAACATGCTTTTGGCTTTATGATGCTGAAGTTGGGTTGGACAGATTCCAAATGTAACTGTGTAGTACTCATTCATGTGAGAAATTCTTTGCCTTCAAATGCACACTCTCCTGATTTAAGAAAATGCCAGCACAGTTTCTATGTTGAGAGGGTCTCTTTCGTGTATTTAGCTTTTTACAACTTCTCCGTTGTATTCACAAGAAAAGAAAAAAGGATTTCATTTCTCTCCTTCTCTTGGAACAAAATGCCTTTGGGAAGGATTGCTGTCTTTGGCAGCAGGCAAAGGGCTTCTTGAAAGGAAGGTTTCTGTTCCATGGCTGAAACAGTCGCCATGACAACCAGTCATCAAGGCTCCAGCAATTTTTCATAGACACTCTCCACTCAGGAGGCCCTTTTCCGTCGTGTTGACGAGTATTTGCATCTGTGAGCCAGAGCTCCCCACTTTTGGTGACACTCATTCATCCAGTCACGGGGATGCTGGATGCCGTGTTTCCAGTTACACGTTGCCTTATGTTTTGTTCCAAATTATTAATTTGGTGAAGGATGGGGTTAAATTTTATAAGCCAGAACGTTTATACTATTTACACTTTTATGGCAAATATGATATCTCAAACTTCTAACAGGGTCTGCTTTATACATGCTTGATAAGATATGATTGGGGAAATGAGATTCCTTATCACCTCACTAATTTGAATAATAGCTCCCATTTCACTCATACTTATTTTGAGGGGTGAGATCAGTTCATCTTCCCGCTATGAAGCTCTCTCCCCAGGGTCTTCCTTTAATCCTGACTCCTCTCCCAAGTTCTACTCTCAAATGTTCAGTTGTCTCTCCCACATCTTGAGGCAGGAATCTAAAACTCAACCTTTGCAGAACACACTCCGATCCAGTCGCTACCCCACCAGCCTTCTCCTCTTTTAGCATTAACTCTGATTAATTGTAGCAACAGGCCTCTCTGCCTCTCAAAACAAAGTCTTGGAATTATAACTTTAAAGCACAAGTTTATACTTTTTCACAATTAATTTTACAAATAAGAAAATGAACTCTAGAAAGGGGAAGTAATTTGTAGAACTTTCTCAGCAGAACTAGGATAAAACCCAAGTTTCCTAATTCCCCATTTCAGTATTCTTTTCTCTCATACCAGAGAGGCAAAAACAAAATAAGTCTAATTGCCCATGTTACTCCCTCTGCCTTTCTCCTCAGCTTCCCCACAAGCACAATTCCTGGACAAAGGGTAGTCCTTGAAACATTTTTTTAAAATAAAATATCTATTGTGAAAATTGTAGAAAATAGAGAAAAACATGGGAAAGAAAAGAGATAATCTCTTATGACCTCATCTTCCAGAGAAGGCAGCTGCTCGAGCAGCGTTCCCTCCAGTCTCTTTCTGAACATGCTTACCGAGGCTCTTACCAAGATGCAGTTAATTTTTTCTCTTCAAATATGCTCTGCTAGAGAAAGAACTAGGATGAGAATCAATAGACTTATGAAGCCCTGAGGTGAGCCAGTCACGTGACCATGAACAAATACCTTACCTCCACCCTCAGTCTCCTCAACTAGCTAATTAAGAGATTGGACGGAATAGCCTCTGTGATCTCCTCCAGCTCCAGAATGGTGGTCCGCCGAGGTTACTGGTCAAGTGAGGACAGGCTTGGGAGAGATGGCGCAGGGATCGCTTTAAAATTCAGAGAATATAACACATACATCATAAAGAAGCAAATAATTGGAGACTCAAATTAGAAAGTTAAAGCCTACCAAGGAACAGGCCTTTTCTTCAAGAATCTTATCCATTTACCTGTTTCATGTCCTCATCTCTACCTTATTTCAGCTACAAGCTCGGCAGTGAAGAATCGTCATCTGGGTCCTCCCATGCGGTGATGGATATCTCTCTGCCTACTGGAGTCAGTGCAAACCCAGAAGACTTAAAAGCTGTAAATGTCTTCTCTTAAATACTGTTATGGATACTTGCTTTTATTTACTGCATTATTTTACAAAGCTATTTCCATTCATTCTGTGTCACTTTCTTAGACTCTCCCAGAATATTCTTTCCAAGCCGACAATCTACCTAAGTTTTTATTTTTCAAAGTGAACTGGGGCAAGTATTATGTTTGCGTTGACAGAATAATGTGAGTGCGTGTGGTAACACGTTCAGACTCTTTCAAGAGGAGGAGCTGTTCTTCAATGTCTTTAAGTAGTGGATTACATCCCCATGACCTCACATTCCATCACTGGGTGAATGCACTCAAACAGAAAGGTCGCCAAGTTAAATTTGAGCTTTTCTCTTTGTACCCTTAGCTTGTGGAAAGGGTGGATCAATTATTAACTGATTACGAAATCAAAGATGGGCATGTTATTCTGCAACTCAACTCGGTAAGTTCCACCTCTCACCATTTTTCATTTTTTATTACTATTTAACAGCTGCTGCCTAAAATATTCTGAGTCTTTTGTCTCTCGTGATTTTCTTAATCTTTGAATTTGTCAGATTCCTTCCGATGAGTTCCTTTGTGTTCGATTCCGGATAATTGAACTTTTTGAAGTTGGGTTTCTGAGTCCTGCTACTTTCACAGTGTATGAGTACCACAGACCAGGTAATCAACTCTACTCTAAAATTTCTTCTGAAGACTGCTTTGTATTTGTTATGGAATTTGAAGAAAGGCACTTGAGGCCTGCAGATTTTATATATTTTCCTCTCTCAGGGCTCACTCTGCACAAATGTCCCCACTTGGACAAACAACCAGTGGTTGACTCTGAATGAACCACTTCACCTCTCTGGTCCTCAGTCTCTTCCTGTTTAGAATAGGTAAACTGGGCTAGACTGCTCCCACTTAAATTCTTCACCTCAAGTTTATCTTTGGTGTTTACTGTTCCCATTGCATCTCTCCTTTTTAGAGAAGGCCATTTACCCTACTATTACTTTCAGTTTTCACAGAATCAGCTTCTCCTCCACCTATATTCTCATCACATTTTGCAGAGAGCTCTATCACAGCACCTGCCACATTGCATCATTATTATTTGTTTGCATGTCTTTGTGCACACCCCAGAATATTTTCATCCTTCTGTCCCGAGTATCTAACCCAGTGTCAGGCACATAACGTATGTCAATAAATGTTGAATGAATGACCTCTGCATTTGATCATTTAGCCACTTCTGATAACTCTCCACTTCTGGAGAGCCCTTTGGTTCACAAGGCAGAAGACTTCACTTTGGACAGTTCTACTTGTTAAAACTCTTAAAAGTGAACCAAAACTCTGAGACCCATTCAATCTAGTTTCACTTTTGAAATCATAGATTATGATACTTAGCCTCTCCTTGAAAAAGAACTACACATACACACACACATATGTGTGTGTTTTTTTTCTCCTCCTGAACAATAGAAAAAAAAAATGTTTTTCTTCTCTAGCCTCAATAATTACCAATTGTAATTCTTTCAATAGACTCTCATGTAACATTATTTATTTCTTCTCATTCATTGAAATACCAAATACTTTCATTCTCAGAAATGAATATGCAAGAGTAAGATTTCAAGCACACAGCGGGGAATATTTTGAGGGTAGAGGGGCCTGTGTTAGGACAGACAGTTCCTAATTTAACTTTCCTGGACCTCAGCTACATAAAGAAGGTTTGGAGTGGGTGATCAAGGAGCCATGGGCGAAATTCATTGATGGGTAAATTGTGTGTTCGCCAAGCCACCTCTTCTAACTGCACTTTCACTGCCACAGATAAACAGTGTACCATGTTTTATAGCACGTCCTACGCCAAACTTCAGAAAGTCTGTGAAGGAGTAGCATGCAAATGTATCGAAGGTAAGCTTCATTTAATGTGTTCAGGCTGTATTCTTGTTTAAAGCAGCCACTCATAATCTGGGGCTAATCTGGGGGAAGCCGTTTGACAAACTGTCATTTCTCAGAAGAAGAAATGTAATCTCATCTGATGGAAAGCTCATTCCTTGAGCGCTGTAAGGCTACATCTTGACAGCTCCAGAACAACCTGATAGTTCCTTCCGTGTGGAGAAACACCATCAGGTGGTGTATCATCAGAAAGATAGCATGATGTGAAATCCTTACCTTTGACCTGGTCTTTTTAGTGCAATAGGACCATTGCTTAAGAGAACAGAGGCTCTGGAATGAGCCACTCTCTCCTCTTTCCTTCCCCTAGTCCTCCCCAGTGAGTGACGTTCTCCATTCAATCTTCTGCCAATCAAGGCAGCCTTATTGGCCAAAGAAAAGCCCCAGAACTCAACAATAATCAACTGCCGACTCCATGAGGGTCTGAGTTGATTTTGGTTTTCTTTTGTTTTTCAAAATCCCTAAAATCTACACATTTCTTAGGTACTTATTTCTCCTTACAGCATAAATCAGTCATCAATTTGGTTCCTTCAAGAGATTTTTGATAGCACTCAAAATGGGAAAATGTCCTCCTCTCTTCAGTGAAGCATATATATTTCTGAAGAGCTGAGTGTGGAGTGACTACCTATTCTAAGCCCCATGTTCAAGATTTTGTTTTTTGTTTGTTTTTGTTTTGGTTTTGGTTTAAATACTGTTTCACTTTATGGAAGAGGAGAAAATGGACAAGGTCTTAGGAATCTGATATTTGTAAGATTATATTGGATTGTCTCAGGGCAGATAGAGAAAACTGTGTTTACTTCCAAAGGTGTCTGTTCCTTACGTTAACCCAACTTGTGCTGTCTTTCACAAAATCCAGCTGACTGTGGGCAAATGCAGGCAGAATTGGATCTGACAATCTCTGCAGCTACTAGAAAAGAAACAGCATGTAAACCAGAGATTGCATATGGTAAGTTTGAAAGTTTAATATATAGTTCCATTAAGCATGACATTTTATGAAAACACGATCAGTTAGGAAGATCTACAACTTTACACAGTGATTACACAGATGCAACATTCCATGTGCTCCCTTGAAGGAAAATGTCATCAATTTTCAGCATTAACATGCAAAGTTATTTATCCTTCAGCAAAGAAATATGATTTTCATTAAAAATGATAGGAGTGTGGTGCACACACAGCCAAAACAGTTTATTCCACCAGACCCCACTGAATTAAAAGTGCTAAAACATAGTCAAAGAGAACATTTGAGAAGCCACAGAGGTATATGATTTCACTACTGCATTCTTCTGGTTGATCAAGCAAGAAACAGAAACAAAGATGGTTTGTGGGGTCTGAGTGTTTTCCAAAATCCCTCCAAAGACAAGGTAAAAATATCAGTACTAAATAATTTTTAATATATCACCACTGCAGTCCACATTTGGGACTCTCTCCGTTTCAAAAGGAGCATCTTCTTCTTCTTGTCCAGATCTCAGAACTAAATCAAATGCCCAAGTAGAGTTGTAGATACAAGTTCCTCATAGAATTAGATCCTTTGTTTTCTATCTATAGCTTCTAATGTTTACTTCTGTCTTTTTTAAGAAAAAGAGAATGAACAGATAGTACACTATTTCAAATTTTTCTTGACAACTGGTAGGAGGGTTTTTATAAATAAATAAGTACAGTGCTGTTCATGGAGCCGTTAGCGTTTACCAATTGTTTTCATATGTGGTCTCTCACTGGTGTCCCATGAGCCTCCTTGGAGGTAACAGTGAAGAAACTGAGGCTCTGAGACACTAAATAATTTGCTCAAAGTCATGCAGGAAGTAAGTAATAGAACTAGGATACATTCTGGTCTCTAGTATTATTTCTAGTAGCTAACTCTGAACTCTATTTATGGAAATAGCAGCCATGAGAATGAATCTTGTGTGGCTCATGATCTTTCTTTCCTTCAAATTCATCTTTAGTTTTTAAAAAATGCTAAAAGTTGCCTAACTCAGCCAAGACCCACTGCAACTTTCAAAATATCTGAAACTTGAAGAGAATTCTATATTGTTTTAATAATTTTCCCCTAAAATTTAGATCCAGATTAATTCTTTCCACCATAATAAAACAATTTTAATTCTTAAATATAAAAAAAAAATCTGTTTTAACACAGAGAGTACATGCAATCAGGATTTAGTTTACCACATTCAAGAAAAAGCTTAGCAGGCTCTTTTGGAGCTACAGGTTAATGATGGAATCACAGAATAGAAACAAAATTAAATAGTTCCTTCACTCCGCCTATGCCTACAGGAGGTTCATTGCCCATATCTACTATAAAGAATTAAGAATCTGAAATTTAGGACATTGTTTAAGCCACTAATTTACACAGCCTTTGGTTTTGCCACAGTGAGTTTGTTCATTGAGCTCTATGTCTTGCTAGCTAGCTAGGATCTCAAAAATGAACAAAAAATTTTAGGTTGACCCCAAAGAAAGCAAAAACAAGAGGATTTTTTCTCAGGTCACAAAGAAGAGTCGGACCCCTTCAAGCTGGTCATTTCAGAAGTGAAGTCAAACATACCATAGGTTAAAAATTGATGCCTGAATGAAGGGAAGACAGGCTTGAGAATGTCACATATCAAATAGCTGCCAATCCAAGCAAAGATGAGTTGGAAAACAGAGTCCTATCAAAAACCGAAGATCAAAACCAATAAAAGTAATTGAGGAATGGAGGCAAGGGAACACAGAGACTCCCGTGACAGGTCAGAATGATAGATACAGGACCCCTCTGTGGGCATGCAGAGAAGGAATAGGCTCTTCATCTTAAAAGATCAGAATCTGAGCTTTACATCTAAGGCTTATTTTGTTTGTTTTGTGTGCTTTTTTAAATTTAATATTGTTCGTACCCTAATCAGCCTGTTCTGTAACCGTGGGCAGAGTGACTCTGTGGCTCTCAGCAGGGTGACTCCTTACAGTCATGACCAGTAGAATCTCGCTGGGAGTGCTGGGAAGCCTTCTTGGAAGAAATGAGATTTACCACAGGGTGCCCATAAGAGCTTGCTAACCTCATTTTTGTTTGTTTGACAGACTCTGTCTTCTACTGGACATGGCATTAGTGGTAATAAGCATAAATTATTGTGTGTGTGCTTTTTTTTTACCAGCTTATAAAGTTGAGATCACAGCTGTCACTGAAGAAAATGCTTTTGTTAAGTACACCGCAACTCTCCTGGATATCTACAAAGCTGGTAAGAATTCATTCACTAGTTCTTTTATTCAACAAATATTTAGTCCTTACTATGTGGCAGGCATTATATTCGACACAAAGGATATAACTTGAATAACACAGTCAGAGTTCCTGCCTTCATAAAGTTTATATTCTATTCGAGGAGACACATTTTTTAAAAAAGGAAATGGACAAAATAAACAGTCACAAAGTACTATATTTGAAACAGACATGGAGTTAATAGGGGAAATACCTTCAGAGTGATAACAGATGGCATCTTTTAGGAGGTGACATTAAGAGTTAGCTATTCTTAAAGGCAAGAGGAGAGGGAATCAGATGGGCAGGAGCTGGGTCGTAGCGGGGTTTATAAGGCAAGGTGAGCAATTTGGATTTTATTCTAGAAGTTCAAAGGGTAGCTAATAAATGGTTTTAGGTGGGCAAGAAACATTTTCTGATTTATGATTTTAAAAATCATTCTGGCTTCAATTGAAGGGAGCAAGAGCTGAAAGAGGGAAACCAGTTAGGAGCATCTATGAAGTGCAGAGGCTTGGCTCAAAGGCCATGCGAGTTTTGGTAGGACAAATGAGCTTTAGTAACCAATACAATAAAATGAATTCATATGTAAACAGCACATAAAACAACAGTAATGTTCCCTTTTATTCCCTAAGTAAGCTAACCTACAAATTTTATAAAATTGCTTGTCAAATGATATAAATGGTAAAACGAATGATTCATTAAATCATATTTAATTCCAAATAAGTTTTTGTTGGTTTGTTTTGTTTTATTTAGAAATTGTCAGTGTTATTTTGTTTGACTCACTGAAGGGGGCCTCTGTTTGAGCTTTGATTTGACAACAAGAAACCACATCGAATTTTTCCAGTTATGTCTCTATTGAATTGATAATCATTACATGACATCTAACCTCAAAAAATAATTTCTTCTAATAGCAACAGTATTGTGCAAAGTACTGAACACTTTCTCAGTTTCTGCTAAGCCAGCAGTAATTACATTCAAATGTTTCTAGTCTTTATGATACCATCTAATATTTTCATGTATTTAATATATATCTATTATCAGCTAAATTATAAAAACAATTTATTGAAATGTTATGTTTAATTTTTCTAATTTTCTTAATTTTTATTCCCCTTCAACCCTCGGAGTTTTACAAACATAATTGACAAAGTTTCAGAATTCATGTTTTAAAAAACTAAAAATTCATCTACTTTTGCTTTCATCACCAAAAGCAAAGACACTTTCATACAGTTAGCTTTTCCGTTAAGTTGATATTTTATTTTGTTCTATATCAAATGCATACCATTCTTCACTTTGTAACAACTCTTGCTTCATTTTCATATTTCCTTTACTTATTTTTATATGATCAGTTTTACCATTTATTCATTAATGTTTCAGCTTATTAAAGCTGAAATATTTTTTCTTGAATATCTTAAGGTGATATTGACATAACTGCTAGAATATCATACACAAATCACTAAAAAGTATATATACATATGTATGTATATATACACTTTCTAAATGCTTACTCCTGTGTCTGAAAGTGAATCTATCAGGTGATGTGATTTATAAACTACCTTTGCAGTTTTAGCACTATTGGCTGCCTTTCAACGTGCCAATATTTTTCCGACTTTTATTATTGCAATGTTTGAGGTCTCCAGACTACTTCTTTATTCTGTCTAGCGTGCATTAGGTGTGTGGTTGTGAATATCAAATTTATGAAAACAGTATTTAAAGTGACGCTTGTTTGTCTTGTGTCTTTGGCTGCGTCATCCGGAGACGCTTGGCTCAGAAGACACCACACTGAAACAGCTGTAAATCTCAGGGTTTTTACTAAAGCCCCAGATTTCTCCCTGACACCACATTTGTGCCCATAAGGAGTCGGTGTAACTATTCCTCATTGACACCTTTGTTCTCAGATTGATACGTGGTCCTTCCTGTGCCCTGACTTCAACAAAACCAGCCCTCCTCAGAGTCTCTGATGTTTCATTTTAAGTTATTCAAATCATGTTTTATATTAAATAGTTGATTTTCTAGAAGATGATTGAAATTTTATTACCTCGTTTATATTTCTCAAAAGCTGTGTTCTCCTTTCAGTAGGTATAAATTTTGCTGTAAGTAGGACCATAAATCTAAGTTGTGGCACTTCGCTTTCACTTTTTTTTTCTTTTGAAATGCTATCAAGTATTTCAGATCTGAAAATGTTTATTTTTAACCATACACTAGACTTTAAAATTCTAATAATACTTTCCAAATTTTTCTTTGCTTGATCAACACTCTGACAACATTTTTTCCTGACTTTTGTTATTTCAAATGTTTCACTGTGTGAAGTTGATTTGTGATTTTTCCCCATTGATGATCACAAGTGTTCTTTATTTATAACATGATTGCCGTTTTGACAAAATAGGTAAGCATTCTTAGCACTTTGATCTTTTCATAACCCAATTTTCAAGCACTTTTACATCCAACATACGTATCATAAGCAATAAGACATTCCTATTTTTACCAAAATAATCAAGTGCTTTTCATTCCAGAAATACAAATTACTTATTTTGTATCAATTATTGCCTATATCAAAAGATAATCCAGACTGTTCTGAACTTTGGGCAGAATCAGATGATTCCCAAGCTGTAGTTCTTTGTTGCCATCATTTCTTCTCTGTTCTGTCCGTTCAGAAGACTCACGTTTATGATATTTAAAAGGAAATGTTAAGAAAGTTTTGCATACTTTGTTATCTCTTCATTCTGGCTCTTCATTTTTAACATATATAGATTTTTAATTTATATAAAATATGAAAACACCACACATTTACCACTTACACAAGAAGTGCTGCTAAAAATAAGCCAAAACAAAAACTAAGCTGTTTAGAATGAAGGGCAACTATGTAGTCCAGGGATAATGATGCTCTTATCCTGTGACTGGTGTCTCTCCTAAAATACAGGTGAGGATACAAATGGAAAAAGATGAGTGACTGTTGAAACTGAGGTTAATTATTCTCCCTTCTGAATATGCGTGACATTTTCCATAACAAAAGGTTTTTAAAATTATAAGACCCCCCGCTGACATGAAAGGGGCTGACTTGGCAAAGAGTGCTGGGAAGGTTGTTTGGATGTTGCTGCAACAGGAAGTCACGTATGAATGGTCACCAGCAGAGCCTAAGCACGTTAGCTTGAACTGACGTGGGTGCCATGTAAATTATTTTACTAATTAAAGTTTACCACTCATGCAGTTACTATTATCTGCTATTTAGCAACAGCTTCAGAAGTTTTTCAGGATTTAATAATCAGGATGACTCAGCCAGAGTTTCAGAAAAGGCAGTGGCAGCCCACTCCAGTACTCTTGCCTGGAAAATCCCATGGACAGAGGAGCCTGGTAGGCTACAGTCCATGGGGTTGCTAAGAGTCGGACATGACTGAGCGACTTCACTTTCACTTTTTACTTTCATGCGTCGGAGAAGGAAATGGCAACCCGCTCCAGTGTTCTTGCCTGGAGAATCCCAGGGATGGGGGAGCCTGGTGGGCTGCCGTCTATGGGGTCGCACAGAGTCGGACACGACTGACGTGACTTAGCATCAGCCAGAGTTTAATAACTGGATACCAGTCCTGAATATATAGCAATGAATGCCGTGTCCTGGCCTCAAGAAGTTTCCAGCCTAGCAGAGGAGTCAGGCATGTGGAGGGAAACATTATGATAGAAATTCAAGTGTAATTGGAGTAAGTAGAAAACACATACTTAGGACAAAGAGCACCAGGGAATGTTTACTGAACACTGGGAGAATTGAAGATGTATTTAAAGATGGGTGAAAGAAGGAAAGTGAAAATCGCTCGGTCATGTCTGACTTTCTGCGACCCCATGGAATAGTTTATGGAGTTCTCCAGGCCAGAATACTGGAGTGGGTAGCTAGCTGTTCCCTTCTCCAGGGGATCTTCTCAACCCAGGGATCGAACCCAGGTCTCCCACATTGCGGGTGGATTCCTTACCAGCTGAGCCACCAGGGAAGCCCCTCAACTCTGGAAAGGGTCTGTTAATTCCTGGTTCTAATGAAAAGCACTTAAATAGTGCTTACTGTGTTCCAAGCGCTTTTCATGTTTTATCGCATTTAACCTCACAGCAGTTCTGCAGGGTAGGTTTTACTGTGATGCCCATTTGGGGGACGAAGGATCTGAGCCTCATTTGTTCAGGCACACAGCTAGGAAGTGGCAGAGCTGGGGTTTAGCCTGGGGAGCCTGATCCCAGAGTCTGAAGTCTTAACCACAGGGACAGTGCCAATAGCCATCAGCCTGTCGATGGAAATTTACACTGAATAATAAATAGCCATGAGGAACTAGAATGCTAAAAGAGTTGAAAACTGTGACGTGTGATAACCTTGCGTGTGTGTCTCTCAGGAGAAGCTGCTGCTGAGAGAGATTCTGAAATTACCTTCATTAAAAAGGCAACCTGCTCCAACGCCAACCTGGAGAAGAGAAAACAGTACTTGATTATGGGCAAAGAGGCCCTGCAGATAAAACACAATTTCCGTCTCAAGTAAGTCACCAGTGTTTTTGAGTCTCTGATCTTCCATCCAAAACGGAGTGCAGTTTATTCTTAAACCCACCACGTGTTTCTTTCGTGCCCTGCTGTTAACCCACAAACCATTAGGAGCAGACACGAAATCACGTGAGCTTAAAACAAAGCACTCCTCAAAGCCAGCAGGGCAGCTGAGGTCTCGCTGAGGATACACCCACCGAGTGCCCAGGTCTGACGGCTGATCCGCGGGCGCATCAACTCCCCCGTTACCGCGTCTGCTCTCTCAGACGGCTCTGTTTGTAAGAGGACGGTGTTTGGATACACGTTTTATTACCTGTTTGTTTAAAAATAGACATTGAAACAGATGTTGTTCCTGCCTTTAACCAGGGGAGCCCCGAGCAGCTCATGACCTCCAGGGTTTGTGGACCTTCCCAGGGAAAGGCCAGTTCAGAGGAGCTTGGCCAGCAGCCTGACCCCTGGGCACCTGAGCGGCTTGGCTCAATTGAATTCAGCTCTTCTCTCTCTGTGGTTACCAACACAAGTGATTCATTTGCATTATTCCTTGGCAGGTACATCTACCCCTTAGATTCCTCAACCTGGATTGAATATTGGCCTACAGACTCCACGTGTCCATCATGCCAAAGATTTTTGAAGAGTCTAGATGAGTTTGCTGAAGACATCTTTTTAAACGGCTGTGAAAGCGCCTGAAGGTCAGCGGCATCCAGTTTGCACTATGGACCCTGTTGTTGAAGTTTCTGCCTTTTTTTCTTTTCAACGTTCACAGCTGGCCTTATTTGGAAAGTTCACTCTACTTAGAATGGGGGACACTTGCTTTTATTAGAGAACAATTTAAGAGCAGTAACTCTCCGAAATGGCATGTCCTTCAGGGGCCTGGAGACAGACGCTCATTCCAAGGTTACTGGACACCAGAAGTAATAAACTGAAACCCTCCTGAAACCTACTGCTCAGGAATGCTTGCTGGGGACAAAGAATAGCCCCACTGAAATGTAGTATCTTACAAAAACATGGCCTTTGCTTGAAAGAAAATACCACGGAACAGAAAACCGATCATTAAAGCCTGACTTTGCTTTCAAAATGTGCGAAAAAGCGTGTTATTTTATGCTAGGTCAGCTGCAACCACAGAAAGACAGGCAAATTGAGAAAGGTGGAGAAGGCCGCCCGGGAAGCCCTCAGCAACCTGAGAAGGAGGGGCCTTGTCCTCGCCGCCTCCTTTCCTGTTGCGCTCTCTGGACCCCCACGCGGATCCTCTACTCCCCTCCTAGCCCTCCCAGCGCCTCCTCATTTCCCCGGAACGTGTTCTCCTGGAAGGCAGGCCCCAGGGCGGCCCCCTGGTGAAGAGAAACCTAGTGGAAACCCAGACACCTTTGCTGCACTCTAACCAGGTCTCTGAGCCCCCTTCAGGATTTATCAATGAGGATTTCTAACAGCAGGCTCGTGGGTAAATGATATTCTGCAGCACTTTAGATCTCATGGAAGAGTTCTCATATTTATTCCCATTTAACGTCTCCAGAATCTCGTGGAGTACGAGAATTATTATTACCCCCATTCCATGAAGACTTGGAGGCCGATGACCCAAAAGACTTTGAGGATGAGGAAATTGAGGCGATTCGCCCAGCCTAGCAAGGGGCAGAGTGGGAGACCAACCCCGAGGCTTGCTCAGTCTGAACACCTCCCTCTTCCACCTCACTGCCCATCCCATTGCTTGTCAGGTTTAATTTCCTATAGACCAAGGCAGGATGTAGATGTGGGTGGAGTGTCTTCCTTGTTTAACCAGCCCCGCTGAAATGTCACAAGGAAACACAAACCCTGGGTGAAACGGCAAAGGTGACTAAAATGCATTCCCTTTTTGAGAAATCTGCATCTTACCGGTTAGCCTTGTGAAGCTACACAAGGCCTTGCACTGTGCCTCATAAGTTAAACTAAGATTTTCCAGCTTCAAGGAACTAAGGATTTATTTTCGTTAATGTCAGAGCTCATGTTGAAGGCACTCCCTTGGCAAAAACAACCCTTGTGCCTAATGTGCCCAAACTTGCTGCCAGCGAGGGGTGAGGGGCCCCCCCAGAGCAGGTCTGCGGTGCCTCCAGGCACCTTCTTGCTGAAGGCTGGGCGGGCAGGACCTCTGCAGCAGCCCCCTCCCCGAGGCCCGGCCGTCTCCGCCTTCTCCTTGAGCATGGCTTCAAGGAGACCAGCCACAGCGGCCTAATTAACTCACAGAGCAACTGAACTTCCAAACTTCAAAGCAGGCCTTTGTGAGTGAACCTGGCTCCACTGAAAAACCCACCATCCCGTCTTCAGCAAACTCCTAAGGACTTAAACATACTTCCTTAGCGAGGCGTTTGCGGCCCTGCCCACAGCTGGGGCCGCTCCTCGGCCCCCTGCTCCTCTCCTAAGCACTTGCCATGTTTGCTTACTCGTGTACAGGTGTTTGGAGTGCGGCTTCCGGGCCTCACCGGCAGCTCCGTGTGGGCAGAGTCTGGGTCCCCTCTCTGCTGCGGTCTCCTGTGCCTGGCTTCACGCCGAACACATCCTAGGGACTCAGCAAGTGTTGGCGGATTCTAACTCAGACGGGGGTTTGGGAAGCCTCTTCATCTTTCTGATGGCCTGTGAATCAAGGGAGTCGAACACCTTAATGCCTCTTTTATCTAGAGCCCCCAGAAGAAATGTTACAATCTTTCGTTATGAAACGGAAAGCAAGCCCACATGGCATGTGAGCATCCACATGTCAGGTATGTATTTCTGCCCGTAAATGTAATGGGAGCTCAGAGAAGGGAATGAGTAGATGAGCTGGAGGAGCTTCCAGAGGCTTTCTGGAGGACTTTTGGAAAGGCAGAGAGAGGCATAGTGTGTTAGAAGTTGGTAAGAGGTATGCTGCTGTTTTGCTTCTACATCATGTTCGACTCTTTGCAACCCCATGGACTGCGGCCCGCCAGGCTTCCCCGTCTGTGGGATTTTCCAGGCAAGAATACCCCAGTGGCTCAGCAGATAGAATCCACCTCCAATGCAAGAGACACAGGAGATGTGAGTTTGATCCCTGGGTCGGGAAGATCCCCTGGAGAAGGAAATGGCGAACCACTCCAGTATTCTTGCCTGGAAAATTCCACAAACGGAGGAGCCTGAAGGTCTACAGTCCATGGGGTCACAAAGAGTCAGAGAAGTGAGCACGCAGCCCAGGGAGAAGTGGGGGGATCTTCTGGTTAAAGGAAAAAGCATAAGGCAGTTTTCCACTAGGGGTAAGCAAGACAATCTAGCTGGTAAAAAGCTATATGCTTCTTTTAACATGTGTTAGAAAAAAATATACAACTAGCACATCAAAGCCATGATATAAAATTTTCTTTGAAAATAAATGTATTTGTCAAAAAGTCTATTTAAGGAAAAGTTTTTAAGTAAATAAAGGTCTAGGTTGTTCCTAGGGCAAAACTCATGAGGTTGGCATGCACACACTTGAAGTTTAGGAAACCCTGTCTTAAGAAAATATGTGGAATTGACAACCCGCCAAGCTTAAAGCGGGCAGCCTAACTCCTGATTTCTCAGGGAGGGATCTAAGCCAAAGTCATGCTCAGTTTTACTTTCCAGCCCTTGGAATGCTAATTTATTCAGCAACATCCAGAAAAATATGTACTGACTGGTCATCGAAGGTTGGGCCCAGTTCTGGGAGCTTGGTCCCTAGATCCTTGCCCTTGTGGAACTTGGATCCCAGCGAGAGGGGGTGCATGGTAAATAACAGTCAATAATGAGGGGACTGACTTTGAATATCAGCAGGCGATAAAAGAGCTGTGAGAAAAAGAAAAAGCGGAGCAAAGGAGGCTGGGAGTGGTAGAGAGAGGGACTGCGTCTGAGTAGCATAGTCAGGTCAGGGCGGGCTTCGGTGAGTAGTGAGACCCGAGCGAGGTGAACGAGGGAGCCGCATCCTGATCTGAAGACCGAGTTCCAGGCAGAGGGGACAGGCCCGAGCCGAAGGCAGGCGCTCGCCCGGCGTGCTCCGGGAAGAGCAGGGAGGCCGATGTGAGGCTGGTGGAGCTGAAGTCATGGAGGTCCCAGGGACAAGAGCATGCTGGTCACGGATGGGTGCTCATCTTACTCAGAGGGAAAGGTTTGGAGCAGCGCAATGACATGGCCTGTCTTATCTGTTAGAAGGACGATGGTAACTGCTGCACTGAAAGTGAGGCAATGGTACAAATAGACCAGTTAGGCTACTGCTGAAAACCAGGCAGAAGCTGATAGTGACTAAACAAAGTTGAGTTTCCAGAGCTTCTCAGTCAAAGGATGTTAGCGAGAGTTTGTTATAGGATCTGGGCTTGTGATGGGATTATTTGGGGAGGGTTCAGGGAAGTGGGGGCTTCCCTGGTAGCTCAGAGGTTAAAGCATCTGCCTGCAATGCGGGAGACCTGGGTTCGGTCCCTGGGTCGGGAAGATTCCCTGGAGAAGGAAATGGCAACCCACTCCAGTATTCTTGCCTGGAGAATCCCATGGACGGAGGAGCCTTGCGGGCTACAGATCACAGGGTCGCAAAGAGTCAGAAACAACTGAGCGACTTCACTTCACTTCAGGGAAGTGGACTTCGCTCTGGGTTGGATGCGGTCAGGAAGCAGGGGTAATCCTATGATTGGGGGTACTAGTTGTTATCTAATCAGGAGGAAAAAAAGGAGCAGTCACTTATATCAGACGGGAAAGGGGGATATTTGGCCACTTTTTGTGACTGGGATTCCGTACTTATTTTATTCTCTGCTCAAACATGGCTAAGGAGCAGTCTTTTTTTTTTTTTTTTTTGGTAAAGATCCATCTGGTCTGAGGCTGATGTTCTGTGACATCGGACTCCGAGAACGCCACAGCCTGGCCCTGAGAACCAGGCCGGGTCCAAGCGACACCAAGGCGCAGCTGTCGGGGCGGCTCTTCCCTTTCAGACCCTTCCCCCTGGAAGAGGCATACGTGGGACTTCACCAGCAGTCAGTGGGCGGGCCTCCCCCTTCCACTGCAGGGGGCGTGGGTTTGATCCCTGGGCTGGGAACTGAGATCGCGCATGCTGCAAGGTACAGCCAAAAATTTTTCTTTAAAAGTCATATGTAAAAAAAAAAAAAAAAAAAAAAAAAAGTCATATGTGCGCACAGTACACAAATTCGCATGCTATTTCAGAGGCCCCATGCAAGTCCATGCATTGACCTCATGACTGAAAACCCCTGTCTCAGAGCTGGGAATTTAGCAGCCAAATCTGGAAGGTTCTCAGAGATACAAAGTAACTCTGCATCCAAGGGTTTTCCTAGTCCTGAAATCAGATGGATTCTGCGGGTTTATGTGATGTGTCTTGTCACCAGGGGCCTGATCTTTAACTTGAGATTCAATTATCCCTTTATGCCTCTGACTCAGAAAGAAAGGAAGTTAGGAGGAAGAAAGGAAAAATGAAGCAGAGAGGGTGGTGGGTAGGAAGAGATGGGAGGGAAAGAGGGACAGGGTTTTGTTTAAGGACAAGAGGATAAGATGAGAACTCCATTTCTAAGAACCTTCTGGATCCTTCTCAGCTGGCACGGTCCCCATCCTGACAGACATGTTGGCAGAAGCCGGTCTGTTCCTTGGAGCTTGGGGTCCACTCCTTCACTGTTTCCATCATTATAATGAGATGTGTGGTATATTGCGTACACCATCGTGAGTTATATAATCCTAAAGTGTCCGAACCAGGAAGGACCTAGAGCTTACCTCGTCCACTTCCTTCCTTTTCACCTGGGAAAGCAGTCCCAGAAGGGCAGCTGCCGGCGGTCACAGCGCTGCTCAGTGCAAGGGCTGGGGCACAACCCCAAGGCCTCTGACTCTGTGCTCAGGGTTCTTCCCACCATGCAGATGCATGGAGGTTACAGAGAAACCGGGATGGACTCTCTGTAAAGAAGCCTTTTCTTGGAGCCAGAGCCATTCAGAGATAACCTAGGCTTTCCAGGGGGACCAGGGTCCCCATCAGTTCCGCCGTCCAGGGATGCTGCAGACACATTCAAAGTAGGAGGCTGGTCCCAGTGATGTCCAATGTCCCTGCGGCTCCGAGAGACCATTAATAGAAAGGAAAACATCTGTTTTCCTTCCTTAAGCCTCCATGTTCACATCTGAAAACAATTCCCACTCCAGAGGATTTCTGAGAGACTTAAGTGAGATAACACAGATCTTGCACATAGAGTGATGAGCGCAGGGCCTGGCGCAATCAGTGTGATTTGCAGTTGTTAATACAGCCCTGGCTCACGACAAGGGATGAACTCAACCAAGTTCTTGCCTGGCATCGTGCTAACTGCGTTTCGGGGAGCAGCCTCTCAGCATCTCACACCCATCGTGTGAGGACTGTCGTCATCTTTACTTTGGGAAGGAAGCAGCTGAGGCCCCAGGTCTCACACCTTTACGAGCGGTAGGGCCATGACTCAAACGTGCATCTTTTGGGCTCCGGGGACCCTGCTTCTAGCCTCTGAGCTGACTGCGTTTTCCCACACAGGAAGGGCGAGTAGCGTGGTCACCCTGTGATCCTGGCGAAGCTTCTGCCTCCCTGTGCCTCGGCGATGTGTGTTTGCTGGAGGCACTGAGCCGCGTCTGTGCTGGGACCACAGGTGAGGCCGAGGGAGGCAGGTGAGGACTCTGGGTTCAGGGTCCTGGGGCAGTGGGAACGCTGGCGTTGCTGTAGAAAATGAAGGAGGGTGGCACCAGAGATAAACGTCAGAGCTCTGTAAAGCGTATCCTGGAAGCAGCTTCCATGTGGGTAGAACACAGCTGGTAGGACTCTGAATTGACAGGTCTTCCTATGTCGCCTCAAGGATTTTAATCTGCCAGTAGAGTTGCCGTTTTTTCCTTTAAGTTAAAGCCTCCCTAGAGACCATCTAATCAAGCTCTCCCCATTTCACAGAGGAAGAAACAACCCAGGAAAGAGCAGGCACTCTCCCAGGGGTCCCACGAGGGAATCAGGGCTGGACCAGAGCGCCAGGCTCCGCTTCCCCATACCAGCACCCGGGGTCTGTTCCTACCGGCTGGGCCGAAGGGGCAGGCGGGCAGAGACCAGAGCCAGGGGCTGGGGTCCAGGGCTCACATCGCTAGCAGATGAGATGAGAGGAACCAGGACTGTCCTGGAAAGAGTGACTTTCATTTGGCTGGAGTCGTGCGTGTCTACGTGTGTGTGTGTGTGTGTTCTGGCGTTGCTGGGGGTGGGTGGAAAGGGGGGTTGAAGCTGACTAAGACAAGGGAATAGGAGCTAAGGAAAGAATTATATGGCTTAATAAACTTTTTTCCAAACAGAATCTTTAGGAAATTAGAGTCAGGACTGAAGTCTCATTTCTGAGAACAGGGAAAGGAGATGTGGCCAGAGTAGGAGAAAGCAGGGAGAAGGTGTCCTGGGTCAGTCGGGGCCTGGGGCAGGGTTGGTGGGCATTTCTGCTCCTCCTGCCAGCTCCTACCAACTCTAAAGGCAGAGGTCCAACTGTGACTTGCTCAGTAATTAGATGCTGGGTGTGGAGATTACAGCGGCCTCTCTGACTGGGCTTCCCAGGTGGCGCTAGTGGTAAAGAAACTGCCTGCCAATGCAGGAGACATAAGAGATGCGTGTTTGATCCCTGGGTCGGGAAGAGCCCCTGGAGGCGGGCATGGCAACCCACTCCAGTATTCTTGCCTGGACAATCCCACGGACAGAGGAGCCTGGCGGGCCCGTCCATAGGGTCGTGAAGAGTCGGACACGGCTGAAGCAGCTTAGCATGTTCCATGTGACTGCAGTGTGTGTGTGTGTGTAAGAGATGGACACAGAGAAAGAAGCGGTCACCTCGGGGAAGAAGTAAGCGCTGCCCCGTGGCGGCCGGCTCTGGTCTCCCAGTCATATAGCTTTCTGTGCCTCTGTTCTCTGCTTTGGAAGCGAGGCAGTCATTTCAGCCAGCCCGACGTACAGGGCTGTTGCAGGATGAAATTGGATCGAACACGTGAGAGAACTTTTAAGCTATAGGATTTTGAACAAATACGGTAATGGCATCAATAATCAAAAGCATCTTTGTGCGCAGATACCACAGGCAGAGACTGCCTGGTGAGCGTTTAAAAGACTCAGAGAGGGTCTGCTCTCTTCATCGCCCCCAGGGCGTCAGATTTCGCTGTTAGAGCTTCATTCCTTTGGCTCTGCAGGCTGGCAGTCTTAGAGCAGGGTTTTCAAGGTGCTGAAACACGCATTCTCAGGCCCCACCTCAGACGGACTGAATCAGAAACTCTAGAAGGGAGTACTGAAATCTATACTTTAAACATTTTCAGAAAATATCATAGGTACATTACAATTAAGTATTGTTCTAGAGCTTGTGAGAATGCAGAGCCTAATTTTGTGGGTCTGGGGTGGCCGGAGACTCTGCATCTCCCAGGTGATGCCTGTGGTGCTGGTTCTTGGGCCTAACAAGTTTCCAGATTGCTCCATAAATCAGGGATTCCCCCATGAACGGAAGCAACTGTTTATCAGCCAGCACTTTAGTTGAGAACCATTGCGCCCAAGGCCTTGCAGAAAACTCCGAGGGATTCTGGGGACAAGAGAAACACAGCTTCAAAGAGAAAGAGGTCTTGAGAAAAAAGAGGAGGTAGGAGGTGCTAAAAGAAAACTAAATCGTCTTTGTAGAATGTGGCCAGAGGAGGTCTGGGCGTCAATTAATCCTTCAACTCGCCAAGAGCCTACTGTGTTAGGCACTGTGATACGTTCGGCACATTCATCAGCTTGATGAATCTACAGACAACCCCGTGAGTTTGGTACAGAGGAATAAACCAAATAAAAAGAGGTTAAATGACGCCCCAGTAGGTGGTGGAGCAGGGATTGAGAACTCAGGCAGGCTGACTCATTAGCACTGATTCCGCCTCAAATTTGGTCTCTGCCCTCAGGAAGCTTACAGTCCCCTGAGGAATCTGGGCGAGGACTGATAATGGCCCACACCTGGACGATGCCCCGTCTGGCCCTGTATTTCGAGAACCTTACATACAACTGCTACTTTAGCTCTTGTAGCCACTCTCCGAGACCAGCAAGGCACAAACGCGCGGGCCTGGCTGTGCGTGGAAGTGCCCGAGACAGGCTTCTGTGCTCCTGTGGGCGGGTGCATAGCAGAGACTCGTATCTCCCGGTGATCAGCGTCCCGAGCAGGAAAGCTCCGGCTCAGGAAGAGCCCAGGCAAGGGGCCTCCAGAACCGAGTCCGAGTCCCCCTCGGTCCTCAGCTTCTCACCCCTCCCAGCGTCCCAGGCCCGCCTCCAGGATGGCCTCACTGTGCTGGAGGGCAGGGGCACCTACCACCCACTGCGGCTCCTGCCCCAGACCCACGTTCACACAGCGGAAAGCCCTGCCTGCCCCAGGCAGGCCTGCAGAGGCCAGGCGGCCACCCCTGCAGACAGGTGCCGGGGAGGGGCCAGCTGCGGGGCTGATTGCTGCTGCTGCGGCCGCCGAAGGCCCCTACCCCAGCTCCAACCTGCCCCCAGCCCCATTTCTAGCACATGCCCTCTCTCCCTCCCTCCCCCGCATGCCAGAGATCACTGCCTTGGCACTGGGGATTCAGAAGGACGCCTAACAAATGATCACTGACCCAACATCTTGGCAAACCTATTTGATGATACATTCCAAGAGCCAAGATGTGTTTACATCCCTTGATCCAGTAATCTTCCTCCTGCTGGATTATTTATATAAATTCCCAAAAGTAGGGGGAGAAAAAAGTTCATACACAAAGATCTTCTATGCAGGATTATTTATTCAGTAAATATTTACGGAGTTATTTCTCTGTGCCAGACACAGTTCTAGATGGTGTAATCAAGATAAACAAGGTCCCTGCTTTCCTAGGGATTCTGGGGAGAAGGACAATAAATACCCACATAAATGAGAAAAATAATCTATTTACTAAATTCTCTGCAGGGAATTAAAGGTCAGCAATGGAGAAAAACTGAGTGACTGCTCTCGATGGGGTGGTCGGGGGTCTTTTTGTTGTCACTGTTCAGTCGCTAAGTTGTGTCCGACACTTTGCGACCCCACGGACTGCAGCAAGCCAGCTTCCCTGTCCTTCACCATCTCCCGGAGTTTGCTCAAACTGATGTCAATCGAGTCAGTGATGCCATCCAACCATCTCATCCTCTGTCACCCTCTTCTCCTCCTGCCCTCAATCTTTCCCAGCATCAGGGTCGTTTCCAATGAGTCCGTTCTTCACATCAGGTGGCCAAAAGATTGGAGCTTCAGCTTCAGCAGCAGTCCTTTGAGTGCTTTCTTTTGGATGGACTTGATGATGGGGTGGTCGGGGAAGTTCTCTTAGAGGTCACTAAATAAGATGACGTTTAAGCTGAGATTCTCAGACAAAAAGGGGCAGTCACACAGACCTAGAGGAGATCATTCCAGAAAGGAGGCCAGTGATCCAGGGAACTGCAAGCAGGCTTCTGTGGCTGGGTCAAAGCAAGCAAGTGATGGGAAATGAGGTCGGAGGATGGGAGGGACCAGATCAATAGGATTTTGTAAGCATGAGTGAGGTGTTCGGATTTGATTCAGCAGAGAGCACTGAGCAAAGCAGATAAGACCACGTTACAGATAAAAAGGGGGCAGGGAGGGAGACCAGCTCGGAGCGATTGCAGCTGTCTTGGCAAGAAGTGAAAGCAGCTCCAACTAGAATGGTAGAAGTGAAGAGACGAGGATGGATCTGGGATACTTTTGGAGCTAGGGCTGAAAGAGTTTGCTGAAGGAGTTGGGACGGGGGTGGTGGAAGCAGAGGACTCGAGGTTTACTCAGGGATTCTTGGCTCGAGCTGCAGCAGGTGCCGTTCATACCCCTGGGGGAAGCAGGAGAAAATGCAAACTTAGGAAAACGAGGAAGGAAGATGTGGGCTGAACTGTG
Organism: Muntiacus reevesi; assembly: GCF_963930625.1. Lineage (NCBI taxonomy): Eukaryota > Metazoa > Chordata > Mammalia > Artiodactyla > Cervidae > Muntiacus > Muntiacus reevesi. The sequence goes on along the minus strand of NC_089258.1, from coordinate 40,573,133 downwards.
TCTCCCCTAAAAGATCCGCTGGAATCCTCCCCCACCCAGCACCTCAGAATGGAAATGGGGTTGGAAATAGGATTGTTGCCGGGGTCGTTAGTCCAGGTAGGATGAGGTCATACTGGAGGAGGGTGGGTCTCTCCTCTAATGTGACCAGGGTCCTTAAAAGAAACACACAGGGAGAACACAGACTCTGGAAGGAAGCCAGCCACGTGGAGAATTTGATTGGCAGGCAGTAGTAACTAGCAGGAAAGGCGCTTGGATATTGAGTCCCTTGACCTGTGGCTGTGAGGCGCCCTCAAATCTCTACTAGGTCAGGATACGAAGCCTGAGACACAGCTGAACTTTCAGGCAACGGTTAAGTGGCTTTACCTGAGGGCTCACAGGGACTTCATTGTTGGAAGTGACAGGAGAAAATACCACCAATTAGAAAGATAAGATGGAAGACAACAATCCGTTTACAATGGCCAATGTAATCGATACCTAGAGTGAACAAGACTTGAAGTATCTGATCATAAATCAACTTCCCTTTGTCTCCCACCCCGCTCTATACATGTGTTCAGAGGAAAGGGAGAGAAGCCCATTTCCTGACCTTTGATAAAAATTCACACATCTTAGGACTTTTCTGATCATCTGCTCATTCTGAGGACATAAAAAACTCCTGTGGTCCCTGCAGTCACTCAACAAACTCTGTAAATCAGTCCCATACAAAAGCAAAATCCAAGCTTGATTTAAAGTCCAATCTTTTCTCCAATCGGGGCTTGCTGCAGGTGGGACCTCTATAGCTGGGAAAGGTGGCGAGGACCGCTGCTTCCCTTTCTCCAGACCGCCCTCCCCCGTGTGCTGGCTGTGACCTCTGCTCTCTCCAGGGCTAAGGGTCGGCAGCGAGAAGGGGAGGGCAAGGGGAGCAGGAGAGATCGTACTCGGCGGCCCTGTGGTTGGGTGGCTTTCTTTGGCTGCCCTGGTCTTCGTCGCAGCGCATTGGTGTCTCGCTGTGGCCCGCGGACTCTAGAGCAAGCAGCCCACGGGTTTAGTTGACCTGCAACATGCGGGATCTTGGTTCCCTGACCAGGGATGGACTGCGTGTCTCCTGCATTGAAAGGCGATTCTTAACCCCTGGACCACCGGGGAAGGCCCTGTCATAAGCTGGCATTAAAGCTGACTTCCATGTGGGCACATCCAAGCTCTGAGAACCTCTCGCCCTCACACAAGTACCACACCATCTGGTATCCCACGGGTCAGCCCTTCTGAAGCCCTAAGAATCAATGGTACCCACGCCCCGATGGACAGACCAGAGAGGTCTTCACATCAGTTCTTCCGGTGCCTGTCCCATGTCTAGTCAACGGGAGTGGCATCCTATGCATAAACCGACTTTGGGAGTTCAGGCTGGTCTGAGCAGCAGCGTCTCTTCCTCGTCTTGTTTATCTAAGATGACTCCCATCCCTCATCTCGTCAATGTCTCTGCTGGCTGTCAGATAAGTCTATGTGCCTCCCCATCTCAAACCCCTGTAGACACGTCTTACGCTCTACAAGTAGACTGCATAAAGTTCTTTTCTCTTGACTTGAGAAGCAGCTCTCGCCAACACATTCAGTCTTCATTCAACCCTAATCTCCTAATGAAAGAATAGGGGGTCTCAGGGATCTTTCTATGGGCTTCCCAGATGGTGCTGGTGGTGAAGAACCCAGCTGCCAATGCACGAGACGATCCCTGGGTTAGGAAGGTCCCCTGGAGGAGGGCGTGGCAGCGCACTCCAGTGTTCATACCTGGAGAATCCCACGGCCAGAGGAGCCTGGCAGACTACAGTCCATGGAGTTGCAACCTCAGACATGATGAGAGAATAAAGAACCTCAGGGATCTTTCTATAGCACCCTACCTCCCGGCGGTAGACCCACACAAGCACGTGTGCCCAGACATGGGGGTCAAAGATGAATCCAACACTTTCTTGGGGTCTCAGATGGTTAGGAGGGCCACGGCCTGCATGTGTTAGCACAAGGCTAGATGGCTCCCGCTGGACACAGTGGAGAAGGCTCCTTAAAGAAGGCAGCTTCTTAGCTGGGTCTTAAAGAAGGACTGAGATCAGGACAAGCCGAAATGAAGTCTTAATAATGAGAGCAAACGCTGAGCAGGGGAACAGAAGGAAGTGTGCACAGAGGCCCTGGGTGGCTCCCTGCAATGAAACACATCGAAGACAAGGCCAAGCCGACCAAAGATGAACAGAACCAGGGGTCTGGACTTCTTCCTGCCGGAAGTGAGATGTTTTGGAAGATTTGGAAAGGGCAGCAGGCTGGAGGGTTGGGAAGGGCAGTGACTAATTCTCGGTGAAATGTGTTCTTCATTTCCTTGAGTCATTAACCAGGGCCCCATTAAGAAGAAAAACAAAACAAAAACCTTCCAGGACCTGCTTTCTTTTCCAGGAAAACCCTTACCCTTTGGAACCTCTCACAAGTTCAGTTTATAAAGACATCCAATCCTGTTTTCCCTGTTAGTCAAGGGGCCTGGGCACAGCTGCCAGGACCCTCCTCCAAGCCCTGGAATTCTCAGCTTGAAGCCTGATGGGGCCGGTCAACCCGCCCCCCAGGGTGCCCAGCGCTGCCCTCTGGAAGGGGTTGAGAAGGGCTTCCCTCTATGAGCAGAAGGGCCACGGAAACCTTGCCTTGATGAGCCCAGCCACAAAGGCCCCGCCTTGGGCCCTCGGGAGCCAAGTGGGAAAAATCCAGAAGGCTGCACAGCCAAGAAAACAGCGGGTTTGGATGCAGTCCCAGCTCTCCCCTTCTTTTCTGACCTTGAGACCTCACTCAGCTTCTACGTCTTCATCTGTAAAATGGAAACACCACCATCTACCTCACAAGGTTGCTGGGAAGGTTAAGTGAGAGGTGGTCAGCACAGCCAGCTCACAGCAGATGCTCAACAAATCTCCCGCTCCTCGTTCCCCCAGCATCTCTCTGGGTCTGGTTTCCTCGGCCACTAAACATGGTGGGGATTCAAGGAGGGAGTTGAATCTGAACAGGTTCCCAACCTCTGCCATCTGCCCCACGTACAGGCCCCGGGGAGACGGAGGGCCTTTCTCTGCCATGTCTGAGCTCTGGGAGCTCTTTCTTCTATTATTTTCCAAAAAAAAAAAACCAAAAAAGAAAACCCCAAGCCACGTAGTGGTAGCCCACGCTGGCGCAGGCTTGCAATGAGCCCGCAGCCCCGCCCCCCAAGCGCCTCTGCCCAGTACTACCCCCTGACTCAGTTTCCCCACCCGGAAAGGGGCTGTAACCGGACAGGCTGGGCAGACGGCGCCCAGCAGAGGGCGCGCTGAGCGTGACCTCCTGGCGGGGCTCTGGGGAAAGGCACCCAGCCAAGGAAAATTCTAGTGGAAAAATCGAAGAAAGGATTCCAGGTTTATGAGTCCCAGACTTTGAAAAACAGAACTGCTGAGTTGTCTCCTGAGTTAGGGGAAAAGAACACCACAGCCGCCTCAAGATTTCCAGGAAACAACTTGTGAAGGCTTTGGGCGAAGCTGGCGAAGGGGGAGGCCTGGTTGGGGAGGTGGGAGATGGGGATGGGCGTGCGCCTCCGGGAGCGCCCCGTGAGTGGCAGGCCTTCCTGGGCAGTTCTGGGGGTGGGGCTACGGACTGTGGGTTTACCTGCGCTTGCATCCTTGTGCGTTTGCATGCCCGTAGGCAAGCCCACAGGTGTTCATTGAGCACCTTCTACGTTCTGTTAGGTGATGAGGATGCAACAGCAAATAAAACACCCTGAACTCAGAGCTGGGTTTACCGAGAGGTGCAGAGTAGCCGGCATTCCAGTTCAGTCGCAGGCTTCCCTGAAGGCTCAGCAGGTGAAGGGCCTACCTGCGATGCAGGAGACACAGAAGATGTGGGGTTCGATCCCCAGGTCGGGAAGATCCCCTGGAGGGAGAAATGGCAACTCGCTCCAGTGTTCCTGCCTGGAGCGTCCGGTGGACGAAAGAGCCTGGTTGTGGAGTTGCAGACAACTGAACAATGAAGCACGCAGCACGCGGAGGTGAGCGCGCAGCTAACACCAGGCAGCCGCCAGCAGCGCGGCCCTGGAGACTTCGGACGCTCAGTCTCCTTAGTGGGAAGGTGGAGATCCTGGGAGACAGCAGGCGCGTGTAAACGTTGGGTGACTCCCATCCGTTGTGCACAAGGCCTGCACCTGGATAAGCGCATGCGGTGTGTGCCGTCCCAGAGAGCTTCATGCCGGGCATTAGCTCATCTGCTCAGGCCGCGTGTGTGATGTGCCAGGCTCTACCAGAGGCTGCATGTTGTGGCCCTCAGATACGGTTTGTGAGGATGCTCATCCGGTTAGGGTTTGGCTTTGGGGAGCATTCTAAAAATCAAGCTATTACACGTAAAAATCCAGATTTACAATTTCTCTAGAAGCCTTGGAAGATCTGGCCATCCTGCAAGCATTTGCATGTGTGTGCCTCTGTGCCACGGTTCTGCTGCGCAGAGATATGTCCTTTCCAGGAGCACCCTCCCCCCTGGCTAGCCTCCAGGCCTGTCCTTGGAGGGACTCCAGGGTGGCTTGGGCGCGCTCATGTGCAGACACGTTCTCTGTGAACGGAGAAGCAGGACCCGGCGAGAGCTGGTGCCAGGCCCTGGCCTCCCCAAGCAGCTCCGGTTTCAGTAATCAGAGGGGCTGGAGCGGGCTGAGGGCCCTCCCCACGGCCCTCTGTCTGTATAGCTGGACGCTGCTTACAGAAGAGAAGCAACCAAGGACGGAAGCCAGACAGACTAGCTTTTCTTGTGTATTATTTGATTTTGCGTCTTAAAAATTCCTGCACTCTAGCTCCAAAATGCTTAAGGCAATGAGCTCCGCAGAAAATGTGGCTAAATGTCTATACTGTGGCTCTTCTAAAAATGAGCAAATAGATTCGTGGTAGAAGTGAAAACTGTTGATTACATTTGTGGAGCCACAGATATGAGAGACAGGATGGATGTTTTCCTAACATCCCTGGATCCTCTTTAGATGGCCAATCAGTCTCCCTTAATAGATACTTACTCGGGCGGGAGACAGAGGCTGAACACGAGGGGCCTACAAAGACGGGTACACCCTGCTCTCTGGCCCTCGGGAAACCCAGTTTGTGAAGAGACAGCCAATGAGAAATGAATGCAGAAACAAGAAAGGACAGGGATATAACAGACATCTGGGGACAAAAGACGTCAGAACATAGAGGGAGATGCCTCTAAACTCTGACTTAATGTGCAAGCTCTTTCCCCAACCTGAGCCCCCGTTTCCCCTTTTAGACAAGAAGCTCAGAAGAGATGAGTAAGCATCAACTCCATGTGTTCACGATCCGAGCCCTGAGCTTGGGTATCCTTTGAGGGAACACAGGTTGCAGCCCTGGTTCATAACCCCTTACTCCCTGCCCCATATTCTTGTGCTGTGAATTCGTCTAGCTTGAGCTCTGCAAGAAATCCATCAGGTTTTTCACATTTCTTTGTCTTGAAAAAAAAATGTGTCTGGAGTCCAAAAATATGACTGGAGTCCAAAAAGACCAGGCATCTGATGGAAGCTGCTAGCATCCATTTAGACGCTCCTGGTCCAGCTGGGGAAAGCAGCCCCTCAAGAGGTAGGAGAGTTGCACCCCTTCCCCAGAACCAGGTTTGAGGGGTAAAGAATTCGCCCTGAAGGGTTGCGCTGAGGTCATTCTCCCACTTTGCAGATGGGAAAAATAAGGTCCAAAAATGGAACAGAGTTTCCCCACTGTCCTGAAATCAATGTCAGAGGCAGGTCTCCTGATTCCTGAGTCAGAGCTCTGCTCACACACTGATTCTTCTCTCTCGGGTTGAGTCGTGAGAGAAGGATCCCCGGGCTTATCCTTCCTTGGGCAGATGTCAACTGCTTTGCAGCTAGAACATCGAGTCATCCCTGTTCCTCTCAAGCCAAGAGCCTGGGAAACCCACCCTCTCAAAAGTAGGAAGGAAGAGCGATAATGCTGTAGCCCAGCAAAAGGCCTTGGAGGTCTGGGCATCCACCTTCAGAAGCATCTGTAATTGTCAAGAGTCCCTGAATGAAGGGATTTGACACATAGCAAAACCACATTTGTAGAACAAGGCACCCGGGTGGCCAGAGATGGTGAAGAGAAGCAGCAGGTGGGCTATTTCAGACCCAAAGCTGTCTGCCTTCCTCATCGTGGGCCTCATAAGAGCTTGTCGACATCAAAGGGGCTATCCGCCAAGCTCTTTGCCTGGAACACATTATCATCCCTGTGAGAGTCGTTGGTACCCCCATCACAAACTGGAATCTCCATGGCACTCTCAAAGCGGCCAGTCCCACAAATAGTTGGGAAACCCCTGGGGACGGCTCTGGGGCCTCCAATTCAAAGGACTTCTGAAGTGCATTGCTTCTTTGCTTAAAATCTGAAAGTCTGTTGAGATAGGAAAAATCACTAGGCATAGAAACTTCTTTCAGAGAAGAACCCCAAATTTCTTATCAAATTTTCCCTAGAATGCTATTTCTAATTTCACAACACCCTAAAAAAATCAGGCCAAAGATAAGTAACATTTTGTGACGATGGTGAGATCATCATTGATGATTATGACCTCAAGTAAAAATGATTATGGATGGTGTCTTGAGTATTAGCCATTGATTGAACAAATGTTTATTGATTGCCTCCTCTGTGCTGAATCAGGGGAAAACACAACAAAGAAATCAGACAAAGCTTTACTTTAACACCTTTAATTCATTTAATTTCTTATATTCATATAATTCACAAATTCTAGTGGTACGGGGAAAGAAACCTGTAAACAAGCATAGTTTATAAATTGCCACTTATAACAAGTATAGAAAGAACAAGATGGAGAGTAACAGAAGGAAACCTGGGACATTTTAAATCATCACATCAAAGCAAAGAAGGTGTCCTATAGGCTAAAGGTTGGTTTTACAAGATCGTTTGGTAGATTGTTTCATTGTTGATATCAGCTGTGTATGAGTTACCATGGGGAAGTGCTTAACTTGGGTTGAGGAACTCAGGACCATTTGATCTTCTAATCTATCAACACTAGATGACTGATAACCTGTAATCATCTGTCTAATTAAACTTCCTGGTCCAGGAATCCGAAGTTTTCAGAGGAGGTATAGAAGATGTTGGCAGGAAAGCTGTTCACTAATTGTTTTTACTAAAGACAGGGACAGGGACAAAGCCTTCGGCTGGCTTTGAAAAGAAGGAGCATAGGGGCGAGAAGGGGAATGTCTGGCATTTATGAGTGGAGGACATAGTAGCCCATTCTGCCCCCCACCCCCCGCTTTAAGAGTTGACAAACAGAAACAGGACTGTCCCTAGCAGCCCAGTGGTTAAGACTCCGCTTCCACTGCGGGGACACAGGTCTGATCCCTAGTCAGGGAATCAGCATATACTTAATACGCTCAGTCACGTCCAACTCTGCTGCTTCCCCAGTGACACGGTGATAAAGAATCTGCCTGCCGGGGCAGGAGACACACGAGATGCAGGTTCGATCCCTAAATCAGGAAGATTCTCCGGAATAGGAAATGGCAACCCACTCTAGTATTCTTGCCTGGAAAATTCCATGGACAAAGGAGCCTGGCAGGCTGCAATCCACATGGTGGCAAAGAGCTGGACACGACTGAGCTCCGCCCACCTCCCCCACGCGCGCGCGCGCACACACACACACACACACACACACACACACACACGCACAAACAGAAGCAGCATGAATGACTGGCATTAGGAGAATGGACACCCGGTGCATTCACCTCCAGGAGCCGTTTGTCATGAGACCAGCAGCCAGGTCTGCCTCATTTACTGCTATAATCTGCCTGGGTTCTGGAAAGGAGAGAACAGTGTTCGCACCTCTTCTCGTTGATATCAGTAAACGGAACGAGGCACATGATGTGCCCAGATGAGAGCAGTGTCACAGTGACTGATGCTAAACCAAGTGTAACTGCTGATATCGCCACGGCTATTTTTACCAGGACCGCCAACCTCAGTCCTGCAAATGCTTAGGTTCCAACCTTGTCCTGCCCTCCCACCACCTGGAAGGCTAATGACGCTGGCAATGTAATCTCTTCCTCCTCCGATGCCCATCAGGACTGTGACACCTGGAAAGGCTCAGTTGTTGGGGGAAAAAGAGCTCGAACCGTTGGGACAGCAGAGGCAAGCCAGCTCAGGAGAGAATCCCAGTTTCCATCTCGGGGATCTGGCAGTACTCACTGGATCCACCATTTTTAAACCATGTTCCTAGAGCCTAGAGGTCAGGATGCCCAAGGCATAGACTCCTAGTTGTCTGCTTCGCTTAACGGAAGGTCCCTGCTTCTAGCTGGTTTGCAGGCTTGGGCTCTGGGCTTCCCATGTAGCACTAGAGGTAAAGAACTGGCCTGCCAGTGCAGGAGACATAGGAGACGTGGATTCGATCCCTGGGTTGGGAAGGTCCCGTAGAGGAGGGCGTGGCAAGTCACTCTGGTATTCTTGCCTGGGGAATCCCAGGGACAGAGAAGCCTGACAGACGACTGAGGCGACTTAGCATGCTTCTTTGGGCTCCAGGTGGAAAAGCATTTGAAGACAGTCTCACAGCTAATACAAGTTTTGAGATAACCCACGGCATTCCACCCAGGTCATTTTCCACTTAAAAAACAAAAACAACACTATGGACTATAATTTGTTGAACTATTGCTTAAGCATTCATTTATTCATCTACTCTCCCCCCAAACTGCTTTAGTGACAGGGAGAAACACACACACACACAAATGTCCTGACCCCTAGTCCAGGGCTCATTCCAAAATATAAATATATCCTCCAAAATACCTGTACAGGTTTCAGCTGGGGGAGGCGGGGTGCAGAGAGAAGGAAGACACAATTTCATTCCAGTACGAAATTATCAGCGCCTTGTCAATTTTCACCATTTTTCTATTCTACCTCTTAGAAGGGATGAGAAGTCTCTCCTCTAGGAAACAGGGCGGGCCAAGGAGGTGATCAGACACTCAGGGGCCTGTCACCCGTGCTCTACCATCTTCAATGCAGAACGGCTCAAAAAACTTTAATTTTCCAGAGTCCTCCTAACTACTCCATCCTTAGCTCCCTACAGGAGCCACAAGCTTAAAAGGCTACAAGGCTAGCAGGCAACCTCAAGGTCAAGAGTCTGACAGCTAAAGGACTGGGGGAAGACTGGAAAAGGGAAACCTTCTGGCGGCTCTTAGAGCAAGCAGAGCAGATAGGGATGTGAGAGGCCGGCTGAGGCTCAATCACCCCCTTACTTCCCTGTGTGTGCTTCTTGTTTCCAGTCGTGGCCCCAGGTTCGTACCACCAGACCTTACGCCTTAGCCACATGCACTACTTTTCTTCTTAAACTTATTTTTGGAATTTTTTTTTCTGCTGGGTAGAGATGAGTGGTCTCCAAGAGGTTTTTATTCCTCTCTGAGTCACGTTCAGCCTCATTGGGCTCTGCTTTCAATTTGCCGCACCCTGATGGCTCAGAGGTCCCCTGGTGATGCCCCCTCTATTTCAAGAGCCCCCCAAAATAAGTCCAGTGACTACAGATAAGTTTTTGGTACTTTCCAAAATTAAACTATTTCCCTTGGTAAATTTCCACCAAATGAGCTCATTAATCTGAAAACAGGATGTGGCACATGAAGAGAGTAAGGTCAGGTTGACTGCTCACTTACGCTGGCTTGGGGCAGAGAGGAAGGGGTGGGTGGGACAGAGATGGGACCACAGAATGGCTTTTAGAGGCCCCAAAGCCTTCACGGATTGCACTGGGAATCAAGGAGTTTTTAAATCAGAGACTCCAAGCTCTAAATCCTTTTCTCTTAGAATTGAGAGTGACCACAGAAGCCACCTCTAGTCAACGTCCCACAGATTGCCGGCCTGGAGGCCCCTTAGACCCTCAGCCTGTCTGCAGGCAGCTGTCTCCCCTCCAGGACGGACTGGAGGCCCTCCTTTCTCCAGGGGGACGGTCCTGCAGCATCAGCAGAAGTTGGGAGTTCCGCCCCAGGTGAGCTAGAGGCTTAAACACATCCCAGGTTAAAAACAAACCAAACCAAAGAGGTAACACAGTTCCCAACTCCAGTTGGGTGTCAAGACAAAAAAATGAGACCCTAATACGTAGAGAATATAATGGATGACTCTGAGTAACGAAAACAAAACCAGCAAAGTAGGCAGGCTCACTCGGTCCTCTGCTAACAGCGCTGCAGATATTGATGGAGGGGCCTTTATCAAATTCGCAAAAACAAAGGTTGTATATTTAAACAAAAATTCTACCCCAACGCTAAATACCATAATTATTTAAATTGATATACACAAAGTTCATAGCGAATAAGTGATCGTGCGCGCGCGTGTGTGTTTGGACGAAACTAGTCTCGGTTCCTGAAAACACCCAGTTTTGTGGAAGCGCCGAGCGCTCGGAACCGCTTTGTACATCTCTGCTGATTGCGTCTAACTCAGCAAGCGCTGAGCTCGGATCTCCGCAGGAACCCGAGGGGCTAAGACGCGGCTGTAGCTACTTCCAGCCGCGCCCCCGCCAGCCCCCCGCAACAAGGGGCTGCAGGCAGGCAGAGGCCGGGATAGTTCGAGTCCCAAGTCTGCATTCGTTTATTCCGCGAATACTTCATACTGAGTCCCACACGTGTGCCATGAACTCGTGCGGGGAGAAGGAGAACGGAAGCAGGTCGGTTTTCGGTGCAAAAACAGACTGCCACACCGTGGATCCCACCCCGAGCCTCAGTTTCCCCATCTGGGAGCGCTCGCCCCGCCCCCGGGGCCGCCTCGGGAGGCGGCTCGGGCTGCAGGAACCGGCCCCGGGCCCGCCCTCCCCGGCTTCCGCCGCCGGGGCCAAGTCCTCCCGCCACCGGAAGCTCCGGCCGGGCCGCCGGGAGGAGGCGGCGGCGGCGGCGAGGTGGGTGCCGCGCGCCCCGCCCCAGCCCGCCTGCCCCGGGACTCCGCTCCCCGCCGGGCGCCCCAGGTGCGAGCCTCCCCGCGCGCCCCCGGGACCTGGAGTCCGGGCTGCCGAGCCCGGCCCGGGACTCGCTGCCCTGCCCGCGGGCCGGCGGCTGCTCTGCGGCCGCTCACCCTGGACTAGCCCGGCCCTGGTCGGTCGCAGCGCTGCGCACGCATCTCCAGCTGCGGCGGGTGGAGACGGTCGCCCGCCCTCGGGGGGACGCACGAGCCGGGCTGCGGGGCTCGGACAGGCCCTCCGGGCTCCCGGAGCCAAGCGGCGGGGGCTGGGCTCCGGTGGCGGGGCGCAGTGGGATCGCAGAGCCAGGAATCCGCCCACCCCTGGGGCAGCCCACGGGGACTCCCGGGGGAAGTGGTCTGGTCCAGCTGCGCCCGAGAGATGAAGGGAAGGCTGTGGAGACGCGAGTGCGCAGCGCGGAGAACCCTCGGAAGAGAAGGGGGTCACGGAGAGGAGGAGCAGCCGGAGAACGCGGGGGTGTGGATGGGGAGCACGGGAGGGCTGCAGGAAGCCCCAGCAAGGAAGGGGCTTAGAGAGGAGGCGCCCGGAGGCGAGGCAAGGGCTGGCCACGGGACTAGGTGGATAGACAAGCCCCGGGCATTGGGCAGCCTCGATTGGAGTGAGGAAGCGGAGCGCCCGTGTAGACAGTATTTTCTAAAAGTTCTGTTCAATTGAGGAGAACGTGTAGATGCTGGAGAGGAATGTGGAAAGCGTCTTAAAGCACCGCGTGTGGTTAGAACACAGGGATCCGGAGTCCCCATTCGGTATCTGTGAGCCCTTAGGCAAGTCACTGAACTTCTTGGAGCCTCAGTAAAGTGGGGATGAAGGGTTCAGGTGAAGATGAGATGAGATGTGCCTGTAAAAACACTTAACACGGGCACCTGCTCCTTCTCACTTTTAATCATTAGAGCAGCTTGGGCGGATGTTGAGGCCCATAGGAAGGAGCCGGGAGGCAGTGAAGGCAGAGAGAGAAAGGGACCCAAGAACTTGGGCAGAGAGAGAAATCTGGGATGCCTGTGCCAAGCCAAGGGATGGAGGGAACAGCTGGGGATGCAGAGAAGTTGGCAGGTTTGGGGTGTATGGTTAAGTGAGTGGCTTTGGGACAGTCTTTCTCTGAAGCAACCTTCAAAGTCATTTGCTGAAAGGGCCAGGCCAGGGCTGGCCCAGGTGAAGCTGGAGAACCTGATTTCCGCTGCAGCAGTAGCGGAGGATGCCTTGCCCTTTTTGCCAGTAACCCCTGGCAGACTCAGCATCGTTCCAGGGAAGGTGGGCAGTTGAATTTACTAGACTCAGAGGATAACATCTGACCTACCTTGCCCACTTGTGAGGCTCAACTAAAGTTGATGAATGTGAAAACACTATATATATAAGCATGATTTACCATTTTAATCTTTTTTCCTGATCTTGAGGAGCTGGAAGGGCTGCACCATCAATACCAAAGCCTTCTGAGCACTTGACTTGCGCTGTGCACCATGCCACACTTTCACCCACAATCTCATCTGGTTATTTCGACAGTCAGGTGAGGCAGGTATTATTATCCCCATTTTGCAGATGCAGAAACTGAGGTGCAGAGAAGTTACTGACCTTGCCCCAGGACCCAGAGCTAGTGAGTGTTGGACTCAGGACCCCAACTGAGATCTGTCAGACCTCAAAGCCCGTGATTTGAAACTGCTGTGAAAGTTGGCATGAGCCCTAATAGCAGCCCGCAGGACAGAAAGATGTGGAGGGATTGACTGTCTTTTCCATGGGTGCTGCGTTCAGTCGCTCCATCGTGTCTGACTCTTTGTGACCCCGTGGACTGCAGGCCACCAGGCTCCTCTGTCCATGGGGGTTCTCCAGGCAAAAACACTGGAGTGGGTTGCCATGCCCTTCTCCAGGGGATCCTCCCAACCCAGGGGTCGAACCCAGGTCTCCTGCATTGCAGGTGGCTTCTTGTCTGTCTAAGCCCCCAGGGAAGCCCGTCTTTTCCATTTGATAGATGAGAAAACAGAGGCTAGAAGCTCAGACCTCCCTCCTGGGCTCTGCAGGCTCCACGCAGCCCTGCTCTCGCCTCTCCTGAAGGGGAGGAAGAACACGGAGCTTAGAGTCACACACACCTGGCCCTGACCGTACTCTGCCACGGGTGCTGTGTGACTTCAGACCAGGCATCTTGCTTCTCTGTGCCTTTACGTGCCTGCGAAATTCCCAACAGCTGGCTCTAAGGAATATTGCCCGGGGCACAGGAGGTGTGCCAGGAGCCATGCTTCCTACACTGCCGAGGATCTGCCTCCCACCTGACTGCTGAGACCAAGTCTCCATGACCTTCTATTTATTTAGACCTTTGTTCTCCTCAGTGCCAGGAAGTGGTGGTGCCTGACCCGAGTCTGTGGCCACCTATGATTTCCTGAATGGGGCCGTGGGGGTAGGGCCTGAGCAGTCCATGGTGTCATCACCGTGCTGATGAAGGATGCCCCGGGCAGGGCTGGGGCCATCAGGGGCCTTCCTGCTGCCCCTGGTCACCTTGGCCATGGGGTCCTGGAATTTTAGCGCCCACAGAAGGCTTGGAGACGCCCTGTTGCAATTCCTTTTTTAATTTTTTACAGACAGGGTAACCGAGACCCACTGTGAGGAAGTGACTTTCACCTCCTCTGGATGGGGCAGAGCTCATACGCATGGAACTTTCATTTTTGGAGCTGCCTCCAGAACCCTGGGGATTTCCACTAGAGTGGTGATCACCCCCACCGAGAATCCCAGACTGCTCGGAGGACCCAGGGAATACAGACAAGTCAGGGACTGGAGCTCTCTCTGCCCCTGGCCCTGGGGAGGAGGTGGAGGAAGCCAGCCGCAGCCTGAGGTCCCCCGACAGGGGAAACTCTGAACTGCCGTCCCTGAAAGTCCGCGATGCGGTTCTTCTCTCTGTCTGACTTGCTCTTCACCTCCCTCTCACTCGAAAGAATGACTGGACGCTCCTGGAGCCTGCAGTCGCCATCCAGGGGATTTTTTGCACCACAAAGGGTAATTCCTGTCTCATCCCTGCTGTGACTCAGTGGTGACGTCGAACCATACAAGCCAGCGAGAAGATAAAGGCATCAGCCGCCCGCGTATCAGAGCGGGTGGCCCAGCAGAGCGCACCGCTTCTCCCAGCACAGACCACGGGGCTGGGCCCCTGCCCCAAGGAGCTTGGACCAGGCCCTCCACCCCGGGCCCGCCTGGGACCCCGGGATGGCCTCTGGCTCGGCCAGCAGCCCCCGCCCGGCCCCCGATGAGAATGAGTTCCCCTTTGGGTGCCCCCCCACCGCCTGCCAGGACCCCCCAGAGCCCGGGCCTGTCTGCTGTGCCGTCTGTCTCTCTGAGAACTCGAGGTGAGGGGTCGGAGGAGAAGGGGTGGGTGGGGAGGAGGCGCCGGGGAGGGACTCCTGATGGGAGGCAAGGGCGAGAGGACCCCTGGCTCTCAGGCAGGTGCCTGCATCTCTCTGTCCTCAGCTTCCCCGATACCACCCCGTCTGACTTCTGGCAGAAGGAGGAGACACAGAAAGCCCTCCACTCCCTCTGCGGAAGGCCGTCAAGGGAGGCAGAGCCTCTGAGCCCACCTGGGCTAACTCACTTACTGTGTGGCCTGTGCGCATGGCTTAACGTCCCCAAACCTCAGCGCCCTTGTCAATGAAATACCTGTAAAGTGATTTTCTACCTCCCAGGATTGTTACAAGGCCCAATCAATAACATTCCAAAAGATTCTTATAATAGGGAATTTATCTGTAAATTCCTGGGTAAATGACAAACTGCTGTACAGATGTATCTCCTTCCACAGTCTCACCCATCACCTCAGACTTCTGAGAACCCTTCTAAAGGGGACAAAAGTATCTAGTATATTATTGTCTGTTCATGTATTATATATTTACATGTGTATATTGTCCCTGTTCAGTTGCTAAGTCATGTCCAACTCTCTGCAACCCCATTGACTGCATCACACCAGGCTTCCCTGTCCCTCACCATCTCCTATATATTTGTATATACTTACCTTCATATTTTATATTATATACAAATACCTTTATATTTCCCTGGTGGCTCAGAAGGCTAAGAATCTGCCTGCAGTGCAGGAGACCCGGTTTCGATCCCTGGGTTGGGAAGGTCCCCTGGAGAAGGGCCTGGCAACCCACTCCAGTATTCTTGCCCGGAGAATCCCATGGACAGAGGAGCCTGGTGGGCTACGGTCATGGGGTTTCGAAGAGTCAGATGCAATTGAGCAACGAACACATCTTTTTATATAATACATGCTTTTGGCATACGTATAAAAATATACATATATAACATACACCATATATATTAAGATGTGTATATTATATTTATAAATAATTCAGAGAGGTGTGACATCAATATGATCATCAGAATCCCACCTTATTATGCAAGTATTATGTACCAACTGTGTGCCAGACACTCTTCAGAAGAGCCTTGGAAAGGTGGACACTGTTATCCTGGAGGACAATGAGGCCCAATGGAGAGATGAGGCCAGTTTCCTGGCAGAGGTGTTCTTAAACTGCCATACACCCCCAGCGTGACCTTTGCTGGGGACTTCACAGGTTAGGGAGGTGGGAAACTTCTGAGGCAAACTTGAGAGGTTCAAATGCTTTGACAAAGGAGAAGGCTGAGAGAAAGAGGAGAGGTGATGGTAGAAAGGGCAGATGGGGCGGGGAGCCGAGCTTGACTGGTCTCACCATCCTGGGCTTGCCTCAGGCTTTTGCAGTGGGGCTTGTGGTTTCCTTCCCTCTTCTTCCAAAACGTGGCAGGGGCAGGGAAGGGTCCCAGGTCTGACCTGCGTCTCTCTGCCTCGGCCCACCCCTACGTCCTCTGAGACCTTGTTCTCCTCCCTGTGGGATGGGCCTGAGCGGGGGCTCTCGCTGGGGGTCAGATCACTTTGCAAAAGCATGTAGGCCCATGTGTCATCTCATTCAGAATCTGACACCCACTTCCTGGTTAGGCATCTCAGGCTGGGCGTTCTTGGAGGCCCCTTCTTATTCTGAGAAGTCATCTGTAATTACTAAAAATAAGAGACCAGAATAAAACAGAGGAATCTGCAAAGAACTAACATAGTACACACCCGCAATCCCTTACCTGAACCCCTAGGGTCGGATGTATTGTGGAATGAAAAAGTTTTTCAGATTTTTGAAAAACCACTCAGTACATTACTCTGTAATTCTTCCAGCAGGGAATGGGGACATACCTTATATTCAAACATCAAGCAGTGATATTTCTGCAAATATAAATATTCATACTAAGTGGGATAAGACAGGTCTAATAGCCTGGTCAGTTCAAATCAGGTGTGGCTGCCAGAGAAGCTCACTGCAAGCTATGGGAAAACGTTGGGTGCCTGGTGATTTTGAGGTTTGGGAATGGTGGGTCTGGGATGGAGCTATATGCTCATGGGTCTCAGCTGCCATACCGGGCAAGGCCCAGGCCTTTGGGGCTCTGGGGTGGAGGTTGGTGTCATGGAGTCTCAACGGCTTTGCTCAGTGGCATTTCTGCTTGTGTTCCCAGGAATGGTGAGGATCGGATCTGTCCCAAATGCAAAGGGGAAGACACCCCGTCTGAAAGTCCAGGAAGCCTTCTGTCTCAGGAGAAGGTAAGCTGGTGCTGCCAGGGAGGATTGTCCATTGTCTCTGCTGGCAGGCACCTCCCTGCTTGTCCTGAGTCTAGGCTGAATTCCGTCTGTTGGTGGTGAGGAGACTGATGCTCACAGTGGGAAAGCCGCTTGTCCCACGCCGCCTGGCTGACCCGTGGCAGGTTCAGGCTGAGAGTGGCTGTCTATTCAGGGATCCACACACCACAGCCTCCGGGCCCGGCCCAGCCTGCTGCCTATTTGTAAGCTCACGAGCTGAGAATGGTTTTTACACTTAAAGGGTTTTCAAAAGTCAACAGGGGAATGAGATTCTATGACACGTGAAAATGACCCAGATTTCAAACTTCCAGATCCCTGAACAGAGCTGGACTGGTTCACAGCCACAGCTCGGTCATGTATGTCTTATGCGTGGCTGCTTTGGACCCGAGATCGCAGAGGTGAACAGTTGTAACAGAGGCCTTCCAGCCCCCAGATATTCACTCTCTGGCTCTTTCCAGAAAGAGTTTGCCAACTCTTGGTGGAGACAACTCTTTCTGACCCTGTTTGCTCTCAGACCAGGTCAGGCCAGCCTTAGCTCACTTCTCCGGCTTCCCCAAGCTGTGCTTCCAGGAGTAAGAGGGGCCAAAACGACATCCTCAGGCACCGTTTAGAACCCTGGCCCTTCTGAGCTGGAAAGACCCTTGTGCGTTATCTGTCCAGCCCAGAGGTGCCCACAAGGCAACCAACCGTGGTCCGTTCCCAAACCAGTTCAGGACAAAAATGGTTGAAAAAAGAAAGGAAGGAAGAAAATCGTCATGACTTTTTCTTGCAAAACTAAATTATTTCCATTTATAGAATCACCCTTTACTCTGAGACGATGCCCTTCCTATGTGTGCCTTTGTATAAAGGAAATGATCATGATAGATGATAGAATTGGGGGTAAAGCCTTTTTTGGGGTAAAATTTAAAAAACGACAATCTTTATGTTGATCTCCTGATTTAAAAAGCAAACAAGACTGGTACTGGTCTGTGAATCCAGAGCTTTAGGAACCCCGGCTCTAAATCTGACCCCCTTTTCTTACACGTGGGGCCCCGACACCCCCTGGGGATTCTCACCGCAAAGCTCCCCAGTGACCACGGTCTCCCCAGCTCCACACCTGAGCTGGCCACACTGCGAGGCGCCCTTCTCCTTTGGACCAAAGCTTTGGCCAAACTGTGGCCCTGGTGAGGGTGGGGGGGATCAGGAGCCTGGTGTCGAGGATGACACGGCTGAGATGCCTGCTGTGTGTCTGCCTGTGAAATGAAGACGCTGCCTTACTGCTCCTGCTAAGTCACTTCAGTTGTGTCCGACTCTGTGCGACCCCATCCCTGGGATTCTCCAGGCAAGAACACTGGAGTTGGTTGCCATTTCCTTCTCCAATGCATGAAAGTGAAAAGTGAAAGTGAAGTCACTCAGCCATGTCCGACTCTTCGCGACCGCATGGATTGCAGCCCACCAGGCTCCTCCGTCCATGGGATTTTCCAGGCAAGAGGACTGCAGTGGCTTGGACAGGGCCTTTTCGGTACCGGCGATGTCCCATTGCCGGTCACTGGCGGTCAGGGCTCTCTCCCTCCAGCTGTGGAACGAGAGGCAGGCGGGTTTCCATGCCCCTTCTCCGCTCCAGCCCCCTCTCCTCCAGAGAGTCAGGGGGACGTCTGTCCCACCAGAGCTGGTTTTGAGGGCTTTCCTCTCTTCTCTTCAGCAGCCCTCTCCCCCACAGACCCTCCAGGGAACCATGGTAAGGATCTAGTGCATTTTCCCGGAGCTTTATACTCTACCACTGGTAGAGCTAATAGGATTAACACCCCTGGAATAACTTCCCAAACCTCCCTAGTAGGGAATCTCTGTGCTCACTGGGCCTCCGTGCTCCCCCCTCCAAAGGGAGGGGTAGGCTATCTGCTTTCCAAGGCAACTTACCTGCCTGAAGGCATCAGGACGTTTGTTTCTGGTTTGCTTTAGTCTTGCCTCTGAACAGAATGAATCCAGATTCATTGTGTAAATCTTAGATAATATAAAGCAGAGATATTTTAATATCTCCCAATTCAGTAGTTCTAATTTTTTCATATTTGTCGGTGTGAAATCAGATGAAAGCAGAAGGGGAGCCTGGACCTCTGGCCCTGCGGTTACCCCGCTGCTTTCTCCTGCCCCACCCCCAGAGACTCTGGATTCCTAGGGCCCTGCAGGGTGCACTTTGACCACGTGGAGTGACTCTAATGATGGGGTCACAGGCGCTCAGCAGGCTGCAGCGTGGGAGGGGGGTGCACCCCCCGTGGAAAGCTGGGGGGGCAGCGTGAGCCAGTGGTCTGACACCTGCACAAAGCCACAAGTGGAAAGACCAGGGACTCCGCCAGCTCCTGACCTGATGGGAACTTTGGGGGGACTTTTGACCAAAGGAAAGCAGCTGATGACAAATCAACTCTTTGCACACGTGGCGAGTCCGAGTCTGTGCATCTGAGGAGACCTGGGAAGCGGAGGTGGGGTGGGGGCCGGGCCGGAAGCCGGCCGCGCTGCGCCCCGAGGTGCCCGTCCCTGCGACCCTCTCTGCGCCACCTGCTCATCAGCTTGTCCTTCTCCTCTGGCTTCCTTAGAGGCATGTCCCTCCGAGGAGCCCTCAGAGCCCTGGACTGATTAGCTCGTGTCAGAAGCAGACATGAAAGGCTGGCTGTTGCTCCAGGTGGGGACTTGGTTCTGGCCTGGAATGACCTTCCCACAGGAGTGACAGAGGCGGGGACCGCCTGGCTGCTGGGAAGCAGTCAGTCCCGCCTGCCGCAGGCCCCGGGAACCGGGCTGTTGCTCTCGTCTCTTCCCTCTGAGGCCACTCGGGAAGGTTCGAAGCAGGCTGGCCCCTGCTGCCAGTGGCTTACAAGAATGCCTCAAATTACCCTAGAATCTGAAAACGATCGGAGATCGAGCTGTCTGGTCCCATTTCCGTTCTGTACTGGATTCCTGCCAAGTGGCTTGGCGTCCCTTCAGTGACGGGCAGCTCATCACTGCACAAAACCACCACGAGGAACTAACTACTGTGCCATCGTCCGCTCCCTTTGTTCTGAGCTGACGTCTGTCTCCCTCGGGGCCGCAAAAGGCAAGGCAGTCAGCCCCCAGCGCCCTGAGGCCGTCCTGCGTCTGCGGGAGGACACTGACCACGTCCCTCTCGAGTCCGTCCTCGGCCTCCACGCCTCTCTGTGTCTGTTGAAACCCAGCCCCTGGAAATGAGCTGGAAAATGAGCCCCTCACGCTTCTGAGCTTGGCGGTTGCATCTGTGACCCCTTCTGTCCTGTGACATCCTGTGTCATGCGCAGTGGCGATGCCAGTGGGGGATTGGAGGCTCGGGGAGGAGGCACCAGCCTTACCGCATCGGGGAGCCAGAGCCAGGCTCCCTCTTCCTGCCCCCGGGACTCCTGGCACCTCTCTGCTGCCTCCAGAGGGGGGATCACCCCAAGTGTTTTGTCTACACAGGTTTAAATACCCAGTCAGCCTAAGTGCTGGACTCCAGCAAGCGCTGTGAAAACAGGAATGGGCAAGACTCCTTTCAGCAAGGAGAATCAGGCAGGACTTCCTGGAGGAGGTGGCAGTTGAGCCAAGCAGAGGTCGCCAGAAAGGAAACTGGCTCAGATACAGAGGAGGGTAGGAACGGGCGGGTGGACCAGGGCCACACTGTCCTGGTAGCGTGCCTCTCCCTCAGCACGAGCTGAGACCCAAGCGGAAACACCCCGTCCAGCCCCCAAAGACCTTGGCCAGCCTCTGTGCCCAGCACAGCAGTGTGGGCAGCGCCCGGCACATTGCAGGCCCCTCTGTTCTGTGCGGTGGCTTCACGGAGTCTTCTCCCGTGCCCCCAGTATCCCCTTAACACCCCCCATCAGAGGCCCCCGGGTCCTCAAGTGGAGGCCCCCCCGACAGCCCTCCGCTGACCCCGTCACAAAGGGCCTGGGTCAGTAGGCAGCCGGGAACACCACACCCCCCCGACTTCTCGGACGTGGACAGAAGGACAAGTGTTCGCTCAGGGCTGGGATTGTGTTTTCTCTGTTTCCTCCTCAGAGGAAATTCCACCGCAAGTTTTATTTTTAGCGGTTTGCCAGCCGTGAGGCAGCTCACACAGGGGCCGCTTGTGGCACTGGCTTGGCCCAGGACGGATGCCCTGTTCCTCCCCCGCAGCCCCAGCCGGCTTGCCTCTGTAGCGCCCTGGGTCCCTGCCTTCAGATGAGCCACCCATCTTTCCCTGGGGGTGGGGGGGAGGGCCCTGGACGCGCATCCCAGGCGCCTGGCTCCACCACGGCTTTGCCCCAAACTTGCATCGTCTCCTATGAGTCAGCAGCCTTCCCTGAGCTTCAGCTTCGTCACCTCCATGAGAGAGGCAGAACTTCAGAGCCCCGACCTCCGGGTGGTCCTGGGAGACCCAGCAGGGCCGTGCTCACACGGGGGCGGAGGAGGGCTCCTCACTTGTACAAGCTCCGCGTGACCCGGACTGAGCCACTCGCCGGGTCTCCCACGTGTGTTCAGGTGAAACCAGCTCCGCCCTGCCTGCCTTGGAGGATTACTGCAGGGATCCCAGGAGGTAGCTTGCAAAAATGCTTTGGTCCTATGTAAATACACGTGCACGTAGGGATGTTCCTCACGTCTGCCAGCCCCTGAGGAAATCCAGTGGGGAAAGCAGGGTTTTATAGAATTACTACGAGTTTGAGGTGTGAAGATTCAATGAGGTGCATGTATGTGACAGCCATTAGGGGGAGGAAAAAGATGTCCCAAGGGGGAGGAAAAAGATCCTGTGGTTCATCCACAGGAATAATTACGGTAATAGCAGGTCCGCTACTGCTCATCAGGGCTAAACTGGGTGAACGTCAGGCAGAATCATGCTCCCCAAAGCCGTCCACGTGTTAATCCCCGGGACCTGTGAATATGTCACCTTACGTGACTGCATTAGTCTGCTTGGGCTGCCGTAACAAGGGACCACAGACTGGGCGGTGGGAACAGCAGAGATTGATCTCCTTGCTGTTCGAGAGGCAAGTTCAGGCCAAGTCGGTTTCTCCCGAGGCCTCTCTCCTTGGCTAGTGGATGCTGTCTTCTCCCAGCCTCTTCACATCCTCTTCCCTCTGAAAGTCTGTGCCCTGTTTGCTCTTCTTGTAAGGACACCCATCACACTGGAGCAGGGCCCGTCCCAATGACCTCATTCTAACTTAATCACCTCTTTAAAGACCATGTCTCTGGGGACTTCCCAGGTAATCCAGTGGTTAAGACTCAGAGCTTCCAATGCAGGGGGTCACAGGTTCAATCCCTGGTCATGGAACTAATAAGATCCCACAGCCAAAAAACTAAGAACTAGGATCATGCAGCCAAAAACTAAAGCAATTTAATTTAGTGTAATTTTTTAAAAAAGAAAAAAGACCCTGTCTCCAAACACAGTCACATCCAGGGGGGTTAGGACTTCCACTTGTGGATTTGGGGTAGGAGAGACGGCTCAGGCTTTCCAGGTGGCTCTAGGGGTGAAGAACCTGCCGACCAATGCAGGAGACATAAGGGCCCCAGGTTCAGTCCCTGGGTGGGGAAGGTCCCCTGGAGGAGGGCATGGCAACCCACTCCAGTATTCTTGCCTGGAGAATCCCATGGTCAGAGGAGCCTGGTGGGCTGCAGTTCATGGGGTCACAGACAGACAGACACCCCTGAAGCGACTTACTACACACACATGCATGGACACCACTCAGCCCATGACAGTGGCCAAAGGGTCTTTGTACTCTGCGGATGTTACTAAGTTAAGGATCTTGTGATGGGGAGATGACTCTGGGTTGTTTGGTGAGCTCATTGTAATCACAAGGGTCCTCAAAAGAGGAAGATAAGAGAGGCAGAATCAGAGAGAAGCTGGAAGATGCTCCGCTGCTGCCTCTGACTCTAGAGGGAGGGACCATGAGCCCAGGAATGCAGGCAGCCTCTGGAAGCTGGAAAAGACCAGAAAACAGGTTCTCCCCTCTGGTCTCCAGAAGGAACACAGTCCTGCTGACACCTTGATGTTAGGACTTCTGATTTCCAGAACCATAAGACAATAAATGTGGGTTGTTTAAGCCATTAAGTTTGTGGTATTTTATTATAACAGAATAGGTCACTCGTATCAGAATTTACATGTATTATGGCATTTAATCCTCACCATAACTCTATGGGGGGGGGGGGGGCGGTGCGTTCTGTTATTGTCTTGATTTTCCAGATTGGGAAATTGAAACGTGGGGGAGTTAGTGAGTCCCCCAGGACCACACAGCTAAGTGGGTGAACTGACAGAAATGGGCTTTGCACCCCAACAGGACGGCTCCAGAGCCAAGCCCTGTAAGCACCGCAAGGAGTGAGAGGCCGAGCGACTGATGGTGGCTCTCTGGGCAGTGCGGCTGGCCCCCAGCCACCTCTCCTCCGCCTGCTGGGGGTGACTGGCCCCCAGCCGCCTCTCCTCCGCCTGCTGGGGGTGACTGGCCGCAGCCGCCTCCGCCACACGTGGTAACAGGGAGGCCTGCTCCGTGCACACGCGCTTGCCCATCTGCCTGGGCTTTCACCACACAGACACAGCACCCCCAGGCTCAGCCGCCAGAGGAGCGCGCGCCCCGCCACCATGTGCGATTCTGGAACCCCACCGATAGTCTCCTCACTCTCAGCTTCTTACCTCCCTCTGCCTCTCACTTCGAGCGCAGTAGACCCTTAAAGCCGCAGAGGATTCGCCTCGCGGGCTTGGAGGGAGTTGCAGGGCCTGAGCGGTCACCCCTCATCCATCACCAGGTCCTCATCCGCCTGGGGTCCTCCACCCTCCCCGCACATCAGGGGGCTACCTGCTGGGAGAAGCTGCACCACGGGGCACTTTGCAAAGCCCGCCTGGTCTCCCTGCCAAGGCTGCCTCCCTCCCGGAAAACATCTGTTTTCTGTTCCTGGTTGGGAACATCTTGTGCCTGGAGCCTGAGGCCGTGGGGCACCGCTGTGCTGGGCGTGCTCTGCGTTCCAGTCCAGCTGCCTCATGAAGCCCACAGCTCTAGCTGTTTTAACTTTTACAGAATGATGACTAGTGTGACTTCGTATTTGCTCAGCCCAAAAACACTTCTGCCCTCCCCTCCTCCCGTCCAGATCTCCCCTCATGTCACCCCGAGAGGTGATTCTTAAAAACAATGACAAAGCTCTTGGAAAGTCAAGATATTATTTATGTGTAATAAAATTCACTCATTTTGAGTGTACAGATTGACGGATGCCGGTAAATACCTGCAACCGTGTGACCTGCAGTGAAGAACATGAATGCTTCTGCACCAGATAAAAGCTTCCTGTGCCCCTGGCTCATCAGTCTCCCCCAGCTGCAGCCCCAGGCAGCCACTGGTCTACTTTCTGTTCATGGTTTGGCCTTTTCTAGAATCTCATGAGAATGAAATCCTAGGGACTTCCCTGATGGACCAGTGGTTCAGACTCCACACTTCCAGTGCAGGGGACACAGGTTTGATCCCTGGTCGGGCACCTACGATCCCACATGCTGCAGGGTGAAGCCAAAAAAAAATTGTTTTTAATATCAGAAGAGAAAATTAACTTGGAACAGATTTCTAGTATACCATCTTCCGTGTTTGGCTCTTCATTTGGCAGAATGTTTCGAGGCCCCTCTGTTATCGCACACGTTAGTAATTTAGTCCATCCACTTGCTGAGCAGTAAGTGTACGGAGCGTCCTCAGGTACGGAGGACACACCACACTGTTTGCCCATCTACCGGCAGATGAAAACTTGGATATCCTCCAGCGTGGGCCTGGCATGAGTAAAGCTGCCTGGACATTTGCATACACACACGGAAACATTTTCAGTTTCTCTTGAGTAAATCCCTAGGAGTGGAATGTGTGGGTTCTCTGCTGGCTTGGTAAGCATGGTCCATAAGTTACTTTATGATTTCACTTTATGAGATACTTGCATAGTTTGTCCCAAAGCATCTGTACCGTTTTGTATTCCCGTGAGCAACCTACAAGCGTTTTTCAGTTCCTCCACATCCTCCCCAAAGCTTGGTATTGCCGTTCTTTTTAAATGTCAGCCATTTAGTGAGCGAACAGCGGCATTTTATAACAGTTTGCATTTCTCTGATGACTGCTGCTGATGAACTGACTTTCAGAGGCTTGTCACTTATGTCTCTCCTTTTATGAAGTATCTGTTCAGTATTTTACCCATTTTGTGTTATGCTGTCTGTCTTGTTATTGAATTGTAAGAGTTCTTTATATATTCTGTATATAAGGCCTTTACAGATATATGTTTTGGAAAAAAGAAAGTGTCCTCCCAGTCTCTCCTGGGTTTACTTTTAGTAAGAGACAGAGGTGGCATCACCAACTCAATGGACATGAGTTTGAGCAAATTCTGGGAGATGGTGAAGGACAGGGAAGCCTGGAGTGCCGCAGTGCATGGGGTCAGAGCGAGTCCGACACGGCTTAGCGGCTGAACGACCAGAGATGTGGGGTGAGAGGGGCCGTGGGGCTCTGCAGCTTCCTGGCTGTTCCTCCTAGAGTAAATCCCTTCCCCTCCGTGAGCCTCAGTTTCTTCATCAGTCAAATGGGAACAGAAAACTTACCCTGCCATTCCCAAGTGTTGTTTGGGGCCCTCGGGAGAACTATGACCACGAAAGCCATTTTCCAAACTCCTCACACCTACGCTTAGGTTGGCAGTATTGCCAAGTTGCTTGTTTGCGACCCCCAGGGGGCTCCCAGGCCAGTGGGGGCAACCAAAGGGACTCCCGCAACGTCCAGTGACATGGTTCTTATTTCCAGGATCACCCCGAGGTGGCTGAGGCTGGAGTTGGGTGCCCCTTTGCAGGTGTTGGCTGCTCCTTCAAGGTAAGTATCTAGGTGAGAGAAAGGAGGTCTGTACACCGCAGTCTCAGACCTCGGGTTTCCCCCAACATCCAGCTGCTGCTCTGGATGTACCTTATGTGGCTTACAAGCCACAAAATCACTAGTAAATCATCTTTGTGCTCAGGGGAGTTCTTCTTAATGTCTCACCTGAGCATTGCAGTGGCATCACAAAAAAGACCCTCCCCTCCCCACTGCCCCCAACCGCTGTGCCTCTCTCCGTGGTCCTGAATCGTGAGTGGGCTCCCGGGCAGGACAGAAGTGTTGCTCTGGAAAATGGAGTGCACGTGGCTTGCCACGGGCATATCTAAGTCCAGGGCCTTTCTCCATGTCCCTCTTGCTGTGAACTTCCCGTTACTGGGTGAATGGATGTGATGTCCCTTGGTAATCGCTGATGGCGGGGCTCTCCTTGGCTCCCTAATTCTCCCTTCTCCTCCTCAGTTTTCGCTGATCAGCCCCACTGTCTCGGCAGGGAAGCCCAAAGTTCATGGAGGAGCATGAGGTCACCTCCCAGGCCGCCCACCTGAACCTGCTGTTGGGGTTCATGAAGCAGTGGAAGGCCCAACTGGGCTCTGGCCTGGGGTACGGGCCCATGGCCCTGGAACGGAACCTGTCGGACCTGCAGCTGCAGGGGGCCGTGGAGGTGGCCGGGGACCTGGAGGTGGACTGCTACCGAGCCCCCTGCTCCGAGAGCCAGGAGGAGCTGGCCCTGCAGCACTTCATGAAGGAGAAGCTCCTGACGGAGCTGGAAGGGAAGCTTTGCGTGTTTGAGAACATCGTGGCCGTCCTCAACAAGGAGGTGGAGGCCTCCCACCTGGCCCTGGCCGCCTCCATCCACCAGAGCCAGCTGGACCGCGAACACATCCTGAGCCTGGAGCAGAGGGTGAGCCTGGGAGGCAAGTTCACCT
Organism: Muntiacus reevesi; assembly: GCF_963930625.1. Taxonomy (NCBI): domain Eukaryota; kingdom Metazoa; phylum Chordata; class Mammalia; order Artiodactyla; family Cervidae; genus Muntiacus; species Muntiacus reevesi. The sequence continues at coordinate 40,546,878 of NC_089258.1, read as the reverse complement.
TCAGGGCAGTTCAGGCCCCCCACCCACCCAATCCCTTGCCCCATCTTGTCTCCAGAGCAAATGGACCAGCCTTCTTCCTATGCCTTCTCCCTGCACAGACCAGCCATGCCCCCATCAAAAATCTCTCTCCTGTGTCCTGAGACCTTCTAGGGAGAAGACTGAGGCAGAAGTGATGGTTAAACTCCCCCATCCAGCGCTTCATTCTGTTTGCTTCAGTTTCTTCTGCAATAGACTATTCCCACCCCAAGCATCTCATTCCACTGTCGGACATTTTTCATGCTCAGAAAGTTCTCCCTCATACTAAGCTAAAATTAGTCTCTCTGTCTTCCCTGCCCCCCAGGGCCCACAAAACATCTGACTTCTAGCCCCCATGGAGGTTCTTTGGAGATGAGACATCAGTAATAATATCCTGCCTGAGTATTTCCTTCTTTAGGCTAAACACCCCCAGCGCCTTCACACTTCATCAGAGCACGTTGTTTCATGTATTCCGGCTCAGTCTCTAAAGAATTCCACCCTTCAGCATGATGGTACCAGGCCACCAGATAATTCACTTATCTGACGGTTCTTGGTTGAGTCAGACTGTAACCTCCTTTGTTGCAGAGCTTATACTTCTCTTAATATGACCAGTCACAATGCTGTGTTGCTTCTCGCGGGGCAACAATATTACATCCCCTTCTAATGTTGAACTCGGCCTGGATTTTAGTTCCAGGCCCACCATTCACTTGCTATGTAGATCTGAGCAAGTCACAGGACTGTGACTTTTTCATCCGTAAAATTAGGGATGCGATTTTCTTTAAGGATGCTCACTTCCATCCCTGACTTCCCTACCTGAGTATACCTGAGAATCAATTTGTGTTTTTTTCACATGTCAATGGAGGAACCTACCAGAAGAGCCAGACACTGGCTTTGAGTGACAGAGTAAAGGATTTATTTATGCAACTCTTGCCCTAGCTGGAAGGTGGTGCCTGCCCACTCCCCACAAGGGCAGAGTGACCATGTCTTCAGTTCCTTGACAAATTTTGTGGCTCAACTCTTACATGCCAAGCACCATGCAAATCTTGTGAAAGTCATTCCTTGGAACCTCATGGACTGTAGCCCGCCAGGCACCTCTGTCCGTGGGATCTCCAGACAAGAACACTGGAGTAGGTTGCCACTCCCTTCTCTAGGGGATCTTCCCAACCCAAGGATCAAACCTGCATCTCCTGTGTTGTAGGCACATTCTTTACCGTCTGAGCCACATGGCCATGGATAAAATGAGCATGGGCCCAGACCATCTATCCTGTAGGAAAAGCAGAAAATATATATCTCAGACGCTTGTAAAAACAGAGAGGAAAGAGGGAAACCAGCTGAGCTAGGGCAGTGGTCGAAGACTTCCCAGAGGAAGGGCCATGTGAGCCGGATTCCTGATGGATGCATAGGAGTTGGCCAGTGGAGAAGGGAGGAAGAGGAATTCCAGGCAGGAGGGCCAGCATATGCAGAGAGAGGTGCCGGCGGCTGAAGGAGGCAAGGTCAGGAAGGCCATCTCGGGAACAGCTGTATCTCTCTCTGCATCCCACCATCGCTACCTCACCCTCAGGCTGGGTTCTGGTGCCTCTGGCTAAATGGGCTTCCCCGCCCCAGGTGCTGGAGCTGCAGCAGACCCTGGCCCAGAAGGACCAGGCCTTGGGCAAGCTGGAGCAGAGTCTGCGCCTGATGGAGGAGGCCTCCTACGACGGCACCTTCCTGTGGAAGATCACCAACGTCTCCCGGCGTTGTCATGAGTCGGCCTGCGGCAGGACTGTCAGCCTCTTCTCCCCAGGTAACTCCCCCGGGACGGCAAGCGGGGTGGGGAGGGGTACAGGCCCCTGCGGGGGAGGCAGGCCCCACGGGGCCCAGGAGGCAAGCAGAGGTACGGGGCGGTCCGCTCTGACAGCCGTGCTGCGTCCAGTTAGGCCCGAGTCCGTTCAGATGCCCGGCCCCGGCAGGCCCGTGGAGGTGGTAGGCTCCCCCCGCCCCGCAGTGTGGAGCAGGGGCTGTTACCAGGCTGGCCTTCTGCCTCCCTGAACGTCAGGTACATTCTTCAGCTAGGAACAAGTCATCTCAGTTGTTTGTGTGGATGTCGGTTGGGAAAGCGAGTGCGCTATGAACCCGTCTGTGCAGACTCGAGGCAAGTGGAGGATGGCTTTCATAGGAGACCCAGTGACCTGGAATCAGACAAGGAGAGTTCTAGATAAAAGCACAGGCATCTGTGTACAGTTGCGGGGAGCATGTGAGTGAGTATTGTGTAAATCAGGGCAGGTCTCACTCATTCCTGGGATCCCGGGGCCTGGCACAATGTCTTGGGTTAAGGGGGCAGTTACTCGGTTGACGTCTCGCTTCCTTAGCTGAGACCTGCTTCTGTAACGCTCTGCATGTTTGTCCTCAGACCTCTGCTTTTCCCCTTGCCTCCCTCGTGTGCATCTAAATTAAATGGGTGGGTTGTTAAGGAGGATTTCTGCAGAAGGCAGTTTTAACCCCCACTCACGTCTGCTCCAACCTCATGCCTTTCTTGTCTGTCAGCTCCTCTGACTCACCCACGGCCAACAGTGCTAGGATTAAGAGGGGACATGAGAGTCTGCCCCATCCCACAGGGCACGTGGGCCCCCAAGCCAGGCCCCTTGCCTCAGGAACCGGGGCAGCTCCTTCAAGGGGTGGCCTTGCCCTCTACACGCAAGTTTTGTATCCTGGCTGCTTTCCAAAGAGGGAAAAAGCAAGCAGTGTCTCTGGCTTCCGGTTCTACCAGAGCACAGAGGGCAGAGATGAGTCAGACCGTCAGCCTGTCCCTGCTCCACGCCTTCCTGCCCTGCACACCCTGTCCCTGCTCTGCCCCTCCCAGACGGCCCCCCATGGGGACAGCCGCTGGAGCCCACACTCAGACGGCCCTTTCAGCTGCCCAGGGCGAGAGCCCACAGGCCCTGCACCTAACCACCACCAGGGGATGGTTCACCCCAGGGGCCTGGGCCAGGGGTGGCCGGCAGAACTGTGAGCCGCCCCGCTCCCTCCCAGCCCCCAGGAGACCCCAGTCGCTTAGCCTGGGGCCGCAGGAAGAGCCGCGTGTTGGGACTTAGGAGGCCGGGCCCTTCACTCTGGCCCTGACCCCAGCTCGCTGTGACTGTGTGGGCCGGCCACTTCCCCTTGCTGGGCTCTGGCTCCTGACTGCAAGACACAGATCGGTTAAATCGGGAGTGGTGGGGCCAGCAGCGCCTCTGTCCCCTGTCAGAAACGTGAATTCTCAGTCCTCACCTGGCACTGCTGAGTCAGAAGCTCCAGGCCTGGGGCCTGGCAGTCTGCGATCCTGATGGCCCTTGACATCCAGCGGACCAGGTGTTCTCCAAGGTTTAATGCTGTATGTTCTCGTTTATTGTCGAGTTGCTAAGTCATGTCCAATTCTTTTGCAACCCCATGGACTGTAGCCCTCCAGGCTCCTCTGTCGGTAGGATTTCCCAGGCAAGAACACTGGAGAAGGCTGCCACGTCCTTCCCCAGGGGATCCCCCGACCCAGGGTTTGAAGCCAGTCTCCTGCCTTGCAGGCAGACTTTAGCACTGAGCCACCGGGGACGCCCCCTGATGCTCTGTGGTGGAGAAGCAGCTCCAATCCCAGATGTCACGGTCTGGGGCCACGACCCAGGCCAGCCCCAGTTCCCTCATCTGCAAAGTCTAGCACTTGCCAGCTGCCCTCGTGATGACTGTGGCTTCCCCGTTTCAGCTTTCTACACCGCCAAGTACGGATACAAGTTGTGCCTGCGGCTCTACCTGAACGGGGATGGGACGGGGAAGAGGACCCACCTGTCCCTCTTCATCGTGATCATGAGAGGGGAGTATGATGCTCTGCTGTCGTGGCCTTTCAGGAACAAGGTACGGGCGGGCCCGGGCAATGAGGGGCTGCTTCGGGTGGAGGAGACCTGGGTTTAGCAATGAACTCACCCGTGTGACCTCAGAGAGCCCTTCACCCTCTGTGTTATCAGTTTCCCCGCTTGTGAAACAAGAGCCTGAGTTCCCCTCTAGTAGCCAAGGCTGCTGCCTGCTTGAGTCCAGGAGCTGAAATGCCTGGGCCAGCAGCCCTGGGAGACGTGTAGAGATGGAGTTCACACAGCGGGTTGAATAAAGAAAACTTCCTATGGGAGGCACTATGGGTCTAGCCTGCAACAGCAGCACCTTCAGAAAAGGGGAGGGAGGCAGATACCACCGTATCCCTTTGAGAATGGCCGAAATCCTCAATGCTGACAGCACCAAGTGTCGGCAAGGATGTGGAGCAACAGGGGCCCTCGTGCGTTGCTGGTGGGAATATGAAACAGTGCGGCCACTTTGGATGAAGGTTTGTCAGTTTCTCACAAAACTAAACATACTCTTACCACGTGACCCAGAGATCACACTCCTTGGCATTTACTCAAATGAGCTGAAAACTTAAGTCCCCCCAAAACCCTGCAGACAGATATTGGTAGCACCTTTATTCATAACTGCCAAAACTCGGAAGCAGCCAAGATGTCCTTCAAGGTGAATGCATAGATAAACTGTGGTCCATCTAGACAATAGAGTACTATTTAGCACTCCAAAGAAATAAGCTAGGAAGCCATGAAAAGATACGGAGGAACCTTAAATGCATGTTTAAGTGAAAGAAGCCAATCTGAAGAAGCTACATACTGTATGATTCCAGTTACATGATTTTCTGCAAAAGGCAAACTGCGAAGACAGAAAATCAAAGGTTGCCAGAGGTTTCATGGATGAATAGGTAGAACGCAGAGGATTTAGGGCAGTGTAAATACCCGAGGGGCTTCCCTGTAGCTCAGATGGTCGAGAATCCACCTGCAATTCAGGAGACCCGGGTTCAGTTCCTGGGTTGGGAAGATCCCCTGGAGAAGGGCATGGCAACCCACTCCAGTATTCTTGCCTGGAGAATCCCATGGACGGAGGTACCTGAAGGGCCCCAGTCCGTGAGATCGCAAAGAGCTGGGCACGACTGAGCGACTAACACGACACTCCTAAATCCTCTGATATGATAATGACAGATTCCTGTCCTTATACATCTGTCCAGACCTATAGAATGTACAAAACCAGGCATGAACCTTAAAGTAAACTGGGGACTTTGGGTGAATATGATGCGTCAGCATAGGCTCATCAGTTGTAGACAATGTTCCTCTCGGGTGGAGGACGTTGATAGTATAGGAGGCAGTGTGGCGACACTTGGAAATCTCTGTAATTCTCCATTCAATTTTGCTGTGCACCTAAAACTGCTCTAAAAAATAACATTTGTTAAAAGTGTTTCTAAGGGCAGCCGGAGGTGGGGGTATGCAGGCATTCCCCGCAGGTGAACAGCAGCAGCGAGGGGCAGGGGGAGAGTGTGGACTCCAGGCCTGAGCTGGGGTGAAGGGTGGGGAGAGAGAGCTCGTGGGTGGGGGCGGGGCGCCACGGGGTCTGGGTATGAGTCAGTAGGTCGAAACCGGTTCCCATACGTTCAGGGGGAGTTTTAAAAATGTTAATGACTGGGCCTCACTACCGTAAATGCTGCGCCCTGGGCGCTGGGAATTTTCAGACCTTCCCAGGGAATTCTAAAGTGCAGCCGTGTTTGAGAACCATGGCGGCGGGTGTGATGGGTATTTCAGTGGTGTGGGCCGGAGCGGGGATTATATGTCACTTCAAGATCACCGGCTTCCTGGGGACAGACAGGGCCCCTGTGCAGAACAGAAGCTGGGTTCGTGTTTCAGGATGTGATGGACACCCGCTCAGTGGAAGGCCTGGCTGCTCTTACCCCTCTGCCTGTTGCAGAGGATCCAGCTGCGGTTGAAGGGTCAGACCTCTCCAAACAGGAAGGGGCACCTTGGCTTAAGGGGTCCAGCCTCCTTGTCAGGACTCATTCTTGCCTTTAGCCCCTAACAGCCAACCACAATTGACGGTGGCATCTGAACTCCCCCTTCCTGTCGGGTAGAACCTCTGAGCCCTGATCACAGAGCCCCCTGGAGCCTGCTCCCCACACCAGGTGCTTCTCCTTTCGGCTCTCCCCAGGAGCCACAAAAGCCAGGCTCTTGTTTCTTTCTCTGGCTCCTGCTCAGAGTGAGCTCAGGCTTTCCCAGTGGCACAGTGGTAAAGAATCCACCTTCAGTGCAGGAGATGTGGGTTCGATCCCTGGGTGGGGAAGATACGCTAGAAGGGAATGGCTCCCCACTCCAGTATTCTGGCCCAGAAAATCCCGTGGACCGAGGAGCCTGGCTGGCTGTCGTCCATGGAGTTGCAAAAGAGTCGGACACGACTGAGGAACTAAATAAAAGCCACAGCAGTGTGACCTCCGGGTCAGAGGGACCGCCTGGGTCAGACCCGGGCCTGAACTCCCCCCACGCTGCCCGCAGGTCACCTTCATGCTGCTGGACCAGAACAACCGTGAGCACGCCATCGACGCCTTCCGGCCCGACCTGAACTCAGCTTCCTTCCAGCGGCCCCAGAGTGAAACCAACGTGGCCAGCGGCTGCCCGCTCTTCTTCCCCCTCAACAAGCTGCAGTCGCCCAAGCACGCCTACGTGAAGGACGACACCATGTTCCTCAAGTGCATCGTGGAGACGAGCACTTAGGGCTGGCGGGGCCCAGCCGTCCACGCCCGGGTCCTCGGGGAGACCAGCTCGGAAGGGGGGTCAGCACGATGACCGCGGTCCTAGCTGCTTGTGCCCAGGACCCCAGGACACGATGATGGGCCGGGGCTGGCATCCCCTGAGCCTGGCTGACAGATTGGCCTTCAACTTAGCGGTGGGACCTTGGAGCGGACCCACAGAGGCGGAAGGTGCAGAGGGAGGTGGTGCACTCACCACGCAGAACTGGAGGCCGGAGAACCACCCAGCCCCGAACGTGGGATGGACTCTGGCCCAGAGAGGGAGGGTGTGGGGGCCCGGCTGGGGCGTGGACGCTGAGCTGGAGATGCGGGACCTCAGCCAAGGGCTCCGGAGATGAGGAGGCCTCTGCGGGTCACCATGGAGACCGTGCTTGCTGTCTTCCTGCTCGGGGGTCAGAACCGCAACCAGGGGTGGAAGGGACGGAGCCCAGTGCAATTCAGTCTGTCCCGGCCTGGACTGAGTTCCCCGGCACTGGAGGTGAACAAGCAACCTCAGAGGGCTACGCTTTGGGGAGGGCATCAAACGGGGGGTGGATTTGAAGACCTTCGCGGTTTCTTCCAAGCCCAGAGCGTCTCTAACGCTCGGCCCCCAGGCCGCTGAGGCCAAGGGCTGCAGCGTTCAGGAGCCCCCTGCCCTCCAGCGTCCTGACTCGCCTTCAGCGCCTTGAAGTGGGCGAGCTGGCCTGCATGGCTCTGTCCCCACTGGGCCTGGCAGCTGGCTTCCCCCCTATGCAGAGCCACACACAGGCCCTGCGTCCTGCGCCTCCCCCAGCCAAAGGCCCCTCCGCCTCCTCCCCGGGGAGGAGGTCTCTGAGCTCCCAGGAGCAGCCGCAAGGAGCGTGGAGAAGGATAGGGACCCACACTCCCCGTGCTGCCTGCCCGGGGGCCCCCCTCAGCCATGTTCAGAACCCCGTGTCACCCGCTGAACCAAAGTAACCACATCTCTATTTGACGGGCCAGGACCTCTGAGCCCCCCCGCAGACGCTGTCCTTTTGTGTGTATAAAGCCAAAGAAAGAACTGTTCTTTCATCTCTTTTGCAGTTTTCATGAAGGGTTGTGGGAGCTGGTGGTGACTTCTGAGGTCTGGGTGGGCCGGCTAGTTTTGCAGACAGCACCCAAGCTTCTCCTGCTTGGTCTTCTGTCTGTAATGGGGGAGCCGCCCCGCCTGCCTCACTCAGCATTCACTGACCTCAGAGGAGATGCTACACAGGAGAGGCTGGCAAGAGGCGGGGGCACCGCCGCCCGCCTGGTCGGGCCAGGGCTCACTTGTCTTCCCACCTTGGAGGTCGCTACACGACCTGCTACAGGACCCTGGCCCATCTTCCCAGAGCCCTGAGGCTTCACGTTGCCACGCAGAGCTCCAAGGCAGCCCGCCTCACCTCTCCCCACCAGCCTGGCCTGCAGCTTACTCTCCTGCTGAGGCTGAGTCACTCCTCAGACCCTCAGCGTTCTCATCTGTGAAATGGGTTAGCAGCCCCGCCTGCCGTCTCCAGCCCGGCGTTCCTGAGGCTGGCCCTCCCACGGGAGGTGAGTGGGCAGCACGGCCCAGTGGGCCGAGTGTGTCAGAACACCAAGACCCCAGCCCCCAGGGCGGACCTGGTATCCCATCTTGCCTCAGCCTCTTCACTTACAGGCACGAGAAGCACCCTGCCTGGCCCTGACCTGCCCACAGGGTTTTCACAAGGCTGAAATACGATGCCAGGGCTCTAGCGCTTCGCAGGCTAGCGGCATCTCGCCAGACACGACAGGCCACCAACACGTCAGGACTTCTTTTTCTCGTCCCCGCCGCTGACAACCTGTCATGAGGCTGACCTGCTTCCTTGATGTGTGTGGAAACAGGAGCGAGTGTTGGGAACACTTGTCTCAAGGCTGGTGTTCTGGCAGAGGAATAACCATCCCCACTCGCTCAGCTAATAAGGGCTTTGTGGGACAAGCACTCCTAGAGACAGCTATCACTCTGTCCCTTTCACCACTTGTGTCTGATGGGAGGAGACACACAGTCTCTTCAGACAGTGTGAGCCGCAGCCATTCTTTCGGCCGAGCTTTATTGAGACCTACTGTGCTGGACCCTGGCGGGTGGAGAAAGGTAAGGGATGCACTCTATCCTCACAGAACTCTTAGCTCTGTGGGCAAAACAGGTCCATAAGTAACTCATTGAAAGTGATACATAAGAGAAGCTCAGAGAAAGCGTGGGACGTCCAGACCCATTGGTTGAAGCAGGGAGGGCTTCCTGGAAGAGGTGGCATGTAAACTCAGCCTTTAAATATTTTGAGATGCAGAGGATAGGGATGTGGGGAAGAGTAAATGCCCAGAGATGGGATGCTGTCTTGCTTTCAGGTAATGTCTGGAAGGCAGAACCACAGAGGGAAAGGCAGGAAGGTGGGATGGGCTGGAGTGCAGAAGGCATCCAAGGTGGTCCCAACTGCCTGAAAGCATCAGCGCTGGGTGGGAGGGTCTCAAATCCCCTGCGTGGGACCCTTCAGGCTGTAGATGGCAGGACGAGACGATGATTTTAAACCTTTACTAATTTATCTTCCACCAAAGCCCTACATTAAATGCCCAAACACCTGAGGTCCTACCATTTACCGGTGGTTCAGGGGGAGGGGAGGCAAGACACAGGCGGATCCACTCTTTCATTGGCTCCTCATAAACCCCTGTGAGGCAGGCAGAGTTGAATATCCTTTTAGAAACTGGGAAACTGAGTCTGGAGAGACCAGGTGGCCTCCCTAAGGTCAGGTGGGAGCAAGGGAGGCCGTGGAATTAGGAAGAAGGAGTTTTTCCTTCTTCTAGACTGATGAGGAATTTCCGTTTCTTTTGTGTCTTCGGCCAAGATGAGGTCACATCTTCACGGGGAGCCTTGGGAGGTGACGGGTCCCTCTGCTCCCAGCCTGTGGGAACCACTCTGTCACCCCCACAGTGCCCGTGAGGAGGGGCGTGTGAGTACAACCGAGGGGACCTCACTCTCACGGGCAGCTCACAGGCCACCTCGGTGGCGTCTGCAGGGGATCTCGGACCACCCCGAGCCATAGGGACAGCCAATATCTCTGCCCTTAATTGTCCATTTCTAATGGCAAGAGACATGTACTCTGGTAGAAACACTGGATAACTACAAAAGTGATGTGCAAAAGGAAGTAAAAATAAAATCCGCCGTGAGCCCAGCGTCCAGAGAGTGCTACTGGGAACATTTTAGTAAGTGTCCTTTGTCGTTTTGAAACGGTACGTACACAGACACAGAGAGAGAGAGAGACTTATAAAAAGTGCGTTTAAACCATTCTAACTACAGCTTTACTCTCATTTTTCACTTTTCACCCCCTTATCACACCCATTCGTTGGCTCCTGTTTGTAGGCAAAGACACGGAAGCTAAGAAAAGGGAAGTGATGTGTTGAAGCCCCATCCGGGTCAGCGGTGGGGTCAGGATTCACTCTTCCGGTGTGAGTCACACTCAGATGGAGAAACCCAGGCCCCAAGAGGAGGAGGTCACGCAAGGTCACGTGACCGTGGGGCTCCTGGACCCTTCTCTGCCCGCCCAGGGAAGTCTCAGGAGGGGATCTGCCCTCTGGGTCTGGAGGGCTGGTGTGTCCAGGAGCCAGAGGGTGGGATGCTGGGCCCACCCGGGCAGCAGGAGAGAGAGACATCCTCTGCCTTCCAGCAGCTGTACCCCAGGAGAGCAGACAGGCCCCGCGCTGCCCCTCACTGGCCCCCGCTCCCTGCTGACCTCCAGAGCCGAGACCTGCTGAGCCTCGGTTTCCTCCTGCATGGAGGTGAAAATCCTGGCCTCGCAGGGTTGCTCTGAGGGTGCCGGGGTCCAGGAAGCCATTCACCTTGTATCCTGTGGGGTCCCAGTCTAGTAATAACAGAAACCGGAATCCCGGACAGTGATGGAGTGCCTGGCCGACTGATAGACCCCGAGCTGAGCACTCACAGGCGTCATTTCATGACACTTGCGTCAAAAACCCCACGAGGAGGTGGCATTATGATCATGCCTCTTCTATAGAGGAGGAAACCCAGGCTCTGGGGGGTAAAAATCACTCCCCCAAGGTCACATGAGGGCCGGAAGCCAGGACTTAGACCGAAATGCTAGATTCAGACCCTTAATCCCCTGATGCCATCAGCATAATATTGTGGAAACAGTACAGAAAGATGAGATGGCCTTTAATTCTGCACAGACTGAGGCTCATTTTTAAAGAACCGTGAAATGATGAGAACGCCCATTCACTGAGCACCTCCTTCACTTGCTCTACTTGCGAGCACCACCCTCATGTTGATAACTGGCCTGGGAGGAAGGCAGGCTTTCCTGAGCTGAGAGAGGTCAGGCGGCTTCCCCAAGGTCACACAACTAACAGGCAGACCTCTGTTTTATCCATGACTGACAGTCAGAGGTTTTATCTGTGACGGGGTCCTCTCCGGTGCCTTGGGAGCAGGAGAAGGTCAAATGGATGTGATGTCCCTTCTGGACCGACTGTCAGCCCTTCTCCTCTGGGGGAGATGCCCCTGCCTGCCGCGCCCAGCCTGGCAGGACCCCTTTGTGTGGGATTGACACAGACCACGGGGATGAAGGATGAAGTTAAGGGAGCCACTGGTGGGCCAGCGAGCCATTGCCAGCAGCTGGATCTCCTTTGCTGCCTCGGCGTCCGGGACTTGTGTGTTCATTTTGACCAAAGCCCATTTAGGTGGCACAGAGTTAGGGGACCCTTCCAGAGGGGCCGGGGTGTTACAGTCATCTGGGGTGATGACAGCTCTTCCTTTTCTGGCCCTTTCCTCAAGCGCTACCCACCTCAAGGCATTTTCCTCCTTAGAAAACCTGGGGTGTCTGGTGCTAAAGTCATCATCACCGTCCCAGCTGATCCTGGTAAGACCGGGAGGTCAAGGTCACCCAGTGGGTCAGGGGCTCAGCTGTGGTGGCCTGTGATTCCTCTCTGGTGCGAGGAGATCAGCTGAGCCATCATCCCTCCCTGTCCATTGTGCTCTCCTTCCTGCCAGTTTCTGGGTGGCCAGATCCATTCTTTTGGCAGTAGGGCTCCGGCTACCTTTGTGCAGATGAAAAGAAGTCGCTCAGAGAAGAGGGATTCCCTTGGGACAGCCCAAGCCCAGCCCCGGCGTCTTCTGCCACACACACCCCCACCTCTGCTGCACCCACTAACGTGTTGATGTCAATACTGCAGTCTCATTTTGGGGACAGCTGGCTTCTGTCCCTCACGAGCCCCATCGGTGCAGGAAGCCCAGGACCAGCGTTGGAGGGGAATCCACGTGGGACATGGGAATCTGGGACTGGACTGGGTGAGAAAAGCTTGTCTCCGCTGCTGCTGTGCCTCCTGGAGGGTGGCCTATCCCGTGGACATCTCCGGGGGCTGGCGTGGGGTTCTGAGAACACTCCCAACCCCCTAGACCATCGAGTGCCCAGTGTCCCGCCTGCCGGGGACTCCATACTCTGGCTGTGGGACCTCGGGCCAGTCACCTGCCGTCTCTGAGCTCACGTTCCCGTCCACACAGTGGATGGGTGGGTGCGGAAAGATACAAGGCTGACCGTGCGGGATCCTGGGACAAATAGACCGAAGCGGTCCTCCTCCCCCGGCGCAGGAGAAGCATGCACATGCCCAGGTCAGGGCGTGCAGGTCACTTCAGATCGCACCCCCAGCCTCACACCTGCGTGTGTTCGGTCAGGAGCAGGTGTTGGAGTCCAGCAGGCCAGTTCAAGTCCTGGCTCTGTCCCGTAGTAGCTGTGTGTCCTTGGGCAAGTCACTTAACTTCTCTGTGCCTCCATCCCCCCAAGGGTAAAAAGGAGATAAGAAATTCCTACCTCGTGGGGGTGTGGTGGGGATGGACGGAGCCCCGAGTGTGAGTAGCACCTAGCATGCCTGCTACAGCCACCGTCAAGGTCCTGACCCGCGGGCCCCAGGAGTCAAGGCTGGTATCTCTCCTCCCACCAGCCCTGGCTGTCTCCGGATCGCTGACGGACCTGGGGCCAGCCCCTTCCCCTCGTGGGGCCTGGGTGACCCCGCCTAGAAAATGACGCTCGGACTGTAAGAGGGCGGGAGCCACAGTGTCTTCACTCTGGGTCACAAGACGCAGAGCAGAGCTGGCACTGAGACAGCGGTGAACAGACCTTCCGCCGGCCAGGCGCCCTGCACCTCGGGGGCTGTTTCTGCAAAGTCCGGGGTCTCCAGCCCCCCAGGGGAGCGGGGAATGTTCACCCGCTACTGCCTCCAGCGAGGAACTTCACTAACCAGCGAGATGGGTTGCTGATATCTGGAGAGGTCGGTTCTCAGCTGCAGTCAGGAGTTTTCTTTTTCTTTCTTTATTTTTAAATGAAACAAAGATGAATATTCTTAATGATGAAAGGTACGATTCACAAAGAAACTAGACATTATAAACCATTAGACATCTAACAATAAAGAAACAAAGATACATGTAGCAAAAATCAGAAAAAACAAAAGGGAAAAGAAAAAAATACACACATATATATAATCATAGTGAGACATATTAACATTTCTCTGATAATTTAAATACAACACATTTATAATTATAGTAACTTATAGTAATCTTATATTCTACACAAATATATTTAAAATTGTGTAGCTCATACGTTGTTATTAGATTTCCATAGGACAGTTAGAAAAACTGGCAGAAAGATAAACGTTACCAAATTTCAAAAAGCAGAATTCTCGTTTTGTGTGACTCAGTTGTGCATATACACACATATTATTTTTGAAATTATTTCCCGTTACAGGTCATTACAAGATACTGACCACAGTCCCTGTGTCATGCGTAACCCCCTGTTGCTTGTTGCTTATCTGTTTTCATAAATTAGAAATCTAGCATTCTGTTCACTAGTCAGGCTTTTTCAGACCTCACCACTGATGCCGACACCCACTCCTCCTGACGCAGAGGCCTCCCTGCGGCTCCGCAGGACAGCCCTGCCCGCTGCCCGGCCCCCGGTTCAGGTTGGAGCCGGAAGGCTGGTGGGAGGAGAGAGCGGGCCGCAGATGGAGGCCCCCGCGTCCCTGCTTCACTCTGCCTCTCGCCAGCCCTGCCCACCTGTGCAGCTGGGAGCTGGAAGCGGGAATAGGTTGTCTTTCGGCTCCTGTGAAGACGGTGAAGGGAACCCCGGAATCCTCGGCTCAGGGGGCTGTGGGCATCTCGGGCCCTCCCACCCTCTGTGCAAGTGGACACGGGGGTGCCAAGAACGTGCAAAGGCTGCTCGGCCAGCAGGGGAGTGGGGCTCCTCCATCCCGTCCTGGGAGGGGGCTCCTTCATCCTGGCCCGGGAGGGGGCTCGCCCGGCCCCCTGCCCCAACCAGCGCACAGCACCCCCCCCTCCCGCCCCCGGAGGAGCAGAGCTTAGGGAGGGCCATGCCCGCAGGTGGTCACTTCTCGGGAGAGGGCTGTGGGCCCTTGTCAGCCAGCGGAAGGCCTGCCTCCTGCTTCTCTGAGGCTGGCTTCTAGAAGTGAGAACCGGGACGGACAAGCAGGACTGACGCCCTCCGAGGTGCCCAGAGCCTTGCAGGCCGGATAGGTAGAGGGAGCAGCCAGCCCAGCCCTGGAGGGAGACCATAAGCCCTGTGCCCAGGGGGCATCGTGACCTTCCTTTCCACAACCCTCTAGCTGCTCCCCGAGCATTTCACACCTGAGAGTGCCCTTCATCTTCACAAAGCCTGAAAACATGTCATTACTATTTGCATCTTATAGTTGAGGAAACTCAGATGGGGGCTGGGCAGAGAGCAATGTCCCACGGGATCTCCTCCCTGGCTCAGCTGCCAAATCATGGGGCGCTCTGGCAATCCTCCTCTCCACTCTGGGCCTCAGTTTTCCCATCTGCGAAATGAGACAGCTGAACCCAATGGCCTCTGAGGACCCTCCTAGTATTCAATTCTCCCACCACAGGGCAACAACCCCCAACAACCTGTCAAGTGAACGGCCCCCCTCACCTTTTACAGTTAAACAAGCACCTATGTCCCTCCCAGCTTGTTGCATTTTCCCAGGCACAGGTTATTATCAACCCCATTTTACATACAAGGAAAGTACACGCAACCAGGGACAGGAGGAGACTTGCCTGAGATCCCAGCAGGAGTTAGTGGCTAAAATGGAGTGTGAAGCTAAGAGGTCTAACTAGATTTCCCCCCGACTTCCCTAGAATTGTGCTGTCTAGCCTGGCAGCCACTGACACATGTGGCTGTAAAGTGTGTGTGGCTGGCTGAATAACGCCCTCCAAAGGTGCCACATCCTAATCCTTGGATCTGTGAGTATACCACTTTACATGGCAAAAGGGACTTTGCAGGTGTGATTAAGGATCTTGAGCTGAGATAGAGAAGGTTATTCTGGATTTTTGAGTGGGCTCAGTATCATCCCAAGGGTCCTCATGAGAAAGAGTTCAGAGGTTTAGAGTTGGAGAAGGCAAAGAGACAACTAAAGCAAAGAGAAACATGATGTGACAACAGAAGCAGAGTTTGGATTATAGATTTTGAAGATGGAGGAAGGGATGGATGGATGGGTGGGTGGGTGGATGGGTGGATGGATGGATGGATGGATGGATGGATGGATGGACAGATGGGTGGGTGGAAGGATGGACGGATGGGTGGGTGGAAGGAAGGAAGAATGGGTGGGTGGGTGGATGGGTGGATGGATGGATGGATGGGTAGATGGATGGATGGGTGGGTGAATAGATGATGGATGGATGGATGGGTGGGTGGGTGGATGGGTGGATGGATGGATGAATGGATGGATGGGTGGATGGACAGATGGGTGGGTGGATGGATGAATGGATGGATGGGTGGATGGACAGATGGGTGGGTGGAAGGATGGATGGATGGGTGGGTGGAAGGATGGATGAATGGGTGGGTGGAAGGAAGGAAGAATGGGTGGGTGGGTGGATGGATGGATGGATGGGTGGGTGGAAGGATGGATGAATGGGTGGGTGGAAGGAAGGAAGAATGGGTGGGTGGGTGGATGGGTGGATGGATGGATGGGTGGGTGGTTGGATGGATGGATGGGTGGGTGAATAGATGATGGATGGACGGATAGATGGATGGATGGGTGGGTGGGTGGATGGATGGATGGATGGGTAGATGGATGGATGGGTGGGTGGTTGGATGGATGGATGGGTGGGTGAATAGATGATGGATGGACGGATAGATGGATGGATGGGTGGGTGGGTGGATGGATGGATGGATGGATGGGTAGATGGATGGATGGGTGGGTGAATAGATGATGGATGGATGGATGGGTGGGTGGGTGGATGGGTGGATGGATGGATGAATGGATGGATGGGTGGATGGACAGATGGGTGGGTGGAAGGATGGATGGATGGGTGGGTGGAAGGATGGATGAATGGGTGGGTGGAAGGAAGGAAGAATGGGTGGGTGGGTGGATGGATGGGTGGATAGATGGATAGGTGAATGGGTGGGTGGGTGGATGGATGGGTAGGTGAATAGATGATGGATGGACAGATAGATGGATGGATGGGTGGGTGGGTGGATGGACGGATGGGTGGGTGGGTAGATGGATAGATGGATAGGTGAGTGGATGGGTGGATGGGTGAATGGGTGGGTGGGTGGATGGATGGATGGATGGATGGATGGGTGGGTGAATGGGTGGGTGAATGGGTGGGTGGATGGATGGATGGATGGATGGATGGGTGGGTGAATGGGTGGGTGGATGGATGGATGGATGGATGGATGGGTGGGTGAATGGGTGGGTGGATGGGTGAATGGGTGGGTGGGTGGGTGGGTGAAAGGCAGTCTGGAGAAGAAAAGGAACCAATTCTCCCCTGGACTCTCAGGAGGAAATAAAGCCCTTGACAACATCTTAGCTTTAGTCCCGCGAGACTCATTTCCAAACTTTTCTAACCTCCTGAACTGTAAGATAATGACTTTGTGCTGTTTCAAAGCATTAAGTGTTAATGTGTTACAACAGCAGTTGAAAACTAATATGGCACTTGACGAATGACAACTCCAAATTGAGACAAGACATGAGTCTAAAATACACACCATATTTCAAAGACTTGGTATGATAAAGACGATTTCATTGATTCCCTTAATATTTTTTATGTTGATGACATGTTGAAATGATCAACATTTCATTATATTAGATTAAATAAAATTTATTAAAATTAATTTCTCCTGTTCTTTGTTCAGTGTGGATATTAAGAAATTATACGTGCAGCTCACATGATACGTCTACTGAACATCCTACAAGACTTCACCTTGCCCTGGTGAAGGGGCAGGTCCTACTCCCCTGTTGCAGCTGGGGATGGGGCCTCACGCTGGGTAAGGGAATCACGCCCACCCACACACACCCACACTGCAGACTGAGGACCTTGGTGGTGGGCGTGAGTCCTGGCCCCCTCCCCACTCCTGTCTGCCTGGGCTGAGCCCGGCCTCTGGGCCAGCCCGTGTCCCTGCTTCCCTGCTAGACGTGACTTCTATTTTTAGCAGCTGTACTAGCTGCCTCTGCACAGCTGGCTCCAAGGCCTGCTGGGTGGGGGCCAGCCCCAGGCCTGCCCTCTCCCCGCCAATGGGGGTCTCAGGAGAAACCGACTCCCTGGCGCGGGGGCCTCTCAGAGCGCAGAAGCCAGCCTTGCAACATCTCCGGCACATAAATCCTATCTTCCTCTGCGTGTTTTCTGTGATGAGGCTGGGCTCAGCGGTCTCCCCGGGCTGGGAGAGGTCAGGGCAAGTCTGAGTGTTCCTCCCCAAGGCCAGAGCTGCCCAGGGAGGCGGGCAGTCACCAGCTCTCAGGGGGCCTTTCTCTGGAGTGTTTTCTACCTTGGAAAGTATTTTAAGCCAAGGAAAAGGAGAGGGAGGGAAGAAGGGAGGAAGCTGGATGAAGCTTAGCTCCAGGGTGTGCAGTTGACCTCTCCTGACGCAGCCGGTCCTGAGAGTGAAGGGACCAGCAGCCAGGGAAGGCAGCACGGCTGGAGACCCAGGCTGCCCTGCGGCTGGAGCTCGGCCCCCGGCCCCCAGAGCAGCCGGGCTCCCGTCTGCCTGTCTGCCCACCGCCCCCACTGCACCATCGGCTGCAGGGGCGTCAGAGGGCCATGGGCATAAGTGCCCAGCGCTGGGTCAGGCGCCAGGAGCCCTCCACGGTAAACACTTGCTACGGTTACTATTTCCCCAGGGCTCAGTGTCCAAACATCCCACAGCTCGTGAGGTCACTGCTCATCATCCCCATTCAACAGATGAAGAGACCGAGGCTGAGGGAGGTGAGGTCAGTCTTCAAAGTCACGGCTGGTGAGGGGCAGAACTAGGAAGCTTTTGGTAACAGCCTTAGCAAGGTGTAATTAAGATATCACTCATAATATACGGAATTTAGATAGATGGTGGCGATAACCCTATATGCAAAACAGAAAAAGAGACACAGAAGTACAGAACAGACTTTTGAACTCTGGGGGAGAACGTGAGGGTGGGATGTTTTGAAAGAACAGCATGTATACTATCTATGGTGAAACGGACCACCAGCCCAGGTGGGATGCATGAGTCAGGTGCTCGGGCCTGGTGCACTGGGAGGACCCTGAGGAGTCGGGTGGGGAGGGAGGTGGGAGGGGGAATCGGGATGGGGAATACGTGTAACTATATGGCTGATTCATGTCAATGTATGACAAAACCCACTGAAATGTTGTAAAGTGATTGGCCTCCAACTAATAAAATAATATTTAAAAAAAAAAAAAAAAAAAAAGATATCACTCATATAGCCTACCGGAGAAGGCAATGGCAACCCACTCCAGTGTTCTTGCCTGGAGAACCCCAGGGATGGGGGAGCCAGGAGGGCTGCGGTCTGTGGGGTCGCACAGAGTCAGATACGATCGAAGCGACTTAGCAGCAGCAGCGGCATATAGCATACAGTTCACCCATTTAAGCGTGCAATTCAATGGCATATCTTTTTTCTGTTTCTTTGGTTGAACCCTAACTGATACAGTTACACTCTAGAAGACTTGTTTTTAGTTTTAAATAATGTTCTATTCTCTAAACATAAATTTGTTTTTAAATGGACAAAATACATGATCCTTTAAAATAATATAAAGGTAGGGTGCATTTTATGAGAAATAAGTTATACTTCAATAAAACTATTCAAAATAATAATATAAATGTGATAGCTGCTCATTATTTTTATTCATTTTTTTCTCACTATTTTTAAATGGGAGAGACAAATAGAGAAAAGTGTCTCACTACTCAGAGGTAAATACTATTAACTTAATGGTGCATTTCTTGCCAGATACAGATAGATAAATATATACCAAATACACACACACACATGCACACACATCCACTCACAATCTTCACATTGGTAACTGCAGAAAATTCTGAAAGAGATAGGAACACCAGACCACCTGACCTGCCTCTTGAGAAACCTGTATGCAGGTCAGGAAGCAACAGTTAGAACTGGACATGGAACAACAGACTGGTTCCAAATAGGAAAAGGAGTACGTCAAAGCTGTATATTGTCACCCTGCTTATTTTACTTCTATGCAGAGTACATCATGAGAAACGCTGGGCTGGAGGAAGCATAAGCTGGAATCAAGATTGCCGGGAGAAATATCAATAACCTCAGATATGCAGATGACACTACCCTTATGACAGAAAATGAAGAACTAAAGAGCCTCTTGATGAAAGTAAAAGAGGAGAGTGAAAAAGTTGGCTTAAAGCTCAACATTCAGAAAATTAAGATCATGGCATCTGATCTCATCACTTCATGGGAAATAGATGGGGAAACAGTGGAAACAGTGTCAGACTTTATTTTGGGGGGGGCTCCAAAATCACTGCAGATGGTGATTGCAGCCATGAAATTAAAAGATGCTTACTCCTTGCAAGGAAAGTTATGACCAACCTAGATAGCATATTAAAAAGTAGAGACATTACTTTGCCAACAAAGGTCCATCTAGTAAAGGCTATGGTTTTTCCAGTGGTCATGTACGGATGTGAGAGTTGGACTATAAAGAAAGCTGAGTGCCAAAGAATTGATGCTTTTGAACTGTGGTATTGGAGAAGACTCTTGAGAGTCCCTTGGACTGCAAGGAGATCCAACCAGTCCATCCTAAAGGAGATCAGTCCTGGGTGTTCATTGGAAGGACTGATGCTGAAACTCAAAGTCCAATACTTGGGCCACCTGATGCGAAGAGTTGACTCATTTGAAAAGACCCTGACGCTGGGAAAGATTGAGCACAGGAGGAGAAGGGGAAGACAGAGGACGAGATGGTTGGATGGTAACACCGACTCAATGGACATGAGTTTGGGTAAACTCCGCAAGTTGGTGATGGACAGGGAGGCCTGGCGTGCTGCAGTTCTTGCGGTCACAAAGAGTTGGACACGACTGAGCGGCTGAACTGAACTGAAAGTGAAAGTTGCTCAGTCGTGTGCGACCCCATGGACTATACAGTCCATGGAATTCTCTAGGCAAGAATACTGGAGTGGGTAGCCTTTTCCTTCTCCAGCAGATCTTCCTGACTCAGGAATCAAACCGGAGTCTCCTGCATTGCAGGTAGATTCTTTACCAATTGAACTATCAGGGATCGCTTCTCAGCCTTTTGGCTAAGATCAAGTATGAACTATCAGGGAAGCAGCCATCTCCTAAGTGTCAGATAATTCAGCTTTTCCCCACTGTTATAAACAATCTCGACAACTCATTAATGATACCTCTGATTATAACCAGATGCTTTGAAGTGCTATACCTGGATCAAAGATGTGAATACTTTTAGGGTTCTAGATATACACTGAAAATTGTTTTCCAGAAATGATATGCTAATTTAAATTTTCCCAAGTAGTATATTGTATTGAGGTATATATATATCTCATCAAAGTGTTGCTATATGTGTTAATTTGCTAGATGCAAAATGACATTTTAAATTTAACACAATTGCCTTTGTATCTGGGAGGATAAACCTGTTTCATATGGTCAGTAACTATCTACATTTCATGTGAATTGTTCTATACATGCCTTGTTTCCAAATTTCTATGTACATGTTAGTATTTTTCTTATTAACTTATCACAAACATGGTAATAACTGTCATACTTATTGAATTTTTCTCACTTTGCCATTTGCTTTTCTGATTTCTTTCATGATTTGTAACACACTAAAGATTTTACTTTTTTAAATAGAGTTGTATTTCTTATTGTTTAAAATGTTCCCGTCCAAATAAGGTATATAGTTGGTTAACAATGTCACACTGCCTTCAATTCCTTTGTTTTGAAAGTGCATTATGGTTATGTAAGAGGTTATGATTAGGGAAAACTATGTGATGACATATATAAGAATTCTGTACTATTTTTGCAACATTATGTGAGGCTTAAATTTTTTTTTTTGGCTACCCCATGCAGCATATGAGATCTTAGTTCCCAGACCAGAAATGGAACCTTCACTCCTTGCAGTGGGAGTGCAGAGGCTTAACCACTGAGTCATCAGGAAAGTCCCTATGTGAGTCTTAAATTATTTCCAAACACAAGGTTAAAAATAATTAAGTTAAAAAAATGTTCATTTGGATTTTCATTTAAGGTTTATGGACTCATATTTTAACTCTTTCCTCCATCAGTAATTTATTTGGTATTAAGTGAGAAGTGAGACTGACTGAATTCTTTCCCAGAATTAAGAAATTGGCTGGCCAATTGTCTCAGCCTTGAGGTCGAATCATTCCTGCTTTACCTGGTGATTTGGGCACCCCCTTTGTTATACACTGAAGCCTGTAAATGATAAGGACTGTTTCTGGACCATTTTTGTTCTGATCCATTACCAGACCCATTGATAATGGATTCTGATGCATTATCCATTCCTTATAGCCTTACCATGCTGTTTTGATTATTACAGCTTCACAGTATATTTTAAAATGTGACATGATAGGTGTTAGTTTCCTTCACACTTCAAAGTAACCCTTTTTTATTACTCATATTTTTCAACATTTTAAAATTCTTATTCTTCCAGTTGGAACAAACACAATAAAAAAATATTTCAGAGATTTTTATGGGAGTCTCATGAAACTTGCAAATTACCCTGAGGAAAGCTGGCATCTTTACAACGTCCAGTTTCCATCCAAGACCACAGCAGGAATGGAGCTCCGTTTATTTATTTATTTATTTATTTATTTTTCTCAGAGAAGATTTGTGGCTGTCTTCTTATCAGCTTTTCACATTTCTTGTTAAGGTTAGTTATTTATGTGTTATGACTGACAGTTTTTTAAAATTATGTTTTCCAATTGGTAATGTTGGTATGTAGATGGTATAGATATACAGGACAGTGACTGTCTTTTATACCCAATCATCTTGCTGAATTTTCTTATTTATTCTAGTAGCTTTTTCAGTGAATTCTCTTGGTTTTCAAGATGGACAAAGATCCTCTTTAAATCAGCATAATTTGTCTCCTTTATAATGGCAGTAACACTCTATAGCCACACGGATCATTTGGTGGGTAAATATAAGAAAGTTACTGATTATCTTACTTCAGTTCCTTTATAAGGAAAAAAATGGAAATAATGCTAATATATAAAATAACTATCTATCTTGCTAAAGTGCTATGAGTTTTCAGTAAAATAAGATATTTACTCCAATTTCAGAGT
Source organism: Muntiacus reevesi (assembly GCF_963930625.1). Taxonomy (NCBI): domain Eukaryota; kingdom Metazoa; phylum Chordata; class Mammalia; order Artiodactyla; family Cervidae; genus Muntiacus; species Muntiacus reevesi. The sequence goes on along the minus strand of NC_089258.1, from coordinate 40,524,729 downwards.
CCTTAAGAAGTGGTAATCTTTTTCCTAAATCCTTGCTTCACATCTTACTGCAATGGCCAAAACTTTCAGATCAATGCTGAATAATGGTATTGGGTTTTATTCACTATCAAGTTCCTAATTTTGACTGGAGAGCTTCCAGGGTTTTAACCAAAGAGCCTGTTAATCAAGCACTCATGCCTCTAAAGCTGTTACATAAATGCAACACGAAAACCACAGACTCCTCTTCAAGGCAACCTTAAATCTGAAAGCTCAAAACCTCTAACAAGTCTGTTATTTATACATCAATAAAGTTGAAACAAGAAAAAATTTGTTAAGGTTGCTGGAGGTTTCTGTGCCTTGTTTTCTTAAGGCGTTAGTTCCTTCCTTCAGGGGTCTCAGGATCTGAGTGAAGACAAACCCCAGGAGGTCAGAGAGCCTTAAACCTGCAGAGGCGTTTCGCTCCCTCTGGAGGCGGGACAGAAAGGGCCCCTGGACCTGTAATTCTTCCACTGGCTTGCGGATCCTGACCAGCTCCTCGCTGGCTGTGAGACCCCGGCAAGTCCCATCACCAGCCCTGAGCGCCACCGTCCTCATGGGCAAAGCTGGGCCGCACAGTCCCCGCCAGCGGGGCCACGAGGGGCATCGGGGATGACACTTGGAAGTCCAGGCACACGGCAGAGTCCCCGAATCTTGGCTGAAGCTGAGTGTGCTGGGGGATTGTGTGCTGGGTTTACCGAAGAGGAAGAATCCCGCCAGCCCTCTGCCACGAGGCTGTTTATTAGGTGTTCACTCATCAGATCCTCCCAGCGTCTATGTTCCTGGCTCCGGGCTAGGCTCTGTGATCAGGGCCCCACACCCCGTGCAGGGCGGAGGGGAGACAGTACCTGAGCACCAATAAACGTGCCTCCCGCAGGCCGGGGCTGGCGAGGGCCTAAGGGGGAGCCGCTGATTGCCGAGGGCCGGCCGCCCGCACCCGCAACCGTATGGAAGGTATCGAGCGGCCGGAGCATTCCAGACGCGCGGTTCTGCTCTCCCAGGCGCCTTTCCCGGGACCTCACCAGGCCTTCTGCAGGCAGCCAGGGCCTCAGCGGCGGATAAGAGCGCCTCCCGCGTCTGCCTTCCGCGGGAGCTGCCAAGGCCGGCGGGGGAGGTGGAGCCGGGCGGGGCCGGGGTGTCCTTGATGCTCCATCTAGTCTCCTCCACAGCCCCGCCGGGGACTGGGGGGCGGCTGGAGGGAAGGGGCCGCTGGAGCCACAAGCCCTGGGTTGCTTTGTTGTAGAACTGAGTCGCCCCTACGAGCTGTAGCCCGCCGGGCTCCTCGGTCCGCGGGAGTCCCAGAATACTGGAGTGGGTTGCCATTTCCTTCTCTAGGGGATCTGCCCGCCCCAGGGATCGAACCCGAGTCTCCCGCATTGGCAGGTAGATTCTTTACCATCAGAGCCACCTGGGAAGCCCAGAAAAGTAATAGAAACATATCAAATAAAAGTTCCAGGGTAGTGCACAGGGAACTCTATTCAATATCCTGTGATAAACCCTAATGGAAAAGAATATCCAGATTTTCCTTTCATCTTCTTTTTCGTATTTCATATTTATATATATATATGTCACTTTATATGTCTGTAAGTGAGTCACTTTGCAGACATGTAACTGAGTTTCTTTGCTGCCCAGCAGTAATTAACACAACATTTTAAATCAACTATACTTCAGTTTTTAAAAATGAAATAAAAAAAAATCATAAAGTGGACATGTAGGGTGCCCCCAAGCTTTCTAAGCAGGTCTCCCTTAACTTGGTCTCCCTCCCCATCCTCGATAGAGTCAGGACTCTAGGGGTCCGGGACTGATTCTGGGCCTGTCACAGAACAGGGTCAGCTCATCCTTGGCCCTTGGGGCTTGGTTTAATGAATGACTGGGTGAGGGATGGCTGAGCGCCAGCTATGTCTGGCCTTGAGTCCCGGGCTCATCTCATTTCCCGGACAGATGGCCCCTGCTTTCAGCATGGTCCCTGTTTACAGAGGAGACACCTGAGGCTCAGAACTGGAATCCAGGCTCCACCCTCGCCTCCGCTCCAGAGGTCAGCAAGCTGCCCTGCGTCCGGACCAGGTTGAGGGCTTGTTAAAACAGGGTGCTCAGGGACCTCCTGGCAGTCCAGAGATTAGGACTCCATGCTTTCACTACCAGAGCTGAAGTTCGATCCCTGGTTGGGGAACTGAGGTCCCACAAGTCATTTAGCTGGGCCAAAACAAGGAAAAGGAGTGCTGGTCCACCCGGATTTTTTGTTGTTGTTGTTCAGTATTTCCGGAGTGGGGCCAGAGAATTCACATTTGTCACATGTTCCCTGTCAATGCCGATCCCCTTGGTCCAGGACACACCTTGGGAACCCCGCCTACACTGTGGCACCCCCTCTGAATAAACGTCTAATGATTAGGGAGACCTGACGCTCACCACTGGACTGTGTGGTGGGCGGCCACCCCTATACCGATCTTAGCAAGTTCTGTTCTGTCCCACCCTCGGGGGAATGCTCCCCAACACAGTGCTACATGCTGTCCTCTAAGTGGTCCTCCTGGACACCCGGGGACACAGACTTTCTAAAGGGAGGGTGCACCCACCAAGCAATTGTGATTGTTGATGATGAATTTTCTTCTGTAACTGAGCCCCGGGGGAGGGGATAGTCAGAGCCAAAAAGAGCTAGAAGGCTTGGAGGAAACTGCCCAAGGCTTTCAAAAAAAAGGATATACAGGAGTGGGGCGGGGGAGTTGAGTGATGGGGAAGGCAGGCCAGGGGCTGGGCATTCTAGGAAGAGGTGATGGGGCAGCTGCCGACTCGGAAAGGAAGCTACTGCGTCACCACTGAAACCAGGGATACCCTGGTCAGCAGAGAGCTGGGACAGAGAGTTGAGGAAATGGAGGGTTTCTCGGAAACTCCATTCTATTTCTCCATTTTATTTCCCCAGTGGATACTTGTGGCTTATTGTTCAGAGTCTGGCGGACTTGAGCAGGGCGGGAGTACCCCCACCCATGCTGCACACCTTTTTAATTAGGCTATTAAATAAAGACACAGGTACATGTAGGGGGGTATAATTAATCATCACAACTGCCATTTAGGGTGTCTACTATGTACCAGGCACTTTATATCCAAAACCTCAATCAGTCCTCCTAACGACTCCCAGAACGTGGGTGCTGAGATTGTCCCCTTTTTTCAGACAAGGAAACTGAGGCCGAGAGAGCTGAAAGAACTTAACCGAGGCCCTAGTCGCTGGGAAATGACAGGGCTCCCGTCTCACCACCTCCAAACCGTTGCTTTGCTCTCTGCTATCCTGCCCCGCATTTCCTGAACACCTGCTCCGGGCCGGGCCCTGGGTGGGACCGTAGATGAATCATTCAAGTAGTTATCAATTCAACAAGCTCTTTTTTTTTTTTTCTTGTGGAGCACCTACTCTTCTGTAAGGGCTTCTTTATTCATAGCATGCCTTATTCCAGAAAGCACTTAACATAACTTCTTGATATACAAGGGAATAAAGTTTTAGAGGCATGGTCATGAGATAAGGAACAAATGAAAACAGAAGCTGGGAAGGTCTGCGGAATCCAGGAGTGAGACAGGCGGACAAAGGGCAGCGCACGGGTCCTCTGCATGACCGGGGGGGTGGGGGGGGGACAGGCCCCAAATTGTCCTGAGCTTTCAAGCAGTCAAAATCAGATCCACGAGGTTCGGTGCTTGTGAGGCACCCAGGACTCAGGCGCTACGGTGAAGCCAGACCTTCCTGGGGCCCTGAGACCAGAGAGGCCTTCTCCTCGGGCGCTGGCCTGCGAAGCACACCGTGGACCCTCAGGATCCACGTCCCCAGACGGCGTCCTTGCTGCCCGCACAGTGCAGGCCCCGGGCGCTGTTTCCTCTGCCCGCCACCCCGGCCCGGGTCCCAGAGCACAGCGCAGGGCCGGATGGCGCCCTCCACCCTCCAGGTTAACCCCCGCGCAGCCTTTGTGGGAAACATTTGGAACACACTGGATGCCACTGGCTGCCCGCAGTCCTCAGGTAAGCGCCAATTTGGCCTGAGAAGTATACTTAAAAGATTTGGATTCGTTGTCCGCTTCAAATGGTTAGGAAAATTCACCTAAAAAGCCAGACTGGAGCAGTCTATTTAAAAAAAGGAGGGCGGGAATTTGGCTGCCCGGGGCCCACGTTCCCCACGGGTAAGAACTGGCTCAGGCTGAGTCTTCCAAGGAGCCCGGCTCGGTTCCCTGCAGGCCCTTTTCTTTGCAACGAGCCTGCCTGCTTTGCAAGTCTTCAGGAGCTTGCAGCCTGGTTTGGGGTGTGCTGAGTCGTGTTGGAAGCAGTCAGTAACGGGTTTACAGTGGGGGGTCCCAGGCCCGGCTTCTGGGACCTGAGTGCATGCAAGGGGCAGGCTCAGACACTCGGGCAGGCTCAGACACTCGGACAGGCGTCGAGGCACAGGGGTCTCTCCTGAGAAGCCGGAAGCCCGGGGGGCACGCCAGGGTGGTGTTGAGCGCCACCAATCCAGATAAAGTAATGAGTACTGTTCTTTCCAACACAACTTCTGGCAAGTACACTGGGGCGGGGAGTTCACGACCATGAACTTGGCAGGTGCCCAGAGCATAGCTCCTCCGGGTCGCCGGGGTTGGTCCTGAGGCAGGTGCTCTGGGTCACAGTGGTGCTGGCCAGGTGTCAGGGGCATGGCTCAAAGAGGAGCACTTCCCCGGGCCAGCCCTGGTGCCGGCTGGAGAGACGCTGAGGCAAGGAAGACGCCCGGGACAGAGAAGAGGGCGGAGGCAAGCCAGTGGATCGTCAGGGAAAGTGCGACATGTACTCTGGGACCCCCCAGATCATCCGGGGAAGTGCAGCATGTACTCTGGGACCCCCCAGATCATCCGGAGAAGTGCAGCATGTACTCTGGGACCCCCCAGAGGCCCCCTAAGCCAGTCTGGGGAGCTCAAACTCTCCACCACCCCATCCTCCAGAGGAGAGGCCTGGGCTGAGTTTGGGGAATAAATACCATCCAGCCACATAAAGAAGAAGGAGGAACATCACAGCCAGAGTGAGGGTACAATCCAAGGCTCTGAGAGGCCCCAGAGGGAGGCTGGGAGGAGACAGAGGGAAGGCGGTCTGGCACAGCCCAGACAAGCGTAGGAAGGATATGAGACAAGACCACGGTGGTGGGAAGAGGCCAGATCACAAAAGGCCTTGCACGCCAAGCTAAGAAGGGGGAACTTGGCCCCGAGGCTCGGAGGAACTTCTGCAGGGTTTTAAGTTCAGGCGACGTATGGATGAACAAATCCATAACGGACTGGGGTTATCAAGGAGGGCTTCCTGGAGGAGGTCAGACTTGAACTGAGGGAGGGGGAGGATTTAGAAAGCTGGCAGGGAAGGAGAGGTGTGCGTATTCTGATCAGCTTGTTACAGTTAAAAGCTTCAAAACCCTCCCTCCCCCATGGCCTTTGAAACCGTTTGAATCACAAGCTGCCTGTGTTTAAAGATGTGTTTGTCGGTTATTTGAAAGCTGTGGTTTCTCTTTAGCTGATTCTGGGCCCCATCCTTTGACTAGGAACCAGGAAGGAATGAAGAACGCATCCTCTTGCCCAGAGAGCTAGTTATTGAAATGCTATGGGCCTCACCAGGGTTTATGGCGTCACTGAGCTATATCCTCCGACAGCTCCTAATTTCTAACTGGTCAAAGTTTTCAGTACATTTTTATGGGCCGTCCCAAAGCCAGCTGGAAGCTTTTTTTCCATAAACTCTCCCTGAGACAAGTAGCCAGGTTTCACATATTAAAATTAAAACGTCAAAAGGTTGTTTAAAAAAATAAAATGCAGCTCAGCTCACACAACCCACATTGGAATCCAACAGCATCTGGCTGGTTTTTTCTGCAAAGCCGAGACTCAGGTCAGAAGATGATGTTAATCCCTCCATCACTTTATCCATTCACTTAACAAGCACTGGGGGTATTTATTGGGTACCAGGCTTGAGCAGGGCCCCAAGATCAGAAGATGTCTCAGGCACAATAACTCCATCCCTGGTGCCCGCTGGAGCTCAAAACACTCTGTCATTTACAAAGTGTTTTCATGTGTAATTTTGTACTGTTATTATTCCCCTTTTTTCAGAGGACGACATTGAGGCTTGTAGATGTTAGGTAACCTGCCCAGAGTCACAGTAATAGTAAGGGGTAGAACTTGACCTTGGGTCACGCACTGCAGGCTTCCCTGGAAACTCAGACGCCTGCCATGCGGGAGACCTGGGTTCAGTCCCTGGGTTGGAAGATCTCCTGGAGTAGGGCCAGGCAACCCACTCCAGTATTCTGGCCTGGAGCATCCGCACGGACAGAGAGCGACCGAGTGACTGAGCACAGCACATCCAGATTCAGAACCTACGCTCTGGCCACTCCACCCTGCCCCTTTTCAAGCAGCAACATCTAACAGTTGTTGGCTTAGGCTGAACGACAGCTCTAAGAGGTTTAGCTGCCACTTATAATCTGTCCAATATCTGCCCTCTTTTTAGAACCAGATTTCTCCTCTGAGGGAATTCCCCCATTGTGAGGACAGAAGAAGCTAGCACCCACCTCCCACTGCACCATCACGATATAAGCCTAGTGAAGTCCAGTGCCTCCCCACCATCTCCTGCCTGGACAGTGGATGTGAAATACACAACCTCTGCCAATCAAACATTCACTCCTGGGACTGACTCTTGAGTGAGTGATGCAATGACCCGTGGACGTCACAATCACCCTCAGTAAGGACCCCAGATCAGACTGTCTGCAGTATTCCCTTGGATGACTTTCTGCGGCTCTCAGACCTCTCAGCCCTTCAAGCTGACACCAAGCTTGCTCTTCCATGGGATTCCATTCCCATCTGGGTCCTTCTAGCCTGTTAAGGATCAAGAGTGTAAAGAAAGAGGCTAAGGGAAAACCCGTGGGAATGAAATGCTGAAGGTACGAGGGGCTGGAATACACAGAAGGGCAGAAGAGAGAGGAATAAGGGGACCCGAGTATGTGCCAGGAGACGCTCAGGAGATGGCCTGGGAGGGCCTGATCAGTGACCTGTTCTCAAGGCTCTGAAAGAGGGTTCATCAGTCAGGTTCTCCAGAAAAACAGAACTGCTGGGGGTAAATAGATATTGATGCACAGATGCATGGATATACATAGACACATGGTGTGCTGTGCTTAAACGCTCAGTCATGTCTGACTCTTTGTGATCTCATGGACTGCAGCCCACCAGGCTCCTCTGTCCATGGGCATTGTCCAGGCCAGAATACTGGAGTGGATTGCCATGCCCTCCTCCAGGGGATCTTCCCAACCCGTGGACTGAACCCAGGTCTCCTGCATTACAGGCAGATTTTCTTACCATCTGAGCCACGAGGGAAGCCCAAGAATACTGGAGTGGGTAGCCTATTCCCTCTCCAGCAGATCTTCCTGACTGAGGAATCAAACTGGGGTCTCCTGCATTGCAGGCGAATTCTTTACCAGCTGAGCCACCAGGGAAGCCCATATAGATACATACATATGTAGATACAAAGATAGATTCATAGATAGGCGATTGATCGATACATCTTGTTGTTTAGTCGCTAAGTTGTATCCGACTCTTATGTGACCCCATGGACCTGCCAGGCTCCTCTGTGCATGGGATTTTCCAGGCAAGAATACTGGAGTGGGTTGTCATGTCTTCCTCCAGGGGAATCTTCCCAACTCAGGGATCAAAACTGCATCTCCTGCATTGGCAGGCGGGTTATTTACCCCTGAGCCACCAGGGAAGCACAGATAGATACAGTGATAGATATAAAATAAATACGTATATACGATTTTTAAAATACCTTAACTTTAAGAAACTGGCTCACGGGATAGTGGGCCTGCCAAGCCTAGAATCCATCAGGCAGGCTGACAGACTCAAACGTAGGCAAGAGTTGATGCTGTGGTCTTGACACAGTATTCTTCTGCGGAAAACCCGTGTTTGCTCTTCAGGCCTCCAAAGGGTTAGATGAGGCCCCCCACACACTGTTAGGGTCATTTCCACTGACTTTTTTTTTTTTTAATGTATGAACACTTTGTAAAGTCTTTATTGAATTTGTTATAATATTGCTTTGATAAGCAATTTTTACAATTGCTTACAATATTGTTTTGGGTTTTCAGTCATGAAGCATGTCGAATCTTCACTTCCTGATCAGGGATTGAACCCACACCCGCTGCATTGGAAGGTGAAGCCTTAAGCACTGGATCACCAGGGAAGTGCCTTCCCTGACTTTGATGTTAACTGCACCTGCAAAACCCCTTTCCAGCCGCACCTTGACTCAAGTTTGATCACCTAATTGTGTGACAGAATTAACCCTCCTGTAAGGGTCATCCCAGGTTGGTACCTCCTGGGACTGTCAGAGAGGGATGACTGTGGACGGGACGGACCAGCAGTTGGAGTGAGAGACACTCAGGTTGGCATCGGGTCATCTGCTGGGTGCAGAAGAGGCCACGGCTCCTCGGACTTGCCAAGGGTTCCTTGCCAAAGCCGAGCCGGTGGTGAAGGGTTTATGCACAGGTGACTCCTGGCTCGAGCCTGTGTTCTCTCTGCTTCCCCTTCAGCCCACACAGACAGAGCCCCTCGCTGCAGAGTCCTGGCCCTGCGACTCCCTCTCCTGTCCCCCTGCCGCCCCCTACCCCCCGCCACTGGGCCACTTTATGTCCGGCTGCCTCAGCATCTCTGTTTCAGCTGCCTGTTCAAACAACCTGTGCCTGCCATTCCCACCAACCTAGGTGCCAGGGCCTCTTTCCTGGATGCCCTCTGCTCTGGATTCCCTCCCCCCTTTCTCTAGCTGCCCCCGCACCCCGGCCCCCAAAACACACCCCGGGCCTTTTGAAGCATCACAGGTGGGATCCAGACCCCAGTAGTCTGAACCGCATCAGAAATGAACAGCTCTTGGGCTTTGCTGGCGACTCAGTGGTAAAGAATCCACCCGCCATTGAAGGAGACACGAGTTTGAGCCCTGATCCGGGAAGATCCGATGTGCTGCGGAGCAACTAAGCCCGTGCTCTGGAGCCTGGGAGCCGCAACTACTGAGCCCAGAGCTACTGAAGCCTGTAAGCCGAGAGCCTCTGCTCCCCAGCGAGGGAGGGCACCTCAGTGAGAAGCCTGACCACGGCAACTGGAGAGCAGCCCGCACAGCAACGGAGACCCAGTACAGCCAAAAATAAAATAAATAAATACATTTTAAAGAGTCAGGTTTCTTTAAAAATTAAAGTGAAATGAACAGCTCTTGGCTCACAGGCTCCTTGCTGAGGGCGGCTCCCACACAAATTGGGCTCCATCCATGCGGCTCTGGCCCAGGTGTTTCCTGTCCATGGCAGGAGGTATCGGGATCTTGAACTGTAATCTTGAAAGGGGCAGCTGTAGAACACAGATCCAGGTGGTCCCCGCTTAGGCCCAAAGACTGGGGAGCAGAACAGATCGCAGAGTGAATGAGAGCTTCTTCCGAGAGCAGCAAAAGAGCAAAGATGCTCTTTAAACCACAGTAGACACACAGCCTCTCCAAGCTGACTGTCACCTAGACATGCCCCCACCCAGGCAGGGACGCCCTCAAAAATTTACAAGAATGTCGCATATCACAGAACACTCAACCAGAAGGGTTTGAAAATAAATTTTGGCAGTAGGAAAACTCGAGAAGACCGCTGGAGATCTGACAAAAGCAACAAGACATAAATCTCTTCAGCAGGGAGGCAGAAACTTTGACCAAATTATGGCTCATTGACTGATTTACCGCTTGACCCTAAACAAGTCTTTTCCTGGATGACCTTGAGCAAGCCTCACCTGCTCTCCCCATACCAATCTGCCTATCTGAACATGAGGAGTTGGGAACATGACTTGGAAAGTCCTTTCCAATTGTTGTGGAAAAAATAATTTTAAATTGTAAAACATTAATTTAGAAACTACAAAGTTACTAAAGTAACATCAAGGCAAAATTTACCCCTTCACAAGACTAATATTTAAGGAGTTATTTTGTTTTAGGCAATTATTTAAATATCACCCAAATGTCTATGAAATGGAGACTAGTTAAACTATAATAATCCATACAGTGGACTATAATCAGACAAATTTAACAGTATATACAGTGAAATGCATTGCAATAGTTTTAGTTCCTTTTTGCTTTTTGTTAATGATGCAGCTATCAACAAACTGATATAGAGACAGTGCCAAAATGTTTCTATAAAATGTTTCTATAAATTACAAAGTGAATAAAGGTGGGAGTAGAATAGTTTGCTATTACATTTGTAGTCACAAAAGCAAGTGTTTTTTTTAGATATATAGTTGACATAAAATTGTATTAGTTTCATGTGTACAATGTAATGGTTTGGCATTTGTATATATTGTGAAATGATCGACACAGTAAGTCTAGCTAACATCCATCTGCATGTGCGGTGCTCAGTCATGTCTGATCCTTTGGGACCCCATCAACTGCAGCCCGCCAGGCTCCTCTGTCCATGGAGATTCTCCAGGCAAGAGTACTGGAGTGGGTTGCCATGCCCTCCTCCAGGGGATCTTCCCAACCCAGGGATTGAACCCAGGTCTCCTGCATTGCAGGTGGATTCTTTACTGTCTGAGCCACCAGCGAACCCCAAGAATACTGTAGTGGGTAGCCTATCCCTTCTTCAGGGGAACTTCCCGACCCAGGAATCGAATCAGGATTTCCTGTATCGCAGGCAGATTTTTTACCTGCTGAGTTACCAGGGAAGCCCTATCCATCTGCATATATAGTTACAATTGTTTTTTTCAATACACAAAAAATCAGTTTTATTCCTATACATTAACAATAAACTATCCAAGCAGGAAATCAAGGAAACAATCCCAATTATGGCATCAAAAAGAATAAAATATTTTAAATCAAACTGTACCAGAGAAGTAAAATACTGGTATGTGGAAAACTACAAAATATTGCTGAGTGGAATGAAAGACGCATATGTATGGAAAGTCGTCCTGTGTTTATGTACTGGAAGAATTAATATTATCTAAATGTCTATACTACTCAAGGTGGTTATATTTTGCCTCCTTCATGAAATGCCCAGCAAGGGATTTGACTTCTGGGGACCGGGTCTTGTCTGTTTCCCATCTGCTCTTCCTGGAGCTGGGCGCTCAGCCACCGAGTTGATAGATTCACGGATTGCTTGATTCCAGAACAGATGCCTTGTAAATATTGGAATTCACTAATAAATGCACATCTGTGTTTTAATGTTCGATAATTTGAAAGATATCTTTACTCCCCCCACAGAAGGATCTGCTGTATAATGGCATAGATTAACAAGAGAACCGGCACCTAGCTTCGGACTAGAATTCTATGTGCTTGTCTATTTAGTTCTCTTTTATAATCACATTATTTGCATCACACGAATCAAAAGCTCAGACTGAATGTGATGTGCTATGCTACACGGCTTCAGTTGTGTCCGGCTCTTTGCGAGCCTACGGGCAATAGTCTGCCAGGTGCCTCCGTCTGTGGTAGTAATAGATGGACCTAATTCATAAAAAGAGAAGGAAATGGCAACCCACTCCAGTATTCTTGCCTGGGAAGTCCCACGGACACAGGCGTCTGGTGGGCTACAGCCCACGGGATTGCAAAGGGCTGGACACAGCTGAGTGGCTAAGCCAATTCGTGAAAAAAAAAAAAAAGACCAAACAACTCTTAAATAATAAATGCGGTGTTTCGTGGATCAAATCTTTATATAAGATCATTTGCAGAGAAAGAGTAGAAACTCTTTCTTCTAAACATTATGTTTTGACCAGTGAGAAACTCTAAAGCAGAAATTGGAGAAGTAACTTACTCAGGGTGAAGGAGAAACAAAGCTTAGAGTAAGTTCATAAAATCAAACACCTTTGTAGTCAGAGGCATCTTAGAGATCATTGGTATTTACTCAGGACTGACAGCTCCTTGTCCTTGTCAAGAGCCCATTTTGGTCTTTTTTTTTTCCTTTATTTTTATTAGTTGGAGGCTAATTACTTTACAATATTGTAGTGGTTTTGCCATACATTGATAGGAATCAGCCATGGATTTACGTGTGTTCCCCTTTTTAATTCAGCCTTATTGAGGTATATATCACCGAACCCCCTGAACCCCCCTCTCACCTCCCTCCCCATCTGTCCTTTTTTTATAATTTTTATATGAAAACATTCGTTTTAACAGTATTTTTATAGAAATAAAAATGAAAACACAATAAGAAGTAAAAATATAATGTTTTTATTGGAAAAAAAAAATTTCTGACAATACTAAGTGTCGGTTGGTTAGATATATTCACTGGAAGGACTGGTGCTAAAGTTCCAATACTTTGACCATCTGTTGAGAAGAGCCATCTCATTGGAAAAGGCCCTGATGCAGGGAAAGATTGAGGGCAGGGGGAGGAGAAGGGGTTGACTGAGGATGAGACGGTTGGATGGCATCACCGACTCAATGGACATGGGTCTGAGCAAGCTCTGGGAGGCAGTGAAGGATGGGAAGCCTGGCGTGCTGCAGACCACGGGGTCACAAAGAGTCGGACAGGCCTGAGCCACTGGACACCAACCAAGACTGCCGCAGTGGCCTGTCGATGTGTCTGTGCACCAGCCCCGTGGCTGGGTCTGGGCTTCCGAAAGCCAAAGACTGGGACTCATCCATCTTTACAGCACATCTCCCTCTGCCCCTGGGAATACTTGGCATGCTTGCCCCTCATGGGCTGCTGAACGTTGCAAATGTGAATAAAGCTGTTCTGGAACAGATAGGGAGACCAATCCAGAGAAGAGAAGGGACCCACCCCTGGTTCCACCACAAGCTTGGGAGGCGCGGGGTGGGGCCCCCAGGATCTGCTGCACCCCGGCCGAGGTGCTCCTGGGCTCACGGAGAGGACAGACCCTTGATGTCTCGTTGCCCCCACAAAGGCCCCAGGTAAAGCTGTTTCTGGCCTGGAGGCCAACTGAGGCCACCAGCACTTCCACAGGCCACAGTCTAGCCCTGTCAACTCTTTCTTTTTTTAAAAAAAAGAATTTAAATGGTGTTAACAATCATCCTTTCTACCATAATTTGAAAGCTCTCAGCACCTCCCTGCCGAGGCCATTATAAACTGACCCCCAAATTCAAGCAATAAAACTCAAACCCACCCTGCCGCCCACCCACTTCCAATGATGGAAACACCTGTATCTTAATTACTTCCAAAACTTTTATTAGAATCATAATTATTCAAATTCATGAAAAGCATTTTTCTTCTTTGTAAGGGCACTTCCATGCATGCTGAGTGGGCTAGTACTCAAATATTTCCAAACCAATCACGTCCTCTAGAATGAAGAGACTGTTGCACATCTAAAGTAGGTGAATTTATTTTATGTGAATTATTTGTTGTTGCTGTTCCGTCGTGTCTGACTCTTCGTGACCCCATGGACTGCAGCACGCCAGGCTTTCCTGTCCTTTCACCATCTCCTGGAGCTTGTTCAAACTCAAGTCCATTGAGTCGGTGATGTATACCTCAATAAGGCTGAATTAAAAAGTAAGACAGTGCAGGGACCTGACTGGTGATCCAGTGGTAAAGAATCTACCTACCAATGCAGGGGACGGGGTTCAATCCCTGATCCGAGAGCCGAGATCCCACAAGCCTTGGGGCATCTAAGCCTACGTGCCCCAAGCCCACACACCGCAACACAGGCTCAACGTAGCCAAAAGCGATAAATAAACTTAAAAATAAGACAGTGAACGGCACAAGTCACTTTCATTTTCTCCCTCGTCCTTTTTTTATATTTTCCGAGGTGTCCTTAATTGGAAGTGAAAACAGAAATGGCCAGCAGTTGGAAGAAGATTAATTTCCGCAAGGTGGGAGCCCTCTCCCTGACATTCTCGGCCTTGGCTGGTCTCCCCTGAGACACAGCCGAGGGTAAGAGGACGCCTCCCTGCGTGTGTGGCCTTGGGGCAGTCACCCCATCTCTCCAAGCCTCTGTTCCCTCCCCGGGGGACAGATCCAGGGCCTGCCATGCCTGCATCACCAAACTCATGTCAGGACTCTGGGAGCTCTGATGGCCCAGCACACGTGACAGGTTAGTGCTGAGACCAAACCTCCTTTGCTGTAATCTCTCTGCACATCCCGTCCTTAAAATTACCAAATATTCCAAGCACACAGAAAATAGAGGAAAAAAGTTTTGGAGTTGAGAAGAAGGATCAGTGCAAAGTACTACAGACAAGCCACCCAACTTTGCCACATCTTGACACCTTCCCATATATGTTGCAGATTTTTTTTTTCCCCTGAAAAATAGAACAGTACAGATTAAATCCTCTGTGTTCCTCTTTTTGATTTCATTCCCATCCCTCCCTACCCAGAGGTAACTGCTGTTCTAAATTTAGTATCTTTGATTTCCCATGCATGTTTTAACACTTACTATCTGACTGTATCCCTAAAAATACATATGTAGCATAGTTTTGAATTTTAAAAAAAAACTTTGTATCACACTATTCTACCACTTTTCCAGACTGTGTATCTATGTTGAGGCTATAGCCTGAGTTTCTTTTCCCTCCCAGTATATTATTCCATTGCACAAATAGATCACATCTATCTATCTGTTGATGGACAATTAATCAATTCCTCAGTTTTTACAACAACATGCTGAGTGAGGGGAGGGAAGTCACTGAATGGTAGATAAGAGCATCTTCAACTTTATTAGAATTTGCCAAACTTCTCCAGAGAAGCTGTACACTTTCGCTTCTCCATCAAGATGGTACAGGGTTCCCAGGGAGCCACATCCTCACCCCTTTTGTCCCTTTCCCCACACTGAGACTGCTGACCGCTTGCCAGTTTGGTGGACGCAAAACGGTGTCTCACGGCTTTTGGCATTTGCATCTCTCCCATGACCAGTGAAGCTGAACATCTTTTCATATTTTTGGCCACCGAGGTTTCCTCTTTTGTGAATTGCCTGTTGATACCCTTAACCCATTTTTAAAAAGTGATTATTTGTTTCTTTCGTTTGTCCACACTTTCAACCTACTTCTGCCAGATCCTCCCAAAGCGGACTGTTTCATGGCCCTTCTCTGCTCTAACCTCCCTGCAGCTCTCTCTAGAATATGCACAGCTGACCACCTTGCTCAGTGGCCCTGAATCTCCTGTGGGCTGAAAACCAAACTCAGCCCAGGACACTCAGCTCCTCCTCCTCCAGGCTTGACCTGTGTACCCTGAACTCCACCCCAAAGGACACCCAACTCGCTCAGTCCCAGGCCTCCAGCACACACCACGCCCCCAGCCTGGAATGCCTCCCTCCTATCTCCACATTCCATCTGAATGCCACCTTTTCTGCAATCCTCTCTTCTCAACTCAAAGCTAGATTTGCCTCTGAATCACAGGTGAAACTATACCTTTCTAGTGGCATTTATTTCTCCTTTTGTCGCGTTTAAACAACTTTGCATTTTGCTCACTACTTTTTCATTTACAAAGCACAGCTCTTTACAGTGCTCTTTGGGCCTCATCTCTGCAGTGGTCCTGTGGGGCAGGGTAGTCATTCACCCTCTTTGAACAGACAGCGAATGTGGATTCCCAGGGCACTGGTTCACCCGGCATCTCCCTTTGGCTCAGAGACAGAGCTGGACTTGAAGCCAGGACGCCTCCAAATCCACACGCAGCTCCACGCACCACGCCGCTCACGTTTCTAGCCCTATGCTGTTGCTGCCTGGGCCAACCCCGGACTCCCCCTTGAGACTGCGAGTCCCACTGCCCCCAGTTCTAGTCTCCCTCCTGCGGGAGGAGGGGGCACTCAGTGAGTAGTGATTGCTTGGCAACGTTACAGTGATCACTTATTGCACACCTGCTGGCTGCTGCGGGCTTTGCATACATGAACCCCAACCGTCCCAACAACTCTAGACGAGGAGACTGGAGTTTGAGCTGAAGCGCTTTGCTCAGGGTCCCACAGACCCCTAGTGGAGCTGGCGACTGTAATCTCTGCCTTATGCACAACAAAGGTAGACCCAGCCAGCCAGAGAGACCGCACCCCAAGGCCCAGTCCCCCGAAAGTGGGTCCGGATGCGGACATTTCTGCACATCCTCCCAGGGCCAGGGCCGATAATGACTGGAGCCATGCCCCTGGCCTCAATCCGCTATTCCTACGACTCTGTATGCGCTTTCACCGTGTGCCACTTATTCAAATGTTGTGTGTGTGTGTGTGTGTGTGTGTGTGTGTGTGTGTGTGTTGGGGGTGTGTTGCGCTTCTCCGCGTCGCCTTTTGTGCAGTCTGTTGTTGGTCTGCAGTTTCTCTGGTGCGTCTGTGTTACTGGGTCGTGACTCTATGCCTGTCCGCTTCATGTGTCTGTTTTGTTGTGTGTCTGCGCTGTGTACCCGCTTGCGTGTCTGTGTCTAGACTATTCACCGTGTGCTGCGTTGTGCAGATCATGTGTGTTCAGCTTGCGTTTGTGCCGTGCGTGTGTCTCCACGCGGGCCTTCTCCGCTGAAAGCGCAGGACGTTTGTGTGTTTCTGTCGTGCGAGTCCCGTTCGGGTTGTTCCAGGTCCGTCTGGGCAGCGCGTCCCGGCGCCTCCGCACCTCCCCGCCGTGTGCCCAGCCAGCTGACGCCTGCGCCCGGCGCGCAGAGCTGGGGCTCCCCGACAAGTGTGTGCCGGCCCCGGGCGCCGCGCGCGCCTCCGCCGGGCGGCCGAGCGGGGCCCCGCGTCCGTGTGCGCCCGGCGCGCGGTGGCGGAGGATGCGCGCCCGCGAGGCGGGGCGGGGGCCGGGGCGCGGCGCGGGGGCGGCCCGGGGGCGGGGGCGGGCGAGCCGGCGGCGGGCGGTGCGGCGGGGCCCCGCGGCCGCGGGCTCCAATGGCGAGGCCGGCGCGGCCCCCGCTAATTACATAAGCGGGACGTCAATAATTCGCGGGAAAACGCGAAAAAGATGGCGCCCCGCGCCCGGGGGGCCCCTTCCTGAGCGCCCCGGCCCCTCCCTCCTCCTCCTCCGCCCCCCCTCCCCGCGGCGCCCCCGCCCCGCCCCGCCCCCGCCGAGACCCCGACCCCGGCCCCGCGGGCGGACACTCGGCCGGGCAGCCGCGGGCCGAGCGCAGCCGCCTCCACCGCCGATGCGCCTGGTGGCCAGACTCCAAGTGGGACCGGCGGACACGCAGCCTCGCGGTAAGTCCAGCGCTGCGGGCGGCCGGCCCGGGCCGGGGGCTCCTCGCCACTCTCGCCTCTGCCTGCAGTCATCCCGCTTTTGGAAGTTTCCCTGGACTCTGGCGGGTCAAACGCCGTGGGGCGGGGAGGGGTTTTGGAGTCCTGGGAGATGCACGCCTGGGGGCGGGGGTGGTGGAGAGGGGTGAACGGTGTCCGCGGGGCGGCAGGAGCCCCGCCCGGGTCCCCGAGCCTTTGGGGGGGGCGTGTGTGACAGGTCGCTCTTCCCGTGCCCCAAATCTTTACTTTTCCTGTTTGGTGGGGGGACGGGCCTGGAGACCGACGGGGCCGTTTGGGATTTTGCTCACGTCCGAAGTCAGGCTGCAGCAGGATGGGGATGGGGGGAGGCCTGGCGTCGGAGCGATTGAAGATCGGAGCGCTTGAACCCGAAGGGGGGTCCTTCTGCAAGCGTTTTCCCCTCCCGAACACCCTTTTTAAAAAGCCAACGGCCGCCCTGGGAGAGGCCCCGGCGCATGAATCATCCTCGCTTCCTGCCCCCGCCCGGCCCCGCGCTCCGGGTGCCGCGGATTTGAACTGGACGCCGACGAGAACCCGCAAACAGGCATTTCTTTGCAGATGGGTTTGAATCAGCCAATCACAGCCCGCGGGGGCCCGCTCCGGGAGGATGGAGGCGCGGGTGGAGGGGGGGCCCGCCACCCGAGGGCCCCCGCCCGGTCAGGGAGGGGGGCGCGGCGACTGGGCCTGCTCCCAACGGCGCGGTGGGGGAGGAAGTGTCAGTTTGTGAACCTGCCGCGGGCCCGGGCCAGGCCCGGCGGTGCAGGACCTTGCCGCGCCCGGCAGCCAGGTGGCAGGGAGAAGGCAGAGATTTGGACCGCACACCCTGCCCAGCGCCCGTGCGCTGTGCCCTGGAGAGGAGGGAAGGGGGGGGGCGCGGTGGAGGGAAGAGGATGCGGCCGCGCCACCATCTGGAGAGTGAAGACCCCAGCAATGCCCTGCGTGCCCCGGGGCCCTTGACACGCACACACATGTGCTCCGTTTCCTATACTCACCGCCACGAGGCTGTGGACATCAAACATCGGCTCACAGGAGCACACGCGCACTCACACGGAAAAAACACACACGCCTGTCTGCCTGTAATCTACAGGTAATCTTAACACCAGGCGCCCAGGAGGGGGCTGGAATAGCGGGTGCGGGGAACAGAGGGCTATGCTTTGGTTTAGCGGAGAGGACTGGAGCCAGGCGAGCCCAGATTGAGGAGGAGGGGGCCTTGGGGTGGGGGCTGTGAATGCCACTGAAGACTTTGGGGAGCCACAGAAGGTTTCTGGGAGAAGAAGAAGATGGGAATTGTTGACCCTGGGGAGGAGTCTGGTGGGGAGGCAGGAAGACAGGGAGTGGCCTATTTTGCGCTTTGCCTCGGTGGTACCATTCTGCACCCCAGGTACTCAGCGGCTGAGTGAGCATGAAACAGTCACTGAATGAATGAATGAATGATGGCCCAGGCAAAATGAGGCCTGAACTCAGACCAGGCCAGGGAGATGGACAAGAGGAAGCCAGAAATCACTGTGCTTGAAGTTGGCTGGTTGTGGCAACTCGTTGGTTGGAGAAGTCAAAGATGCTGGGGTGTTCTGGGGACCAGAGTAGTGCCGTTAGCAGGAAGTGGGGAAGCAGCGCAGTGGGTTTCATAGAATGGTGAGAGACAGATGTAGAGGGGTTGGCATGGTGATGACTTCACTGCTTGGAGCCAATTTGCATCTGAGTAAAAGCATAAGTGAGTTTAAATGTCCCAGCATTGGTTTCCATTAAATCATCCCATAATTGAGAACAGAAAAGGAGATTATAGAAGACACAGCTGGCCAAGTCTATACCAGTTCATAAACCACCAGGAGTTTTGCTTTCTAGGTGAGTTTTCTCTGGGTAGCTCTCAGGAGGGGGCAGGGGTCTGAAGACCTCCCACTGCTCTCCTGGAGAAGGCCCTCCACTCAGAGAACACGGGGCATATTTGCTTTAGGGATAAAACCTCTGGCTCCAAAGCCAGGGGGTATGGTTCAGATCCCCCCACACACACCTGGGCAGGGGGATTTTGCTCTGCGTTTGGTTGAAAGAGCCGTTCTCTGTACAAGGCTTCGTGGTAGGGGTGGGGCAAGTGCAGGACTTAGAATCAGCTCACCTGGTTATGGACCATGGCTCTGCCTCTGACCCCAGAGCCACTTCCCCTTGCCAGACGTCAGTTTCCTGACCTGTAAAATGGGAATAACAGTGACAGCCTCGCAGGTTGTCACGAGAATCCAGTGAAATGATAAAAGCATCTGGCACAGCGCAGGTTACATGCATGGTTGCTGGCTTTCCTTTCTCCCCTCTCTCCTGAAGTAAGGAGCAAAATCCCGATCCTTTCTCTTCCAGTGTCAGTGGAAGCTGATGGAGAATCGAGCTCTGGACCCAGGGACTCGGGACTCCTATGGTGCCACCAGCCATCTCCCTAACAAGGGGGCCCTGGCAAAAGCCAAGAACAACTTCAAAGACCTGATGTCCAAGCTGACGGAGGGCCAGTATGTGCTGTGCCGGTGGACAGATGGACTGTATTATCTTGGGAAGATCAAGAGGGTAAAGCCTTCCTCCCTGGCCCCAGTTCCCCAGGCTCAGCATCTCTCTACGCAGACCAGGGGTGGAGGATGGGAGATTGCTGGCAGATTCCTGCCATGCCCTCCTGCTCCAGACCTGAAAGTGGAATGAGGTGGAGCCTGCAAAAGCAGGTGCCATCCTTAGGGCTATCATCTTTAGACAAGTGCTCTGTGAGCCTACAAAACAAAACAAAATCAGGCTGGAGAGATCACAGGTGATCATTTGGCCTCCGTATTCCCACCAGGTTGCTGTCGCCTAGCCCCTCGCTGCTCAACCCCAGGGAGTGGGCGAGCACAACCTTCAGGACTGCCAGTCTCCTTCTGGCCTGGCTCTCCTTTTTGGAGCACAAAGTGACTCTTTGTGACCCCATGGGCTATTCCAGTCCATGGAACTCTCTAGGCCAGAATACTGGAGTGGGTAGCCTTTCCCTCCGCCAGGGGCTCTTCCCAAGCCAGGGATCGAACCCAGGTCTCCCGCATTGCAGGTGGATTCTTGGAGCACAAGGAGGGAGTCTAATCTCTCTGCCCTGTGAGGGCAGAGATGGGAGAGGAAGACCCTGTTCAAGCGGCTTTTCCCCAGCTGCTGTCTCACACTGCTCCTCCCTCTCTCTGCTCCAGGTCAGCAGTTCTAAGCAGAGCTGCCTGGTAACTTTTGAAGATAATTCCAAATACTGGGTCTTATGGAAGGACATACAGCATGGTGAGTATTCCTGTGATCTCAGGCACCCCTGCCCCACCCCAGGTCCAGGCTCCTCTCCTGCCTCCGTTTTTTATCCTTCTCTCCTTCTGTCTCTTCTGGCATCTGGCCTTGTCCTTGGAGATTACCAGTTGTACATTTACATGAAAACTCATTTATGACATCTGTCATCCTCCTGAGTATTCATACCTCATGAGGGAGGCAGGCAGATGGAGAAAGCAGCTTGAGGAGGGGTGGGAGAGCAGGGTTGTGTTCCCGGCTGCCCAAAGCTCTGGGTCACTCTGGGGCTACGAACAGAAGGGGCCCGGGCAGTCGGAATTGAAACCTTTCAATGTAAGCACAGTGTCCTCTTATCAGCATGTTAAAAGAACTAGGAGGCGGCGCTCTCCACGGGGGAAAGACCCAACAAGCCTGGAGCAGGCAGGGTGATGATGGACGTAGCAGGATGGAGCTGGGCCCGTTTCCAGGGCTGAAAGGGGGCTAGGTTGGGTATCATCCCTGCCCTCAGAGGGCTGACACTGTCTTACAGAGATGACAAACTGGGGGCATTCTTGCCACCATTCTCCCCTGCTATGTACATGACAGACATCACTGATCAATCACAACACTCATTTTCAACATGGAGTGCCAGGCAGCCACTCCCAATGAGTTACCATGTGAGAACGGAGCTTTTTGCCGTTTATGCTCTAACAGGAGGACTGACGTGGTGGTGTGTGAGGAAGAGGCAGGTTTTGGGGCCCGACATTCCTTGGACCAGGCTTCCCCAGTGGCTCAGCAGTAAAGATTCCACTTGCAGTGCAGAAGACACAGGCCACATGAGTTTGATCCCTAGGTCAGGACGATCCCCTGGAGAAGGGAATGGCAACCTGCTCCAGTATTCTTGCCTGGGAAATCCCATGGACAGAGGAGCCTGGAGGGCTACAGTCCATGGGGTCTCAGAGTCAGACACGACTGAGCAACTACACCACCACCAGCGCTGTTGAGTTACAGGAAGTCAGTTTCTGAAGAATCTGTTACCATAAGAGATGATTTCAGGAGCTTGCCAAGCAAAGACCACAAGATCCAGCCAGTTAGAAGAGTGTCCAGGTTGCCTTGTTTTCCACGATGTTGTGGCTAATGCAGACTGATGCTTCTCCAGGCCCTTGAAGCATCAAGGGCTAAATGTACTATTTAGCCTTAAATGTACTA
This sequence comes from Muntiacus reevesi, assembly GCF_963930625.1. Lineage (NCBI taxonomy): Eukaryota > Metazoa > Chordata > Mammalia > Artiodactyla > Cervidae > Muntiacus > Muntiacus reevesi. The sequence continues at coordinate 40,503,163 of NC_089258.1, read as the reverse complement.
TTTCCAGATCCAAAACTATGAGGGTCTCCTGTCCTGGGCTGCTCCTCACGGAGGACAAGGGCCCTCTACATTCAGCCGGGATGAGAGCACAAGGCCAAAGTCGCTGCAGGTACCGATCTGGCTTCATGAAGCCAGTGGAGACTTACTGAGACCCACGGTCCTCTTGGTACTCTTGAGAAATATGACTGCTGTCAACTGGCAAATGGTCGTTTAGTATCTAATAAGTAGTAGAGGAATGGAAAGTAACACAATTACAATAATAAGCCGACCTATTTTTATTTCCTTTTCTAATCATATGAATGTGATTTTACATGAATTCCTGAGATTCAAACTTTTCATTTTTTAAGTAACTGCTTTATTTTCCTGGGATCATATTCAGGAATAAGAGGTAAGAGGCCATTTATTCAGCAAACATGTCTTGAACATGTGTGATGCGCCACACCCGTGTGAGGTCCTGAGGACACAGATGAACAGATACCTTTCCTGTCCTTACCGAACGTTCCGTCTGCTGAGGGAAATGAGACTGAAACACACATGAAAACGTACTTACTTTTTTCATTCAAACCCTTCACACACAAACACATGTTTATTCTTCAGTAACATCAGACTTCAAAGAAAAAAAGAGAGGGAACCTGTAGATTAAAAGCCATTGAACAAACTTAAAATTATTATGGACCGTTGAGACAATTAGAAATGTGAACACTGAATTTGTTGATGATATTGAGAAATTATTTTTAATATTTGGGTTCCATAGAGGCACTAGTTCTTTTTTTTTCTTTAAGAGAGCAGTAGTCTTTCAGAGACGCCTACTGAAATATTTATGGAAAATGATTGGGTATTGGGGCTTGACTCACAATAAAACAGGAGGGGTGGTGGGTGGGAATATAGTCAAAACAAGACTGTCTGTGAGCTTGTGACTGTCGATAAGAACACGGAGTTTCACTATAACATTTTATTATTATGCCATAATAAAAAATGTTTAAAAGCTATTTAACATAAAAAACTTTAACAGATCAAGTTAAATTAAGCAGGAGAGGCAGCATGGTATTGTCAAAAGAACAAATGATTTGGGGGACTTCCCTGGTGGTCCAGTGGCTAAGACTCCGTGCCCCCAACGCAGGGGGCCCAGGTTCAATCCCTGCTTGGGGAAGTAGATCTGACATGCCTCAACTAGAAGAGAAACCTCGCCACAATGAGTATTAAAAGATCCTACATGCTGCAACTAAGACCCTGCGTATCCAAATGAATAAATACTAAAAAAAAAAAAAAAAAAAGACAGCGGATTATTTGGGACTTCCCTAGTGGTCCAGTGGTTAACACTCTGGTCTTCCAATGCAGGGGGTGTGGGTTCAATTCCTGGCTGGGGAACTAAGATCCTGCATGCCTTGAGGTGTGGCCAAAACAAAACAAAAATCAAACGAGTTGATGTCAAACAGCAGTGGATTTGAATCCCCCTTCTCCTGCTTTCCAGCTGAGCAAGGGACTTCACCTCTCTGAACCACAGTTTTCCCCACCTTTAGAATGGGGTACTGGTCACAGGCAGCTCAGAGTGGTTGGAGAGGGTCAGTGAGTCAGCCTCCCGGGCCCAGCACTCAGACCCAGAGGCTCGGCGCCTGGACTCTGGTTTTAGGAGCGGTCATTCCCATGAACCCCAGCTGACCACTCGGGGCCCCTTTCTTTCAGCTGGTGTTCCAGGGGAGGAGCCCAAGTGCAACATCTGCCTGGGGAAGACATCAGGGCCCCTGAACGAGATCCTCATCTGTGGGAAGTGCGGCCTGGGTGAGTGTGACCAGACCCGGGGGTCCCCGTCCCCCGCTGGCTCGGGAACCACTCCACCTCCAATCCCCGGGGCCTCAGCTGGCTTCCTGTTTCTCTTGGCGGGGTAGAGTGACGAGGGGCCAGTCTCTGGGAGTGGGGGCCCAGGGAGGTGATCCTGGGGGAGAGCTGCGGCTTCTGGAAAGGGAGAGAAGTGAGGCCCTTTGGAGCCCCAAGGGGTGGAGAGGATGGGTGGCAGAGGTGGAGCGCAGAGGCTGAAGTCAGACCTTGCGTGCTTCCTGCACTGGGCCCATGCTGGCTTTGAGTGGCCTGCTCGGACCCCATCTTGGCGGCTGTGCCAGCCAGTAAGTACCCCGGCAGCTGGCAGGCACGTGGCTCCTAGCACTCACTGCTCCCTCTGGGCACTCGCCGCCCTCCTTTGCCGCCCTCCTAGGTTACCACCAGCAGTGCCACATCCCCATAGCGGGCAGTGCCGACCGGCCCCTGCTCACACCTTGGTTCTGCCGACGCTGCATCTTCGCGCTGGCTGTGCGGGTGAGCCCTCCATCCTTCCCGCCTTGCCCGCCCCTCCGCCCCGCCCTGCAGTCTGGAAGCCCAGAGACTCTGGACTCAGGCATGACTCCTGGTAACAGCACCTGGCTTTGGAGGCAGACCGCGGCTGCCGCTTACCGGCTGTATGCCCTTGGCCCGGTTCCTTAGCCTCCCTGAGCCTGTTTGCTCCGCTGCTAAATGGATACAGGCTTGGTGTCCGGCGTAGGAGGCCCCCAACACATAGGGCTTTGCTAATAACAGAAAAATCCATTTAAGCGCCCACTGTCCATATATATTGGCTCTTGTGACTTATTGGTGTGCTTATTCCTGTTAATACTACTGAAAATGCAGATCCGTGGGGATAGGGAGAGGGTGGATCTGAGATTGATGAGAAAAGGCTCCGTGCCTTTCTGACTACATTGGAAAGGCTTGTCCCACCTGGTCCGGCATTAACCTGGATAGCCTTGATGGGGACCCACGTGTGGCCCAACCGGGACCCCCGGCGGGTGACTCGGGCCCTCATCTCCCCGCAGAAAGGCGGCGCGCTAAAGAAGGGCGCCATCGCCAGGACGCTGCAGGCCGTGAAGATGGTGCTGTCCTACCAGCCGGAGGAGCTCGAGTGGGACTCCCCGCACCGCACCAACCAGCAGCAATGCTACTGCTACTGCGGCGGGCCTGGAGAGTAAGGCCGCGGGGCGGGGCGGGGCCTCCGGTGGGCGGGGCCTTCCCGGTGGGCGTGGTCTTCCCTCCCGGTGGGCGTGGTCTTCCGGTGGGCGGGGCTCCAGGGAGGCAGGGGCGCGGCTGGCTGGGGTAGCGAGACCCCAAGTTCTGCTGACCACCACTGGGGGTCTGAAGGCCGTGCTCGCGACCTAGCTGGGTGATTTGGGCAAATCACCTGAAGTGCTTCATCTCTCAAGTGAGATTAATCACCTTGGCCCCATCACCCTCTGTGGGTGTTGCGGGGCCTTTGGGATAACAGGTGGAGACAGAGAGAGCTTTGCACCACTGAGGCGGTGGTTCTCAATGCTTACCGCGCAGTTGCTCAGGTGACTGTCAGACATGCATCTCCCAGGGGCTGCCCCAAAGACTGGGTAGACCTGGAACAGGCCCAGGAATCTCCTGCATTTTATCCCAGAGTCCAGGTGATTCTGATGCAGGGGACCATGGACCACACCTGTCAAGGTGTGAACCTATCCTTGTTAATTAAGAAAATACCTTTTTTTGGTTTTCATTCTTATTCAGTGAGTAGTTGTTGAATGGTTGTTACAGGATGGATACAGCCTCAGGTGAGGGGCTCACAGGAGCCTTTATTTTCCCATGAAACGGCCTGGGCAAACCTTTCCCCATCAGTGGTGTTTGGGAAGCAGTGTGTGGGGCACAGACCTGAGAAGGGGGCTCCAGTGTGTAACAAAGAGCGTGGGCTCTGAAGTCAGGGAGGCGAGGATCTGAGTCACTCTCCACCCCTTGCCTCCTGAGTGACCTTGAACAGGTCACTCTGTAAACAGATGTGAACAGGTCACATCTGTAAAATGGGAACAGAGGCCCGTGTTTGGGCCTCTCCCCAGTTGGTGAGAGCAAATGATACCATGTTACGTCCTGCCGCTCGGGCCTCCCCGGCCCAGCCCAGGGCTCGATAGCTGTGAGTTCTCTTCCCTCTCCCCCGCTGGAGGGCAAGTTTGTGCTGGGGAAGGTTGCTGAGGCCGATTCCTGGCCGGGCGTGCGGGCCTGGCTGACCCTAGCGCCTCTGACTCTCCAGGTGGTACCTGCGGATGCTGCAGTGTTACCGCTGCAGGCAGTGGTTCCACGAGGCCTGCACCCAGTGTCTCAACGAGCCCATGATGTTCGGGGACCGGTAGGTGCTTGTCTGCTCCGACTCAGCCTCGGGGTTGTGGCGGGGGCGGGGGCAGAAGCCGCAGCAACTCCTTCAGATTGCCTGCCAGACCCCAGACCCCTGGGCTCCGGGACAGCATAGCCTACTGTCTACAGAGGCTGCTCAGGGTTGGGAGGTCTTCCCAGCAGAGGGACCGCCTGGACCACATCCCCAGTCTCCACTGACGTGCGGGGACCTCAGACAAAGCCCTGCCTTCCCCAAGCCCCAGTCTCTTGAAGGGTCTGGGAAGCAGGAGGGCCACAGGCCTGCCCCACCCCTGCCCAGGATTGTTGGAGGAGCCACAGGGGGGATGGATGACTTGATTTGGCCTCTAACAAGGGGGCTAAGCTACTGGCAGGCGTGTGTGTGTCAAACCAGATATTGTGTGTGTCTTGGTTGGTGTCTCGTGTGGTTTGTGATTGAAGCAGGTGCACGTGCGTGTGTCTCTCAGGCAGAGGGGAAGAGGAGGCCCCTGCAGCCCAGCCTTGTTCAGCTCCCTCTGAGCTCAGCCACAGTCCAGGGCAAAGCTGTTTGGGGAAGGGTTTGAGGTAGAGGTTGGAAGGGGTGGGGGAACAGCTCCTGGTCCCTGTTCTGTGCCATCTTTGTCCCCTCCTCGGAGGGAATGAGGACGGTGCTAACCATGGACAGCAGGTGGGGGGCGAGGATGCGGACTCGGGTGGGCGGCAGAGCCCCTCCCACCCCTGGGCCCCTTTTCTCCCCCGACAGGTTCTACCTGTTCTTCTGTTCCGTGTGCAACCAGGGCCCCGAGTACATCGAGAGGCTGCCCCTGCGATGGTGAGAGGGTGGGGCTTGGCACAGGCCCCCTCCTGGCCCCTCTCCGCTTCTCCCCTCCCGCGTCTCCCCAGGAACAACCCTGCCTCCAGCCCCCAGATCCCATCCTTGCCCCTGCCCTTCAGCCTGGAGCCAGGGCGCTGCAAGCCTGGCTTCCCAGGCTGCCGCCTCACCCGGCCCCACCTCCGCACACCCTTGCCCAGGGTCGATGTGGTTCACCTGGCTCTCTACAACCTGGGCGTGCAGAGCAAGAAGAAGTACTTCGACTTTGAGGAGATTCTGGCCTTCGTTAACCATCACTGGGAGCTCCTGCAGCTTGGCAAGGTATGCACGGCCGCGGGACGTGAGGATGGCAAGAATCCTTTCCGCAGTGGGGTGCCCTGCGTCCAGAGGGGTGAAGGCTGTGCCCGGGGTCACACAGGGCAGAACCAGGGTCTGGGTCTCTGAGCACAGCTCTTCGGGAACACTGCCTGTCCGTGAGGGCTGCTGAGTAGAGACCAAGGTTGAGTCTTTGAACTGCTGTATCCTTGAGTCCAGGCTCCTGAGCCTGGGCCCTGCAAGGGGCTTCCTGACCCAGGCTTTGGTAGTAGGTGGCTTAGGGCCTCACCGACTCAGCTGTAGGGAGCTGGGGGTCAAGTCTGGCTGGAGAAGTTCTCTCTGCAGTGACCCACTCCAAATTCCCTGGCTAGGATGGAAAGTGAAGTGGGCCTGCCCCCTGCTGGCCGTACTCTGAATAGCAGCGTATTCAGGGGTATTCACCAGGGGTCCGGGGAGCTGGGAGTCTCGCAGTGAAGTAACAGACCAGAGACTCCCAGGATTTCAGAGGTGGAGAGCCACTCGCTGATGACCGCACAGCTTTGGAGCTGAGCCAGGGCCTCCCCAACCACTTCCCCGGCAGGGCCAGCCTTCCCTGACACCCTCAGACCCTCTCCACCACACCCAGAGGGAGGCGTCTTCTCCACTGACTGCCCTGAATCCTTTCGTGAAACAGGGATTTTTTTTTTAAGTAATCTTTATTCTTGGCAGAAGTTTCTCGTGTAATAACATCTTCATTTACAGTGTTTGATAATTTATAAATGATGTACATATTATTAATGTCAAGCCCTAAAAGATAGGTAGAGCTGATATTTGTTTAACAAGTTTTTTTTATGACTTATATATATAAAAAAATCCTACATGCTCCTGGTAGAAAATTTTCAAAGTACCAGAAAGTATAAGAACGTGTACCTAAAACCATCCATATGCCTGCATCACACCACTCAGAGACATCTACTAACGCACACATGTTTTTCTTTTTACATGAGATTATACAGTATTTGCATTTTTTAATTGAAGTAGAGTTGATTTAAAATACTGTATTAGTTTCAGATACATACAGCAAAGTGACTCAGTTATGATTTATGTATATATTTCCGGATTATTTTCCATTTTAGGTTGTTACAAGGTATTGAATATAGTTCCCTGCACTGTACAGTAAATCCTTGTTGCTTATCTATTTTATATATAGTAATATGTGTCTGTTAATCCAACATCCCTAATTTATCCCTCCCTGCATCCTTTTCCTCTTTGGGAACCGTAAGTTTGTATGCATGCCTGCTAAGTCGTGCAGTTGTGTCTGACTCTTTGCCACCCTATGTACTGTAGCCCACCAGACTTTTCTGTCCATGGGATTCTCCAGGCAAGGATACTGGAGAGGGCTGCCATGCCCTTCTCCAGGGGATCTCCCTGACCCAGGGATGGAACTCTCGTGTCTCCTGCGTTGGCAGGAGGTTTCTTTACCAGTAGGGCCACCTGGGAAGCCCAGCCTTAAGTTTGTGGGAATGTAAATTGGTGCGGTCACTATGGAAAACAGCATGGAGTTTCCTTTAAAAACTAAAAGCAGAGCTACCCTATGGTCCAGCAACCCCACTCCTGGGCATATATTCAGAAAAGATGAAAACTCTAAGTTTAAAAGATACATGAACCCCAGTGGTCATAGCAGTACTGTTTACAATGGCCGAGACACAGAAACAGCCCAGGTGCCCACCAGTGGATGATTGGTGTAAGAAGACGTGTAAATATGAAAAAGAATGAAAATGTTACCCTTTGCAGTGCAACATGAATGGAGCTAGAGAATGTCCTACCAAGTGAAGTTAGACGGGCAGAGAGAGACAAATACGTCACTTATATGTAGCATCTAAAAAATAAATAGACCTGTACTTAAAACAGACTCATGGTATGTACAAATTTAAGTCGGTTTTTTTTCAGTTTACGTTATATCGTAAATACTTTTCCATATCATAAGGTTTTATCAACATTTTTCATGGCTGCATGGGTTTCCTCCGTAGTTTACTTACTTGTTTCCGTCCTGCTGGGCATATAGTTTTTTTCCCCCCATTTTTCATATTTGCCCATCATTAGGAACATGCTGCAGTGAACTTTTTTGTATATAAAACTTTGTTCGTGTGTCCTGTCCGTACGATAGGATCCAGGAAGCACCATTACTGGGTCAAGAGCAGGGACATCTTTAAAGCTCTTGATACATTTACGGCAGGAGTTATTCTCATTTACAGATGGGGATGTGAGGTCAGAGAGGTGAAAAGACGTGTCTGAGATCATGGAACAAGTCAGTGGTCCTCACCCGGAGGACTCTGAGCATCCGAGGGCTGAGGGGAAGGAGGGGACAGGGACTGAGGCCGTCTCGGAGGCCACGTGCCGGGTCTGACTGTCTGCTCCCCCGTAGCTCACCAGCACCCCTGTGACGGACCGAGGACCACACCTCCTCAATGCACTGAACAGTTACAAGAGCCGGTGCGTACGCGGAAGGGACGGAGTGCTGGCGTGGGGGCGGGCAGGCGGGCACGATGGGCTGGATTTCAGGCGTCTTCCTGCCTCGTTGCCTTTGTACCAGCTGTGCTCCCCTCTGGTCTCCCTCTGCTTCTCTGTGACTGTATCACGCATCCCTCAGGATCCAGGGAGCACTCAGCTTCTTTGGGACGCCTCCCCTGATCACGGCAGCAGCCTGACCCTTTTTGCTGCTGGGTCCCGCTCCATAGGGGGCTGCCCGCGTGCTCTAGCCGTCTGGGCTTCTGGGCCAGGCCCGGAGGCCTGATGCATCAGCTCGGGTGGGCTGCAGCCGCCTAACTGTCTCCAGCCTGTGTCTTCCCATCTGGACTGTTGAGTTCTTCTTGGGACACACGTGTCCCCACCACAGGGAGTGCCCAGGCCCCTCAGCTCGGCAGCCTGGGCCCCGTATGATCAGATCCTGCCCACACCTTCCGCCACGGACCCTGTGGTGCTTTGCGCTGGGTGCCAGCCGCTCTGGACCCTCTGCTTCCCTCCCCAGTGATTGCTCACACTCTCCACCCCAGATGCCCCTCAGTCCCTTTCATTCATCTGCTGCATCAGCGACTGTCCGCCGAGCTGTGTCAGCCCTGTGTAGGTGCTGAGGCCACGGGGAATAAGACGCGGTCCCTGACTGCTGTGAGGTCTCCCCAGGCCTCGCTAGAGAGGGTTATCCACTCTGTCCTCCGTCTTCTCCTGCTCTGGGGCCCAGACACAGCCCTACCCACGCTTGAGCGCATGGGGCCTCCTGCCGTCTGGTGGACAGTCTCCTGGGGGTAGGACTGCAGTGAGGCCCCTCTGAGGCCCCCAGGCAGCTCAGCCAGTGACACAAGGGTGAAGGAGCTCTCCAGATCACAGGGCCATGGCCCCTGTGTTTCCACCATAAGGGTCCCCTGGGAGCGGGGTGAGGCCGTCCTGCAGGCAGAGGCCTCCGGGGGCTGGTTGAGGCAGAGAAGTAAGGGGGGTGGAGCGCGACGCACGAGATGCGGAAGGACGGGGGGAGCCGCCTGAGCCCCCATCCCACAGGCTTTGCAGACTCGGGGTCTCCATGGGCCGCTCTGGATTTTAGCTCTGGGTCCGGGGAGGCGGAGAGGGAGGTTTTTAACACTTGGCTCTCCTCCCCAGGAGGATGGACGGACAGGCTCCAGAGCTTTCTCCTCTCCCTGCCCACCCCCAGGTTCCTCTGCGGCAAGGAGATCAAGAAGAAGAAGTGCATCTTCCGCCTGCGCATCCGCGTCCCGCCCAACCCGCCTGGGAAGCTGCTGCCCGACAAGGGCCTGGCGCCCCCCGAGCTCGGCGCCGCCTCCGAGCTGCGCAAGAGAGGGAAGAGCAAGCCCAGGTCAGTGCCCGGGGCCCCAGGGTGGGGCCGCGGCCGGCTCCAGCGCCGGCCCCTCCGGCGGGCTGTGCGGTGACGTCCGCGGGAGCAAGGCAGGCCTCCGGCCACTTGGTCCCAGCCGAGGCGCCCTCGTGGGCCCTGCTGCCTCCACCAGAGCCCCTCGATGGCCTTGCTCGGAGGGGAAGCCGGCACCCAGGCCTGCTGGCTTAGGGCCAAGGCAGCGAGGCGAAGGGCAGGGAGGGTGGGGAAGGGGTCCCTAGCGCTCCCGGCTTCTTCCCGGGGGGCGCTAGTGGTAAAGAACCTGCCTGCCAGCGCAGGAGACTTAAAAGAGGCGGGTTCGATCCCTGGGTTGGGAAAGATCCCCTGGAGGAGGGCATGGCAACCCAGTCCAGTTTGCTTGCCTGGAGAATCCCCACGGACAGAGGAGCCTGGCGGGCTACGGTCCGTGAAGTCACAGAGTCGGACATGACTGCAGTGACTTAGCAGCGGCAGCGCTCCCGGCTGAGCCCAGCCCCGCTTCCTGGGCATTGGGGCGGGGCGGGGGGCAGAGCCCAGCCCCCCTTCCTGGGCATTGGGGCGGGGCGGGGGGCAGAGCTCCTGGATGCCTGGGTGAGGAGAGGTGCCACCACACCCGCCTCCACCTTGCAGACCTGCGGCCCCAGAGGACCCCCCCCCCTTCCCCAGGGCTCCCCGGGAAGGACAGCCATCCCCACGGTGTGACCCCACCCCTCCCCCGGGGCCGCCCCTCCCGGGTCTTCGGGCTCTGACCGGGCCACCCCCTCCTGTTTCTGTCTCCACAGTCTGTTGCCGCATGAGTTCCAGCAGCAGAAAAGGCGAGTGTATAGAAGAAAAAGATCAAAGTTTTTGCTGGAAGATGCTATTCCCAGTGTTAGTGTCTCGTTTTCTCGCTCTCCACTTGCACACCAGGGTCCACACCCACTGGGCGTCTCGGCACAGAAAACCGGGTCTCCCAGACCCGGGGACTCCCCACGTCCCAGACAGAGAACCGGTTCCTCTGGCAGCTGGTCCCACGAGGAGGGGGTTCTCCTGAGCACCTGGAGCGGGGCTGGGCCAGGGCGGGTCGTAGCCGTGCCCCAGACTGAAGCCCGGGAGGGCAGTGACTGCTGAGGTCACACCCCAGGCGGTGGCGGAGCCGGGCCCAGAACCGGGCTCTGGAGCACTCTTGCATCCACTCTGGAGCCCTCGCCGTGGGCAGTAATGTGAGCAATGCCTCACGTCTCCCCTGGACCGTTTATAAGGCGCTTTCATAATCCTCGGGCTTCCCTGGCGGCTCAGCTGGTAAAGAATCCGCCTGCCATGCGGGAGCCCTGGGTTCGATCCCTGGGTTGGGAAGATCCCCTGGAGAAGGGAAAGGCTACCCGCTCCAGTATTCTGGCCTGGAGAACTCCACGGACTGTGGTTCGTGGAGTCACAGAGAGTCGGCCACGACTGAGCGACTTTCACAGTCCTCATTCCCTTCTGCCGTGCTGACACCTCTGGGAGTCAAGCTCGGGAGGGCCCGTTACCCACCTCTGCAGTGGGGGTAACCGAAGCCCAGAGATGGGCCGGCCGGACAGTCAGCTAGAGACAGCCAGGACTGGCACCGGCGTGCCCTGCCTCCCCGGGCAGGACTGGAGAGAGGCAGTGCCAGGCGGGGGAGAAGGGTGCCGGGGGAGGGGGCGTGCTGCGCACCGGCTGACCCCCGCCTCCTGTGTCCACAGAGCGACTTTACCTCGGCCTGGAGCACCAACCACCACCTGGCCAGCATCTTTGACTTTACGCTGGACGAGATCCAGAGTTTAAAAAGGTAACAGTGAGGGGCCCGGCAGAGACGGGAGTAGAACCGAGCAGGGAGACAGACGCCCCCTATTTCCCCAGCCCTGCAGGGGGTGACACAGAGAGCCTCGGAGGATGGGGACGCTCCTGGGGTCACTGAGTTAAAGGGTCTGCACTGCAGAAGGCTGCCTGAAGGGCCTTTCTGCATCAGGGCATTCAGCCTGACACCTCACCCCCCGCAACCCCAGAGGCCTGCGGGGCTCCCGGGGCTAGCCCCCCACGCCCAGCCCTCCCTACTCCTGCACCCTCTCCCACTCCCCCCTGCTTCACACCTGGCACCAGACTGGCTGTGCTCACCCACATTCACGGTCCTCCGGGGAGCCATCCCTGACCCTCCAGGGGCGCTGGCGGATGCTCTCTGCTCCACGGCACCTCGTCCTTGGTGCCCCTGTGGGTGGGACCACATCCAGTGGTTTTATTCTCCTGACTATTGACGGTCATCTCGGGCTCTCCTGTAGGCATGGAGGAGGGGGCAAGGGCTTCTTCGGTCACTCAGGCCTGGGCCCCAGCCCCTATTTGCCAGCAGCCAGCTGTGTGACGTTGGCGAAGTTCTCTGACCTCTCTGAGCCTCCTCCCCGGCCGCTGCGTGGCTGCTGGGAGACTCAGAGCCCTTTTTATCGTCTCTTGTCGCCACAGTGCTGTGTCGTCGACCGGGGAGGGGGTCAGGGAAGGCCTCTGTGACCGCTGGGGCTTTGAAGGCTTGGTGGGCAGGCAGTGGACGGGGGAGGAGGTGCGCCCACCGCCATGGTGGCTGGCGGCTCGGCGGGAAGGGGCTCGGCCGAGACGATGGGTGCTGGGCAGAGGGGCCAGAGACGCCCGGGAAAGTCCTGGGGCGCTGAGGGCTGGCGGCGGGCTCACTGCTTCCTCCCTCAGCGCCAGCTCGGGCCAGACCTTCTTCTCGGACGTGGACTCCACCGATGCCGCCAGCACATCTGGCTCCGCTTCCACCAGCCTCTCCTACGACTCCAGGTTAGCTTGCCAGCGCCGTAGACTCGTTCCGCCTCCCCCCGCTCCCACCTGTGACGGGGGGCTCTCTGCTCCTGAATGTCGGGACCTGGCCGCCTGTCCGTGTGGGCGTCGGGCTCTGAGATACGCTGCTTCTCCTGCTCCTCTGCCCCTGCTGCCGCGTGTGTGACGCCTCTTGCCGGGCAGTTTCAGGTCCGGCTTCTGTCATTCTCGGGCTCTTGGCCGCCACGTGCCAGGGTTTTGTGAGGTCTGTGCCTCTGCCTGCAAGGTCCCCAGCCTTGGATCTAGGCTGTCTGAACCTAGAGTCTGTCTGCTGGGGGTCTCTCTTTAAGGAAAGGAGCCTGACAGAGAGGGGAAATGGTTTCCTGCAAAGTGTAAGGACTGTGAGAGGGGACAGAAGTCCCCAGGAGCCTCACGAAGGGTACTGTGTGCTTCACCACGGCAGGCCCTCAGCAGCAAAGGCAGGGGGGTGCTGCAAAGTGCACGGACCAGCTCTCAACCGAAGCTCCTCTAACTGTATTTGGGGCTCTCGTGGCTCTTGCAAGCGAGGAATTAAAAGCGTCATGCCGATCGGAGTACGTCTTGTCTCCAAACACCTCTGGGTGTCATTCTCTGCTCCTGCCTCTGTGTTTTACCTCTCCTGTTTCTTAGGTTCTCACTAGTGCCTGGATCAGGGTTTCTAAGTGTCTGTGAACGTGCACCTCCTCCTTATTCTCTCTCCCCTCTGCCCTGTGGGGTGGGGGCGGGTGGTGTGGCGGAGACACGTTTGTTTCTTGGACTCGGGCAGCGCTGAGCTCCTCAGTGTGAGAGTGAGGCTCTGGAGACGCATGCAGCTAGGCTTGGGTCCCGGCTCCGCCACGCCCAGCTGGCACTGTCCCCCTCGGGGGCCTCCTCGGGGCTGCCGAGAGGATTCAGCGAGCTCAGTGGGGCCCAGTGGGGCCTGGGGCCGGCAGAGCTCAGGGATGGGGCCTGGGGGGGATGACCCCATCTCATTCCCACCCTCCCCGCTCGCCCCTCCCCACACAGACGGACGGTGGGCAGCCGCAAGAGGAAGCTGGCAGCCAAAGCGTACGTGCCGCTGCGGGCCAAGCGCCGGGCAGCCGAGCCGGGCGGATGCTGCGCCTCGGACAGCAGCGCGGAGGGGGCCTCGGGCCCTGAGCGGCCGGACGAGGGCGTCGACAGCCACACGTTTGAGAGCATCAGCGAGGATGACTCGTCCTTGTCCCACCTCAAGTCGTCCATCACCAGCTATTTTGGCGCGGCTGGGCGGCTAGCCTGCGGGGAGAAGTACCAGGTGCTGGCCCGCAGGGTCACGCCGGAGGGCAAGGTTCAGTACCTGGTGGAGTGGGAAGGGGCCACCCCCTACTGAGCACCCCCGAGGAGGCCCGGGGCCCTGGAGACCAAAGGAGGGGCGGCGGAAGCCACAGGCTGCAGGAGGGAGGGAAGCAAGAGAGTCGAGGGCCCGCCGAGCCCCGCCTGCCCGCCTCCGCCTCTGCTGTCCCGCCTGCTCGGGGCCCTCAGGCTCGCCGCCCCTTCGCCCGTGCCTCTGAGGCCCCGCTGGCTACTGCCGTGTCTCCACGTGCTCCTTCCAGCTGTTCACCTGTCCCTCTGAGTTAGCGTCCCTCCTGGCTCCGCGGAGGCCTGAGTCTGTGCCCAGTGTGTCCGCTTCCCTTTCCCCTTTTGGGTGCGCGCATTTGCACACCCAGCCCTCCCCTGGACACCCTTCACACCTGACCCATCCTGGGGACCACGCCAGGAGGACAGAAGTCTTTGAGAAAGACGGGGTGAAGGTGGGTAAGAATAGGCCTTGTGGAGCGCCTCTCCCCGTTCCCACCCCTCCTCCTGTGCTGGGGAGGCGGTGGTGAGGGTGGGAGAACGCCTCTGGGAAGCCTGCAGGGCAGAGACCCTGCAACTCAGGATCTGAGGAGGAGTAGGCTGGGTCTCTGCTTCAGAAGGCAGAGGGTGCAGGCTGCAGTGCTGGCTCCTGAGACCCCTGTTTTCCCTTCTTGGGTCACATTTCCTCTCTCTTGCCGTGGAGCGGGCGCTGGCCTTGCAGACAGGAGGCATGAGGAGAGGCAGCCGGGTCCTGCTTGCTGCATCTCAGACTGTCTCCTCCGCCTCCTGCGACAGCCCAAGGGCGCGTGCACATGCACACACGGGAGCATCCATCTATGTGTGTGCTCTTGCCTCCGGGCTCACATGGGTCCCAGCCTCCAGGTGTACACACACCACACACACACACACACACACACACACAGCCACACCTTCCTCAGGTGCCAGCCTGGCTCCTGTCCTTGCCTTTTCCTGGGCCCTCTTACGGGCGCCACGTGCTGCATCGAAATGTGAAAGTCCAGCTCGGAGCCGAGAGGGAAGCACGGGGGACTCACACCTTCTTCCATACCCCCTGCCCAGCTCTGAAACTGACAATCACTTTTGAGGGCAGGTTGGGATTTTTTCTTTTTTTTAAGGGCCTGAGTCATTACGTCCCCTCAAAAAAAGGGAAGCTTTTGTCAGTGGGAGTACAGAGTTCTTAGAACCGACATTAAAACTCAGACCTGTCTGAAGGGAGATCAAAAGTGGGAGGGGAAGGAGACCCCTCATTTTCGCTGCTTCCGGAGGCATTAGAAACTGACTCACTTGATTGGAAAGAAGTGCCTTGACTGGGGCGAGGGGTGCACCAGATGGGGGCCAGGCTTGCCAGCTGCTGCTGCGGCCTCCGGCTTGGCTGGGTTTTGGAGGCTGCCAGCTGCAAGGCGAAGGGGGATGAACAGTGAGGGGGCAGCTGCAGGCCTGGAGCCGGTCTTTCCATTATTAGGCCACCCCCCATCTGTGGGCCCTTGGTGTTGGGGGCGCTGAGCGCGCTCAGAGGCCCCTTGCCTCAGACCCCAGCCCCAGCCCAGCCGTGCCTTTCAAGGGGGCCCTCACCTGCCGTGTGCAGCCTTCCCACTTCCTGTTTCCCAGCGAGGTCCAGGCAGGGACGGCTGGCTGGGCCCAGTTTGCTCCCGTCTTCGCCCCCGCTGCTGACACTGACGCTCCCTAACGGGGAGGGGGGGCAGAGGAAGGGCAGCTGAGAAGCCAGCCCCCCCGCTCCGCCAGGGTGTGGGACCCAGAGCCAGTCCCTGGCTTCCCACCTGGCCCCAGAGCACAGCCACCTCCCAGTTCTGCCCCCAGGCTTCTGAGAAGGCGCGGGACGAACGCGGCCTGTCGGCGCCCCTTCGCCTCTCCTCAAGCTCCAGGGGCTCTGGCCTGGAAGAGGGGCAGGAGGGAGACAGGGCCTTCCCCACTGGGAGCTCAGCGTGAGGCCTGGCAAGGCCACCCTGACTCCACGCCCCAGCGTTTCATTCCTACCTGGCGATAGCTGCATTACTGCCAACTGACCTTATAACCCTGTGCACCTTCAGAAAGATTTATGGTTTTGAATTGCTGCTTTTAATAACATTTGTTATATTAAAATTATAATTAATGTGTCTGATTTACAATTTAAAGGCTCCCTCTGAAAAACGACCTATCATTGCCCTAGTATCAGGAAGGCGACGGGGAACGGCGGGGCCCCATCCCCTCTCTGATCGCCCTGCCACTCCTGCACCAGCCACCATGTTCTCTTCGCGGTGATCTTACCTTTATCACCGGGACAGAGGACCTCTTTTCTGCTCTGATGACCCTGCCCGTGGGGACAGGAGACAGTAGCCAAGAGCCACAGGGGTCCAAGCTGGGGCCGGGACTTAGACCTTGACCCCGTGAGGATGCTTGGGGCCCGTGTTGTAGAGCCTCATTCAGAGCTTGGAGGTGCACGGCTAGGAATCCAAGGCGCATTCCCGGCCCCTCTGCCAGCTTCCTTTGCTTCAGTCCCCATCCTGCCCCCCGCCCCCCACCCGCTTCACCTGCCCGGGAAGAATCCCTGCTGGTGTTCAGCCCGCTAGATGCTGCAGGAACCACCTCATAAACATGACAGATCACCACCTTAAATAAACCTCTGTAAGTGAGGAGTAGTCTGCAGAGAGAAAAAGAGGGGAAGGGATAGGAAAAAGCTACAGGCAGGTGAAGGCCATGGGCCTAATTGAACTCTATTTCCAGAGTTAGTGTGGCCTGTTACACCCGAGTGTTAATGGCTGACCTTAAAAACTGCTGGCCAATTCTCTACTGTTTGACCTACCAGGGAAGCCCTCGTTAACTACAGCTCCCACTTTTTCCCACCACTCCTCCTGCGACCTTACAACTGCTCTTGGAGCAAACCACAGTTGAAGCCGGGGCGGGGCAGCGGCTCATTCTGGTGAGTCAGTGGCATAGAGTGAGAGATGGCCCCGAGACTCGGGCTCTAGCCCAGGCCGCAGTGAAGAGCCCTGGGGACCCCGAGGCCGCTGGTTCTCCCCAGGCTGGAGGCTGCCTGCTTCTGCGTGGTTTAGGTGAGTGTTTACAAACTCACAACACACATTTGTCTGCCTTCAGAATTTTGGAGCAAGAAATTAGAATTCTCACAAATTCCTAAATCATAACTTACTCTTAAAATACGTCAAACATTCTTCATACTTTTCCTGTTATTACAGAAATCTGAAAAAAAAATCTGTTTAACAAATAGGATTATTAAACTTAGTAGTATTTACAAAGAACTGCAGTCTCCAGGGAATATTTAAGCCCTGGAAAACACCAGAGAATGTTATTGGATAGTATTCAAATAATGTTAACATTCAAATAGCCTAACAAGGTTAAGAGTACAGACGAGTGTCAGAATTGCCAAATTAAGAATTTATTTTACTTCCAAAACTTATTTCCTAGAATACCACTCACAGGATTTGTATAAAGCATACTACATGTATACATTTATCTTATTTGCAGGAATAACTCAGGGTCTGCAGCGGACAGGGCTAGACAAACCCAGGCAAAAGTAGGTGGAAACCACTTCTCTTCTGCACTCCTGTCCTGGTTGGGTAACTGTACGCTCAACTCCGTATAAGCAACCGTTTCTTGCTCTAGTTTTTTTTTTTTTTTGACGGAGATAGCTTCCTTCAAACCAGTAGCACCTTTATGCTTTTAAGCTTCAGTATTCGTGGATACTTTTTTAACACTTCTTCTCATTTCCTCAACGGAATCTCCCAGGGTTCTGGAGTCAAAAACCATGTTTCCTGAGAAGTACCGGGAAGGCACTCCCAGGTGGAGAACCCTCATGTCCAGCCCCAGCTCCCACAGCATCATCGAGGAGGACGGTGTGGTAGAGTTGGGCAAACTCCTAACAATCATTAAGTACCTCTCAATCTGTTCCCTCATCTATGGAATGAAGATATTATCACTAACCTCCAGCTCTGTGGGGAGAGGTAAACCGCACAATATACCAAGCTACCACGCTGTTAAGGTGGACATTTTAGGGATGAACAGCTCTTCCTTAGAGATGGCTGTAGCAGGTTCTCTGGCCTACAGAGATCTATCCAGCCTCTTTAAGAGAGACCGTAAGAGCATCAGATTTAGAGCCAGAGACTTGGTTTCAAAGCCTGGTTCTGCCACTTACTTTAAGCATCTCTACTCTCCAATCTCGGGTTTCCACTGGAAAATGCAGGTAACCTGGGTTACAAGGGTAAATGTCGGCCTAGGACGGCACCTGCAGAGAGCTGCGTTCCGTCCTGCATTTCCTGTGGTCAGCTGTGACACCGAGGCAAAGGCAGGCCACCAGGGAGCAGCTTTCAAAGCACACTCAGCACAGAAAGTGAACCAGTGCCAGCCAGGGACGGGAAACCTCCTCTGGAATTAATCCCACTTTAAGGAAGTTCACGGAAAAAAATAATTGGATTTTGCCAACCTGGTAAATGAGAAAGTAACTGTGGAAAGTAGAGAAGCTTTAGTTATTTGAATCCTTGAAACATCAATTTGGGAAATACATGCCGAACCGCGTGCAGGAGGCCAAGCAGCTCTGAGCATGCCCCTCCCCTCGAGCAGCGCACAGTCTAGAGGGCGGAGGCCGACCGTGACGCGCAGAGAGAGCAGGACGGCAGGGCAGGGCAGAGCCCTCCGCCTGGACGCCAGGCCTGCAGAGGGGCAGTCAGACTTCTCGGGCGCCCGTGCAGAGCGTGCTCAGGCGGAGGCGGTGGCTGGAAAAGGTAACAGCCTGGCACACCAGAGCCACCACAGGTGGAAGGTGGCGATGGAAAAGTGAGCAGGGGCAAGGCTCCGAAGAGCCCTGAGGCGGGGTCACCCTGTGGCAGAACCATGAGGCAGCCTAGGTCAGGCCCTCCCCGCACCCCCGCGGCTCCTCCACCAGCCCCACGGAGCAGGGTTAGGAGGGCAGCAGACGGAAGGAGCAGCCTTGGCTGTCCCCTCTGTAACAGGAGCCGCCCCTTTTCTGGACCTCAGGGCAGTTCAATTCCTTTTAGTCATCTATAACACTGGCTTTATAGATTCCACCAGGTCCTTGCTTGGCCTGACTGGCCCAGCATTCTCTTCCAGCCTCAGGGGTCTTGGACCTTACAAAATCTGTAAGACTGGCTTACAAACTTGTAACAACAAAAACTTAGCTCAATACATAAAAATTAGTAATAAAAGCACGGCTGCACTGGTCGCAGCATGAGGCGCCCTCAGGCTCCTCCGGCGAACCCCTGGGGTTCTGTGGAGCCAGTCTGGAAAACACTGACCCTGCAGTTTCCCTGGGTTCTTCCCACTTTAGGACGCTCGTCTCAGTGCTCACGTGGGAAGGTCGGTATGGTGGGCTCAGAACCCCTGTCTCTGCTGAGCAAGGCACCGCAGCTTTCTGACGTCTGTCACCTTCGGGCGAGGAGAGTCAAGACCAGCTCTCAGTCCTTGAGGCTGTGTCTGAGCCCTCCCCTCCCCAGCCCTCCCTGCACCCAGGGAACCCGTTCCCAGGCCCACTTCCTCAGGACTCAGGAATAACAAACACTACCTTCAGCTAGAGGAAATAATCCTGCTTGTCCCTGACATTCCACCATTAGCGATTCATCCTTTTGGATAGAGTGCTTCCAACTCCCCTAGAAGGTGACCTTCACCCCCACACACTTCTGGGTGACAGGTCATCAGGTCATTCCTCATCAGAAGCAGGACAGTAATAACATACTTGGCACTCAATTTAGGCTCAGTGAACCTACAGAAGACCAGCCTCACCCTCACTGCGACCTTGCCACTCCTGGCCACCTTTATGCATGAGGCACTCAGAGACAAGTTCCACTGGGTCCTTGCTTAGCCTGACTGGCCCAGC
Organism: Muntiacus reevesi; assembly: GCF_963930625.1. Taxonomy (NCBI): domain Eukaryota; kingdom Metazoa; phylum Chordata; class Mammalia; order Artiodactyla; family Cervidae; genus Muntiacus; species Muntiacus reevesi. The sequence goes on along the minus strand of NC_089258.1, from coordinate 40,484,038 downwards.
ATCCTCTTCCAGCCTCAGGGGTCTTGGACCTTCACCCTCCACAAGTTACTTAGGTCCTCTGTGCTGATAAAAGCATGGAATCCAGAGATGCGAGGAGGCAGACAGAAGCCGCCCTTCGGCCAGAGAACAGGTAATGATGGCTAGGGCACCCAGCAGGAGGCACAGAAGGCCCCACTCACTCCTCCAAGGCCTCCTCCAGCCACCGTAAATAGTGCGCATCTCCTTGGTCCATGGGAAGACTGAAGAGCTCTGGGATTTCAAAAGGATGCACCGACCTTTGGGAAGAAAGCAGAGTCCCGTGAGTGGCATGTAAGCCCATGCCATAAAACCCAACTGGCCAGCCTCCCTTGAGGCCCTCCGCAGTCGGCCTGCAGCCCACCTGTCTGGCCCCACGGCCCACCACTCCTAAGCCTATGGCCCATCTGTCACCAAGTATAAATTAGGCCAGATGGCATTAGAGTCTCACAGACATGGGTTCAAATTCTAAGTCTGCCACTTACTAGCCATGTAAGCATGGACATATCTCTTCATTTCGCTGAAGCCCCCACAAAAGGGGGGTGAAAATAGTACTGGATTGCTGAGGATTAAATGAGGCGAGGTATATAAGGCACTTAGCTGCTAGTGACTGGCACTGTATACGTTCGGTAAATGTCAGCTGCTGTCTTTATTACTGTCCACTTATCACTGTGCCTTCCCCAAACAACCCCCTTCCCCTGTACCTCTGTATTGTCTTCACCCAGAAGTCCTCCCTACTCCTGCCGATAAATCGAAAGCCTCTATACTCCTCAAGGCTCATTTCAACCAATGGCCTTTCCCCAGGGACCTTCCTTGACCATCCAGACGCACAGCCGTCTCTCCCTTCTCCCCGTCTCTCTCACCCAGCCCTGAGCACACGAGCTCTCTCCACTTTGCAAGCTGAAAAAGCAGAAGACACTGGGCCTCAGGCCCACCTGTCTGCCAGGGCAACAATCCTCTGCTCTCCTGACTTCAGGCACAGAGAACTTCTCATGAGAGAGGCTGCTTACTAAATCACACGTGCACGCACAGTTGCTTGATAGGAGTAGGCTGCGTAATTTTATCTGGTGCCTGAGAAGAACGAATTTTCCTAATTTATTTCATGTACACCTAGACCAGTGGTTCTCCAAGTGGTTCTAGGTTCTTCCCTAGACCTCTGGGGAACTTTCAAGCCTCTTTCAGGAGGTCCAAGAGGCCAAAACTATTTTCACAACAATACTCATTTGTTATTTATCTTTTTACTATGTTGACGTTTGCACTCATGGTGCACAAGCAATGACGGGTAAAACTGGTCACGCCTTAGCATCATCAGGACGGCAGCACCACGCTGGGCTGGCCGCCCCTGTATTCTTCACCACCGCATGCGCACATGCATTGTTTTTAAACTCAAATTCACCTAAGAACATCTCTGATAATGTGGCAAAAATTACTATTTTTATTAAAGTCCGACCCTTGAGTGTCTTTTTAATATTCTGTGTGACAAAATGGGAAGTATACATAAAGTACTTCTGCTATCATACCTAAGCTCAGTCTTGTCTTAAATTTGTCTGACTGAGTCACAAGCTAAACTAGACCTTTTTTCCACAGTATACCATTTTTACTTTCAAGCTTGAGTAGCCATCATTTGTCTGTCAATTTCACAAATTAAGGTGACTCAGATTTGAGTATTAGGTACACATTGTCTCAAATATGAACAAATATTTGGCCCATCACTCAAATGACAATTTACATCATTTATTGCCAATCAAAAAATTCATTACAAAAAAATTTGTTTTGGGGTAGAGGAGGGAAGGACTGGGAGTCTGGAATTAGCAGAGGTAAGCTATTATACACAGGACGGGTAAATAGCAAGGTCCTACTCTCTAGCACAAGGAGCTCCATTCAGTGTCTGGTGATAAACCATCATGGAAAAGAACATGAAAAAGAATATATGTATGCATAACTGAGTTATTCTGCCGTATAGCAGAAACCACACATTGTGTAACATTGTACAGTCATAAAACACTGTAAATCAGAAAAAAATTCATGTTTTAAGCAAAGGCAGAAGTTTGGAAAAATTGACTACATCACCATGAACTTGAAAGTGTCTCAGTACTTAACAGATGCTTTTGAGGAGATCCAGCTCTCTTATTAAGCCAGATTTTGCAAAAGTGTAGAAAGATGCCATTCTTCTCACTTTTTTGATTTTTGGAAAATATGGTTACTTCCCATGAGAAGGCATCAGCAGCATACTGCGTTACTGCGCACCCTTCAGGGCAGATACTGCGCTTTATA